>NW_027526214.1:54378723-54380814 GCF_048455015.1 Haemaphysalis longicornis | reverse complement strand
GTGCCTATATTGTGTGTTAATGGTTTGTCGCAGATTTTTCTAAACTTTTCATGCAGTAAAGAAAAAAAATTGTAGTGCGCAGGATCCATCCTAGCTTCTTGATTCAAGAAGGGTGGTTCGAGACCGGCTCTTGCCTCGGTTGTTATTTTTGTTCATCTTTAAATTGAACTATAAATTTTCTGATTTGGTTAGTTTTGGTGTTTTAATTTATTTCTTTGTGTGTTAGGCTATCCTATGTTATGTTTAGGTTACGTTGCACAGCTTTATTTTATCTAGAGCGAGGTAGGGCCACACGCGGCAATTTTGTCACAAAACGCAGTGGGCGTCACTATAGTGTAGTGCTTATAATACCATCGCACGGCACTCTAGACACGGACTTTCCCAAAACGTTTTTCTAACTCATCAGTTAGGTTGGCCAGAAGAGAGGAATCTCCCCGAGAGAATCTATGCTCAGGGATTTAAGACACATCAGTAAAGGAGCATTTTGAAGCACCGTTATACTAAAAGTGTTCCGTACAAGATAAACAAATGGACACTAAATGAGGAATGGTCGAGAAGGTATCAAAAGAGCTGTAATGGTAAATCTTAACGACCTTCACTATGTTGTGGTTGCTAGGAGGTTGAGCTTGTTTATTTTGCTCAGTGATGATGATTATGAGGATGGGTTCAGTTAATTGCCGCAAGGGCGACAAGGGCAACGAGTGCCAAAGACAAAGTTGTTTTATGAGGACATAAGTGCAATTAAATACCTAAAGGTCTGAGCAGAGGTCGGCAAACTCACTCATGAGTCCACTCACTCAGACTCATTTGGACTCAAACTCACGCGTGAGTTTGAGTTTGAGTGAGCGCGAGGCTAGTGTGGCATGGTGAGTTTGAGCTTGAGTGAGTTTGAGCCGAGTGATCACGACTGAGTTTGAGTCCGATTGAGTTTGAGTCCATTTTGAGTTCTGAGTACATTTTGAGTTTGAGTCCATTTTGAGTTCTGAGTACATTTTGAGTTTGAGTCCATTTTGAGTTCTGAGTACATTTTGAGTTTGAGTCCATTTTGAGTTCTGAGTACATTTTGAGTTTGAGTCCATTTTGAGTTCTGAGTACAATTTGAGTTTGAGTCCATTTTGAGTTCTGAGTACATTTTGAGTTTGAGTCCATTTTGAGTTCTGAGTACACTTTGAGTTTGAGTCCATTTTGAGTTCTGAGTCCATTTTGAGTTTGAGCCCATTTTGAGTTTGAGTTCATTTTGAGTTCTGAGTACAATTTGAGTTTGAGCTCATTTTGAGTTCTGAGTACATTTTGAGTTTGAGTCCATTTTGAGTTTGAGTCCATTTTGAGTTCTGAGTACATTTTGAGTTTGAGTCCATTTTGAGTTCTGAGTACATTTTGAGTTTGATTACTTGAGTTTTGATTGATTACTTGAGTTTGATTACTTATTGAGTTTTGAGTACATTTTGAGTTCTGAGTAAATAGGAGTTTTAAGTCCATTTGAAGTTTGAGTACATATGAGTAGCCTAGCAGGCAGCTATGGTTGGCTGTTAAGTTTCATGCGTCACTGTGGGCTCGGAATTCAAGTTACCTGCGGGTATGGCACCAATCGCGATCTGCATGATCGGTTGGGAGGGAGGTGGTGTCTGATTTTTTTTAGTTTCTTGTTGAATTTTTATGGCCATAAGCACTTGCTGTATACCTAATTTTCGCGGCTGGGCGCGTGAGTGATAATTGACTGGTGAGGTCATAAAAAAGGGTTTTCTTAACTTTTCCTCCTGACGGATCCACTAAGAGCGTGGGAAAGGGTGGTGGGAAAGCACACGGCGGCGCTGGCGTGCTGGTTGTTCGCCTGCTACTGTTAACGGCTTGATATACTAGGGGTCACAAAGGAAGAGGTGAGAGCCGGGGGGAAATGGGGGCGGGGGCTGTCCTTTCTACTTTTTCAAATGAATTAGCTGAATTGACTGGGCAGCGCCCCTTAAGACAGAATAATGACCACATTAGATTGGGTGAAAAGTGAAACTGATGAGGCTAAGGCGTGTAAGGTATCAAATGAAAGGTCCGGATTAACGGACTCACGCGGGGTAAATAAAAAAAATGCTTCCTGAT
>NW_027526214.1:53238723-53711223 GCF_048455015.1 Haemaphysalis longicornis | reverse complement strand
ACCCTCAAGCGTAAACTAGCTCGTCTCCAATTGGACATGCAGCAACACGCACAAACCCTCGCCCGCACCAACTGGAACCAGATGTGTGACTCCCTCAACGGAACGCTTTCTACTAAACGCACTTGGGCCATTCTACGTCGCCTTCTTAATCCGGAAAACTCCAAACACCACACAAACGGTCGGGTACAACAATTGATGCACTCCCTCAATCAGGACCCCGACGCACTTCTTAGCACACTTAAACAACTCTATATCCCCCCTGCTCCCGACGTACCTGAGAAGCCTGAATACAGTGGCCCAATGACGAACTCGATAACTCCATCACTTTCGAAGAAGTGAAAGCCGCGTTGCTCACGCTCCGTCGCCATACTGCTCCCGGAGCGGATGGGATCACAGATACACTCCTCCGCCATCTCGACGACCTCACCATTGACCACCTCACTACCGTACTCAACACGCACTGGCACAATTATAGCTGGACCCACTCCGATATACAACTTATCCCCAAACCTAATAAACCTCTGGGCATCCTGCACCTTCGCCCAATCTCTCTGACCTCTTGTCTCGGCAAATTATTGGAACATGTCATACACGCCCGAATCACCCACTACCTTGAATACAACATTTTCCCCCCAAATATGCTAGGATTTAGACCGCATCTTTCAACCCAGGACGCTCTTATACAGGTCCACCACGACATCATACACCACCGCCCTACACGTGATAATGCGGCTATTCTCTCTTTAGATCTGCACAAAGCATTCGATAATATTTCCCACACCGCCATATTACGACAACTCAGTTCACTCGGCCTCGGCCCCAACACCTACGCCTATATCCGGAACTTTCTCTCCCCCCGTACGGCAACGATACGCCTGGGCATCATGCAGTCCCCCCCTTTCCCTATGCCAGCCCGCGGCACACCCCAAGGGGCTGTCCTATCACCTATTCGTTTTAACATAGCTCTTATCGCCCTAGCTACAGCCCTCCACAATATCCCACACCTCCGCAGCACTCTCTATGCAGACGACATAACTCTCTGGGTTCCTTCAGGCAGCGACGCACACATCGAGGAAACCTCACAGGCCGGTCTCACTACCACCCTGCAATGCATCCAACCCGTAACGCTCAACTGCTCCCCCACCAAATCAGCCCTACTCGTCCTTCCACCCAACAAAACTGCCGTCCCACCTAAAATCTGCTTATTTGCACACAACACACCTATCCCCCAAACAACCCATCTCCGTATTCTAGGGCTCCACATCACCTCCACTCGCTCCCCTCACAATGCACTCACTCACATCAAAGAATAAGTAGCCCAAACCTCTCACCTTATCCGCCGGGTGGCAAACCGCCAACACCGCACGGGAGAGACCGACTGCATACGTCTCCTCCGAAGCTTTCTAATCAGCCGATTGACCTACCACCTTCCTTTCACCCCCCTCACACAAACCCAGCACGCATAACTCAACGGCCTTATACGCAAAGCCTACCGCCACGCGTTGCTTTTACCTCCCCATGCCTCTACCACGTGCCTTACAGCTATGGGACTCCACAACACTACACAGGAACTCATCGAAGCGCAGCACTCCTCCCAAATCCTCCGTCGCTCCCGCTCCTCCACTGGACATCACATCCTAGCTTCCCTCAATATCAACCCAATTCAAACTCCCTCCCCCCACTGTCTATACCCCCCCCCCCCACATACGACGCCTACTCCTCATCAAACCCCTTCCTCGCAACATGGACCCTCTCCACCATGCAGGCCGCAACATGGCACGTGCCAAGCGCCACACCATCTCCCACCCACCCTCCCCCACTACCATCTATGTGGATGCGGCTCAATACCCTAACAGTCAGGCTTACGCTACTTCTATGTACGGTCCTCCCCACCCCACAACCATGTCTGTCCTCACCCCCTCTCCTACAGTGGCAGAGGAAGTTGCCATTGCTCTCGCGATAGTTCGACTATAGTGAACTAGTATTCTAGTTCACTCTAGTTCAACGGCCCCAACCCACCACCATCCTCTCCGACTCCCAGCATGCAACTACATGAAGGGACGTATCTCTCCACAAGCTCTCCGTATCACCCCCATCCCCCCCGACTCCCTTCCCAGGATCCTGTGGAGCTACTGTGGACTCCGGCCCACACTGGCTTAGGAGGCAATTAGGCAGTACATTCACATGCTCGAAAACTCCTTACCCAGGCTCTTGCTTCTTTTGCTCCTAACCACAACATCCCCACCCTCCTGTACACATACACCGACATTACACTCCACCACAGACTGAACCGTCGGACCATCCCCCCCCCTACAGCTCCCTATCACCAGAGGAGGCCCGCATGTGGCGCATCATCCAAGCGCACACTTCCCTCACCGCAGAGGGGGCGCCACCTGCGCTCGAAGAAGGTAGACATGTGTTCCATAGGCTCCGTCTTCGACCTCTGGTAGTGCCGGACTTGTTGGTGCTATCTCCTTGAGTGTGTGCTCTAAAGTGTCGCGAAGTGACCAGCTTCCCATTCGTGCTCGTCTCCAGCGGATCTGACCACCGGGTGACGCATTCCTGGACGATTGAACTGTGCCCGCCAGCTAAGCCTCTTGCACGGCAGCGAGGCGGCCGGCTTTGACCGCGCTCCTTCGCACGTGCTCGAACTCCTCGCGCTTGCTCCTCCAGCGTGCTCGCGCATGATGTCGGCGGCACCACCGTCTTCTTCAGAGCATCCACAACTTTCAAGATCGGCGCTTCATGCTCCTAGTGGCACCTTGCTGGCCCCCGCTCAACTGGTCCTCGCTTCTCCGCCGTTGGCGCTCTCGCAAGCTACAGCCTCCACCCCTGCAACTAGTACCCCTGAAGACACGGACGGTCAAGTGATGGAACAAGACGGCAGCAATTCTGATAATGGCGGCCCCTGGAAGATCTGGACTCGAGTCAAGCCAAATCGGAAGACTGCAATAACTCGCCTAGACAGGGTAAGTAGGCCCCGAGCACTTTTCTTGTTGAGACCACTCACAAAAATCAGTGTGCGCGATATACCTAAAAATGCCCTCGCACATCTGTTAGGCACTCTTGCCCCCACCCCCGAAATGGCTGAACTCTCTACGCACCGCTACGACATCGCTGCAAACTGCATTCAGATTACCTTATATGACCAGGAGCACGCAAACCGCCTCCTTGCAACTACGAGTCTCTCCTTCCAGGCCAATAACCGTTTGGTCAACCGTCCCCAGTACCCTCCCCCCAGAGGGAAGTAGCAGGCCCAAGATCAATTTCTCAGGCCGACCTCTTCTCCTTTTTCAATAAACATTTACTCTCTCTCTCTTTTCCCATAGAGGTCAGACACTCCCCAAATCGTGCCAACACTTCCTGTGGAGTAATCACAGTGGAACCTGAAGATTCAAATGAAACAATGCTGAATTGGATCCGCTGCGAGCAAGCGGATGTCTTGGCGGCGCAACGAATAGGCAAAACAAATCGAGCAGTCCTGACTTTCCACTCCCCTACGATACCACACGTGGTAAAATATTACATGGCTATAGTTAAAGTGTCGCCTTACCAGCCAAAGCGAATGGTCTGCTTCGCATGCCACAGCATCGGGCACATGGCGAAGTACTGCCCGCACCAACCGGTGTGCCGCAAATGTGGGCGCGGTCATGCGGAAGCTGAGCCATGCGAGCGCACACTTTATTGTGTGGCTTGTAAAAAAGATGGTCATCTGGCGGTGGACCCCACGTGTCCTGCCCGCACTGCCTCCCCACCTCGTACCTATTCCAAAGTGCAAGATGGAGTATCCTGGGCGGATCGTGTACGTTCGCACGGCACCTCGAGCACCAGCACTGCCGATGGAGTGCCTCCCCCAGCTAGCGCTACAGCTGGTCCCCCACCTTCACTTTCGCCAACAGGTGATTCGATTCTGCAAACCGTACTAACCCAGCTTGATAGCCTTCGTTCTGAACTCCATCTGCTTCGTGAAGAGAATGCGCAGCTCAAGGCTGAAATTGCAGCATACCGCCAAGGGTCCCATACCGTGCCCGTCCAAACAGCTCCCTCTAGCACAACAGCGCCAGCAACATCAGCTATCGGTAATCAACCCCCCACAACTGTATCCCGGACTACACATGCGAAGTCGGCCCTCCGTAACCCCCTGCCCCCGATGCCGAAGCAACGGAAGAGCCGTAGTACTAGCGTCAAGCGTACCGCTACCTCGCAACGGGGTACTGAAACGAGCGATATTATGCAAGTGCTGAAATTCATTCGCGCAGACATACAGCAAGAACGTCGCGCTCGGTTGGCTGATATGGACAAGCTCCGGACCTTCACACAACAGCATGCTCAGCAAACTACGGCTATGATGAACTTCATCCAAACCCTTCCCGGTGTTCCAAATGAAGCGGACCCACCGCCAAGAAAGATTACTCCCCGCAGTACCCTTGGACAATGAAGCGGTCTCTCTGCGTGTTGCAGTGGAACTGTCGCAGTTTTAATCAATCGGCTCCCATTCTTTCAAGTCGAGTAGCGCAAATTCTGCCTGTTCTAATCCTTCTTCAAGAAACCAGATCCATGCCAAAAATTAGAGGCTACACAACTTATTCGGAACCGTCAATAACTCACCAAGGCAAAGTCTCATCTCCCACCCAACCATCAGTGGTGGAACAAGCGGCTGTCTTAGTGCGGTCAGACCTTGGTTGCTGCAAGGTGTCCGTCCCGGGCCAATGCTCTAAGGATCACGAAGTGGTCATAGTGCAAGTGCGCCTACCTGATGGGAAACCACTACTCGCGGCGTCTGTGTATTACCGCCCAGTCACCGGCTCTCAGAAATCTGTTAACTATAATTGGTTACGCCACCTTGTCTTGCAGTATCCTCACACTCCAATTGTCATCGGCGGGGACTTTAATGCGAAAAGCACTACGTGGGGATACGACTCTACGGATGGTCGAGGCTCGTGCCTTGAGGCGGCGATTGACGATTGCGGTCTCTCTCTTCTTAATGACCCTACGTTAGCCACCCGTGTGGGTCTTCATCGACGGCAGAAAAACACTTCGCCTGACCTAACCATTGCCACTACAGGAGTGATTCGCACGTGGAGCCCCTATACCACCACTTGGGGTAGTGATCATTATCCTATTCTTCTCACTCTCCGAGGCAAGCGCTTCCGCACTCGACAATATCTTTCGCACATTGATTGGCAAACCTTTCGAACAGCCCTCCGTATCCCTCAGAATGCAACCTTACCGCAGTTCACTGCTGCCATACACTCTGCGAAAGCACACGCTACAGAGGAAATCTTATGTGACTCTGCAGCACTGGACGCTCATCTTACCAACCTGTGGAAGCGCGTGCAAACCCTCACTACTCGCTATCTAACCAACGGCAAACGTCACCGAGACCTGATTCGTATTCGTCGTCAGTACCAAATCATCCGACAATACCAGCGCTCCCTTTCCAACGAGCATTGGCATAGTCTCTGTGCTAAGCTCGGTAAAGAACGAGGCCTTTCCAGGCTGTGGAGCACGTTTCGGAGCTTGTCGGGCAAGCGGAAGGGAAAACCTACTCTATTCGCTCCCCTCACTCTCCGGGACCCACCAGCGGACGTAGAACATCGCCTGATAACGACTTTTTTCCCACGTGCCTCACTCAGTCCCCACCCTCCGCTGCCGACCATAATGGTTTCAGACGTGGATAGAAATCTCGATGCCCCATTCACCATGGGGAGTTACAAGCGGCTCTTCACCAGGGCAAACCACATTCTGCACCTGGTCATGATGGCGTCTGAGCACGAGGTCGCGGGTTCGATTCCCGGCCGCGGCGGCCGCTTTTCTGATGGAGGCGAAAAGCAAAAATGCCCGTGTGTACGAGATTTCGGCGCACGTTAAAGATCCCCAGGTGGTCAAAATTAATCCGGAGCCCTCCACTACGCGCGCCTCATCGCCTGCGTTGCGTCGGCGCGTTAAACCCTACAATCAATCAATCAATTGGTCATGATGGCGTGACATGGCAGCAGCTGCGTAACTTGGACGAGTCTGCACACTCAGTACTGCTAAACATTACTGGGCCTCTGGTGACGTTCCGGACGAACTCAAACTGACACTGGTTCACCCGATACCGAAGCCAAACAAATACCCTTCTGTGCTGACTAATCTCCGGCCTATTTCTCTTACACCCACCATCTGTAAATTTATTGAACGCCTGATCAACAACCGCCTTCAGTATTATTTGGAATATGTACGCCCGTGGTTCCATCCGTCCCAGACTGGCTTCCGTCCTCACCTTGGTACTCACGATTGCCTTTGGCTACTGCGACGCGTTCTGAACCGTACGTCACGAGCTGGTAATCCAGATTATGTCCTCACTTTCGACGTGCGAAAAGCCTTTGACAATGTTAGTCAGGCAGCGATCCTTGAAGAGCTCGCTATAGCCTTTCCAAGCCAAAGGACCCAAAATTGGATCAGGAATTTTTTAGAAAATCGACCGATTCGGCTCCACAGCACGCATCCAGGATGGAGCCCCAGGACCTTTTTCTAGATAGGGGCGTTCCACAGGGCTCTGTCCTTGGACCCGTACTTTTCAATTTGGCCATGGCACGCGTCGCCCGCAACCTAGAACGGGACACTGCAGCTCGTTTTGCCATCTATGCCGACGACCTCACAGTATGGGTTGAGGCCGCCGACTACGACTGCACGGAGGACATGGCAACAGAATTGCAGGCGGCGGTGAACAGCCTTTCCACTACTCTTCCAACTCTCGGCCTTGAGTTAGCACCCGAGAAGACCGAATTTCTCCTGGTCCACGGTCTGCGCCAGCCACCCACTAGTATGCATCATACAATTTACATCGGCGACACACCCATTTCCTCCCACTGTGGTCATATTCGCTTGCTCGGCGTCCCCCTCGCCAGCCACAACAGCGCTCGACAGTGGATAAGTCAACTGCGGAAAAATTGGAAGCCAATGCTCCACTTAATCTCTCGTCTCTCAAACAAATTTGGCGGTGCTCACCAATCGGCGTGCCTCACGCTCTGTCGGGCGGTAGCGGTCGATAGTCTCACTTATGGCTCTCCGGCCTACAGCCTATCCCCGACTCATAAGAAACATTTAGCGGTCCTTTATCGGGCCATGCTCCGCACCATCACTGGACTTCCCAGCAGGGTGTCGAACCGGAGTTTTTTCGGGTTCGGTTCGGGTTCGGGTTCAGGCCTTTCGGGTTCGGTTCGGGTTCAGTTCCGGCGCACCATTCCGTTCCGGTTCGAACCGGTTCGAACCGGTTCAAACGGGTTCGAACGGGTTCGGAGAAAAAAAAAGCAGGCGTGTTTTTTTTTCTGTTAATTTTTTTGTGCTCAGTTTCCATTGCCTTGTCAGGTTTTCTTGTTAAAAACGAAGCCATAATGTAGTTTTTTTGGTGCAAATGTTTTGTTTTGGCCAAAAATAAGCAACCCTCAACACTTTTTTCAACTTTGTTCGAAATCTTGAATGCTTGCAGAAAGTAGTCAACCAACACATCCAGTACTTAGATCAGGGAGTCGGAAAGTCCCTCAGACAAAAAGTACTGCTCTGTCCCCATCAGATAGCTTACAAACTTGCTTGAAATATTTTTCTCTCTTCCCCAGCCTTAGCGTTCTTCTACCGCTGGAATGACGTCATTACAGCGATGTAGCGGCTATTTGCCGGCTTTCCTTAAGTTGCGACATTAAAATGAAACCACAACAGCGAAGGAGAAACGGAAGGCGTATCTGCTGGGACGAGCAAATCCCCCACTGCTCTTCTGTGCTGGCAATAGCTATAACTTTTGCAGTGCTTCCAGATGCGAAGATAAGAGCGAGAGCGTTGATCTAAAGTGTTGAAGAGTTCCTTTAACTGTAAAATGTACTGCAAAATGTTTTCTATAGTAGGTCCACGATTACAAAAATAACTGAAGCGAAATGAAAAATTCGTTCGGACACACAAGAGTGCGTATTTGTATGAATTTGAAAGCCCTGCTTTTTATGGCCGAAGTTTATTTTTATTGATTTAGTTTCTTTCATTTTTATAATTTAATTTAATTTTTTCTTGGATCATAACACGGCAGTTTTATACCCCGTAGTCGTTTTCTTGAAAAATAAAATGACGGACGATTACAACACTCGCTAATGCGAAATTTGAGTGCAGCGCGAACTGTGGTCTTCTCGGCGACGGCGCATAGATGCTGTGCCTGAGGAAGTGATCGGGTCATCAGCTAATGCACGACGGCGCGCTGCATACTCTGTCGTTATCTCGTAAGGGGTCGCCACTGTGAAGCACGTCTCGCACGGTCACGGAATTATGCCCTCCCCCTTACTCGTTCGTCATACTTGCAACCTCCGTTTTCCTGCCATTTCTATCTTCGGTGGCGTCTTCGTTCTCTCGGTTACAACGAGTCCGACGCTGAGGGATAACGCGAAACCACAGGAGCGGGTGCTTAAGGGCTGCGCTCTAACGCATGGCTCTACGTAGCCGCTGTACAGCCATGCGATCCACTCCCTTCGCCGACAAGTGACGGGCCGCACATCGTCTCCAAATAATGCATCCTCGCCACAGTCTTCTGGAAGGCAAACAGGTAGCCTCCTGACCAGTGGGCAGCACACGGGTGCCTCCGACGCCTCCCCCTCGGTGCATCTCCGCCAGAAGCTTCTGGTAATGGGCAACGTCCCTGCAGACTGCCTATTGCCCCGTCCTACTAAGCAGTCGACCCGTCCGTCCACAATCATTTTAATGCGTAGCATTCTTTGCCCACAGCAAGGACCGTGTAGCCCCCTTCATTTCCGCAAGAATACCGATTTCGCGGGAGTTCCACCTGTAATCGTTATAATAGCGTAAATTGAGAATAACTGGTCGCACAAAAGTTCTGAAAAAGTAAAAAATAAAAAAAAGTAATCACCGAAACTGGCAAACCGTGTGACACCCTGCATTTCCACAATAATGAGGATTCAGGGAAATTTCCACCTGTAATCGTTATACAGGGTAAATGGAGATAATTAGTCGAACAAAATTTATAAAAGTCAAAAATAAAAAAAAATGTAAAATAATTGCGGAAACTGGGGAACCGTGTAACACCCTGCATTTCCACAATAAGGCACATTTCGCGAGTTACAAATGTAATCGTTATAATAGCGCAAATGGAAATAATTGGTCGAACGAAATTTTGAAAAATTATAAAATATGAAAAATATTAAGCAATTAAGGAAAATGGGAAACCGTATAACTGCCTGCCTTTTCAAAATAATGGATTCGCGAATATTCTATTTGTAATTATAGCAGCGTCAATTGAGATAATTGGTCGGACAGGATTTATAAAAACCAGAAAATTGGCTGTAAAAACTCACACTGAGGACAAGCGGCGTAGATAATTGTTTGAATTTCTGCAGAATTTTTTTAGTACCCTGGAGTGTCGCCATGGTACAGTATTTTGCGTCTCCGCCGCCTCCTCTCTCCGTCCGGGCGTCTCGTGGCGGGTTGCCCCTCGTCCCGAAATCACGCATCCTCGCAGGAATCGCCTGCCTGGCAGGAAGCCAGGCAGGCAGGTAGTTTACTGGCGAGCGGGAAGTCTTTTAGGGGCGAAGCTCCTTAGGGCGTGGGTCTGTCCATCCTAGACGTATGTATGTAGCCACCTCTAGTTTAGTTCTTGGATTGTTTACTAGATGGCGTGGCTACCTCTAGTGTAGTTCTTGGATTGTTTACTAGATGGCGGTACTTGTATATGATGAAAAGATGCGCTTGGATTGTTTACTAGATGGCGTGGCTACCTCTAGTTTAGTTCTTGGATTGTTTACTAGATGGCGGGGAGCGTTGTAATAAAATCCGTTCGCTGTTGGCGCGCGCTCGGAGTCGCCCGATGGATAAGGCTGCAGATGTGCGAGCCCGCGAGGCAGAAGCGCTCCGTGAAGCTGCGCGACGCCGCCGCCAAGATCCTGCCGTACGAGAGCGGGAGGCCGAAGCGTGTCGTCTGGCTGCGCGACGACGCCGCCAAGATCCCAGCGTTCGAGAACGAGAGGCCCAAGCGTCACGGCAACGGCGCGAGGACCCTGCCGTACGCGAAGCGGCACGGCTGCGGCGCGAAGAGGATCTCCAAAACGTCAGAGAACGGGAAGCGGCGAGAAAGCGCGCGTATCGGCAGGCAGACCCCGATGCAGTGAGAGCTCATGAGGCGTCTGCAAAACGCATCAGGCGAGCTCAGCCCCAAGGTGCCCACGCGCGGTTTAAGCGAGACTTTCTAGACGTTACGTTCGGACACAGATGTAGTGGGCGAACTTTCACTGAAGAGTCATTGGTTTTACCGATGATTTCCCCTCAGGAGCTTCGCCCACTCATCATCATTCACCCCATGGATATGCTGTGAATTTGTTTTGGTGCGCAGGAGAGCCTGAGCGCCTAACATCTTTCTTGGATCCACCAAATGTCTAGGCATGCGCGCGCGCATGCACCCCTGTTTTCGCACAATGAGGCAAATAATTTTGCATTTGAATAAACTGATTGGTCTGCTACGCTTTTCATGTACCCCTTGTTTCAACGGCGCTTTAGCTTTAACACGAGATCATTAGCACTGCTAGAAGTCGAAAACAGTCCGGCGTCGGCGTCAACCTGCGACTGTCAAGCGTGGCTGGTGGCGTTTAAAGCGATTTCCTTCTGCTCATCTTTCATATGCTAACGTACCAGTTAGAAAGAAAGAACGGCTTTAATGACTCATTGGACGCCGTGTACAGGACGCCATTGGATAGGGAACCACCGGAGGTAGGAACTTGCTAAATGGCACTTCAGCGACAGGTGAGAGCAGCTGGGCTCTATGAAAGATAATAGCTGAGTGAAGTCACAAGCAGCAGTAATTATCCCTCGCAGAGAGAGGGAAAATGAAGTTTAAATAAATATAGCAAAAGTTTCAGAGAGGCATCCTCATTCAAGGGGTAGAGTCGACAGTCGTTTCCATCAATAGAAACTGATCTTCCAGGCCGGAGCTGGCCAAGGCTTTCTCCCAAATCTCTATGGAAACGTGTAGGTTGGGTGGATCTAGGATGGACTTGTCGCAGCCGCCTACTGTGTGTATGAGGTTAAAAGGCTCCCCACAAAGGCGATGACATGGAGAAATTTGCGTCCCGTCAAAGAGGTGAAGACTGGTGATGTGTGGGAAGGTGTTAATCCGCAGTGCACGGAATAATTTTTCCTGGTTATTCGCTAGCAGTTGTGCGTGAAGGATTACGTTCTACGGGAGAGCTTATAGTGCTAATTAATTTCCTGGTATGTATACAGGATGCATGCGCTCGGGCTCGGCTTCATCAGCGCTTGCTAAGGGGGTCAAATGTCCAGCCACGAGGTTGGTGATCTTGTCTGCCGGCGATGCCAGTATGAGCTGATGCCCATACAATCCTGGCTGGTCTCGTTGGTGGTCTCTGCTTCTTCATTCGAAGTGTTGTAGCATGCAATATATACTGTTGGCAAAGTTGCGCCACACCTGATATAAGTCTGTTATTAGACATTTGGAGGCCCTTAGGCTAAGCTCACGTGCTATCGCCTCTTCCTCAGCTTGGAAGGGGCTGTGTTCGGGGGTTGAGATGCTACACCTGCGTAAGGCTGCCGAACGGTAGCACGAAGAAAGAGAAGGTATCGGAGAATGCTATGGGGTGTCTTCGCATCACACCAGTTGATTATTCCTTTTTTTTTCTTTTTGTTTAGTTTCTTCCTAGTCTTACCTCACATATATACACATTTTGAGAACCTTTTGGTGAATATAAGACATGCATTAGGCAATAATTTTTTAACTTCATTGCGAGATGTATATGATTCAGATTCAGATTCAGATTCAGTTTATTTCATGTACAAGTACATCAGGGGGTTGGAGAAAAGCTGCAGTACTGCAGCTTACGCGAGAAATACCATAAGAGCGTAATACGTGCATAAAAAAAGGCCTTTTATAGCATTCAGGTGGTCGACACATAACGTTCCGCCTATTTTCTGCGTAACTAAATTTCCTGATTGGTCGAGAAAGAGAACGCTGTAAAATTTACAAATGCCAAGGACCCTAAATCTATCCTGTTTGGTCCAACCTTCTAATCCGCCTTAACTGACACGCTAATTGCTCTAATCCATATTAATCAACACCAGAGTCCCTCTAATTCACATTAGTTCATTCACTCATCTCACTAAACCACCCTAGTCTACCCGCTAATCCGCGTTGATCGACTTAAATCCATGCATCGAAATGCTATCGCATTTACTTTAAAAGT
This sequence comes from Haemaphysalis longicornis, assembly GCF_048455015.1. Lineage (NCBI taxonomy): Eukaryota > Metazoa > Arthropoda > Arachnida > Ixodida > Ixodidae > Haemaphysalis > Haemaphysalis longicornis. The sequence continues at coordinate 53,698,999 of NW_027526214.1, read as the reverse complement.
GAAAATGAGAAGGCCCCAATTTTTTTTTCAGTTCTCATGTTCTCCTAGGGCAGTAACCAAAGGACACAACGGCACTGTACAAGAGAAAGTGATGGTGATGTAGAGAACTGTGAGTGTTTGTGTCTCAGTGCTGTTTTTCTATAAGTGCCCACTCAAACTAAAATAAGTGGAAGATACGGATTTATTGTTGATGGTGTCCCTGGAGGCCTTCGCAAGCGGACACGGATGCATTGGAATTAACAACATGAAAATTTCTCACGATTCTGAACACGCTGCAGATAGAAACCATAAAGAATACCCCATGATACGTTGCCAGGGAATATGCGTTCTAAATTAAGTTATTGTAAATGCAAAAAGATAATTTGGGGAGATGGGCAGTACCTAACGCAAACTGATAGTATATACGGACAATGCATTAAATTGAGGGCAGTAGTTAGAAGAGAACATGATGGGCCTTGGGAACTGCAGACTATGCAAAATATTGCGTGGTGCTGTCTGGCGAATGGTAAAAATATCTTCGGATGCAAGGTAGGGTACCGGGATGGAAAACTAGAAATCACAGTTTTGAGGCCTCGGAACCGGTTCGGAACGGTTCCTTCAATTCGTTCCGGTTCGGGTTCAGTTCCAAAATGGCGGAAAAAATATGGTTCCGGTTCAGTTCCGGTTCCGGGCAAAAATTCGGGTTCGGTTCCGGTTTTCGGTTCGGTTCCGGTTCCGGTTCGACACCCTGCTTCCCAGGCATACCCGCATCGATGCTCTCGAACGGGCTCCTCCTATGCCTCCCATGGAAGAGCTTCTCGCGGAAACTCTCGGACAACATGACCTTAGGCGGACATTAACGCCACAGGGGGCTGCACTCTCCGCCTGGGACCTGCGAATTCTTCCGACGCTTGCCTCGGCCTCACCACCGCCACCCCCTTGGTCACTCCCGCCTGTCACAGTGGCCCATCAGCGAACTGGTATCCCCCGTACCCGACCAGTTACCTGTGAGAAAGCCCTTCAGCGTGTCCTTGCGGCAAAATTGCCAGATGAAGTGGACATTTACACGGACGCCAGCCTTTCGCCTTCCCATATGGGTCTGGCCTGGCGCTGCCCAGCTCGGCCGGACTTGGATGGCTCTGTCATTCGGCCAGCTAGGATACCACTCGTCTCCCTTGGAAGCAGAACTTCAGAGCATCCTCTGCGCATTGGATCACCTGACCTACAATATTGCAACGCCGCCCCCTCCACATTTTCGGATCCTCACGGACTCCCATCAGGCACTTCAAGAACTCCGCAAGCCCTTCAGTGATCACCCAACTGTTCACGAAATCCAACACGTGATCGCCATTTTGGCTCGCAATGGGACCACTGCCCGATTGGCATGGGTTCCGGGTCACACGGACTCGGATGGGGGCAACCAGGCTGCACACGATGCAGCAAGGGAGTGTCTCACTAGTACACCTCCCCTGGACGACGACGCGTCGCGCCCCTCTCCTCACCCTCGCCTACAACTTGACCGCGCACGCCATGCTCGGAAAGTACGCCTTGCGTCCGTTACTCCCGCTGGCTACCTGGCTCTGGCTCCTCCGATGCCTCGCTCTGCGGAAATCTTCATCAACAAAACTATTGCTAACGCAGCCCTCACACCCCACATCATGAGAAAATGGATTCACCCGGCAAAATCTCCACCTCCTTACTGCCCCTACTGTCAAACGTTAGTGTTCGCCACCCTCAACCACTTAATCTGGCACTGCACCGCATTTTCTTTGTACCGCCCAATACTCGTCAACGCTTTGCCACGTGATTCCTCTCAAGACGAGCCCCCCTTTGAAGACGCTAATTTTCTCTCAGCCCTCGGGTTGTTCGGCCTAGAGAGTGGTCTCTCGAGATTAGTGTAAACCGGGGCCTACCCCGGTCGTAAAAGTTGACTTGACTGCACTCACATGATCCCAGTAACCCTAGCCTGGCTCTGCTGACGGCAGTGATCTCTTCTAAATCGTTCAAGGACCCACCATTTGTGCTACTCCGCTACTCCTCCCTTATTATGGCCGCATGGCCTTCCCTTCGAAATAAAGGATTACAACAACAACAACAACCTCACCGCACGATCCTACGGCACTCCCACCCCCACCTGTTTCCCTCACCCCGCTGCCCACACTGTGGTGCACTGGACACGCACTTTCATTCCCTCTGCCAGTTCCCCAAGGATCCCTACCCATCCCTCCCCACCCCCCAGGCCTGGGAGCAGGCCTTGCGGAGCTCCGAGGTTTCGGACCAGGTGCTAGTTACCTCCCGAGGCCTCCAGGTCGCTGCGGCCCTGTGGGCAGCCGCCACCGCCCCATTAGGGGCAGCTCTTTCAATAAATGTTATTTCTCCCTCTCTCGACATTGCTTCAGTTCTGAGGTTGTAACGAACGGCGCGCCAAGGGAGCGCCACGCCGACGACGAAGGCGGGAGCTCCGCACGCAGCGCTTGGACGACGCCGGCCACTGCTCGTGACCACGATGCGCACGCTCAAGTGCGCTCACGCGGGCTGAATAAATCAGTTCAAGCCCAAACGCTGTGGCAGCTGATTCTCTGCGCCGGTCGCGACAAGGGGAAGAGCATGCGCATCCCGTAGCGACAACTTCTGCCAAAGAGTTTCATTTCATTGGTTCCCATCATTGCGCCCGGCCTTCTGAATGAACCGTGTTGCCTAGTGTCCTTAGGCAGTTTTAGCATATCGTTACCGTGTTTGCGCTACCGTTTACCGGGTTTCCGGGAGTCGACTGCGCATGCGCGAGAGTTACCGTGAACGGTAACTTACCGGCATGGAATTTTGCGTCGAAACGACTTTACCGTGGTCACGCGATATCCCGGGACGTCGAGAACGCGCGAGAAGAGCCAGTAGCCAAGCCAAGTCATTTTGCCCATTTGAGGTTGACAAGAAGAGAGCAATGGCGGCTGCGCACATCGACAACCACGATACGAACATGCAGCGGCGTTACAGAATGCGCTACTCCTTGGCAGACGACATTGCGCTTATGCAAGAGGTCGTGAACCTGAACCCGTTCGCTGACCAGCATTTATGGGCTGAGGTCACCGAAAATCTCGTCGCGCTGACGGGTAAGCCATTCACGGAGAGAAGCGCTAAGGAGCGCTAAGCGCTAAGAGAACTCTACAGACAACATATTCCCCTACATCCATCGTTGTTTCTGGGTGACGATGCCATGGTTTCCGTGAAACGCGTGTTTAAGTATTTGCCAGACGTTACGTTTTTAAATCTCATTTCCTATCATGCACAATCAAACCCGGCCCTATACACCAGCCATCACTATGATGTTTAATTGGTTTTACAATGTCTGGTTTACACGTTTTTATACCTACCTTTTTGTGGTAATCACTTCTCTTCATTAAACTTATTCTCTGGCGCTGTTTGCCCTCGTTGGCCTTGCGTAATTAAACACCAACCATCATCATCATCATCATCTAAGGCAGTGCTAAGAACACAGAGCGCGAAGACAGGGAAGGCCGTACGCTTACACACGCCTGCACGCACGGGTGGACGTGCACACGTATGGTGTGCGGGCGCACATTTGAGGCCTAGTTGAAACAGGAAAGAAACGCCAGCACGCTCGCTAGAAACGTCATAACGCGCAACTAGTCCACACGGTGTATAAATCACTTTTTAGGGGTGAAGCACCTTACGGCCGAGGCTTGTCCGGCGTCCGGCGTCCGTGCTCACGGCACAGCACCGTGTAAATCGAAACATCCTGGGAACAAAAGGTTCACAAAAGGTTAGAGAGAGAGAGAGAGTGTGTGTTTCTGGAGAGCCCTGGTGCGCATGCGCGAGAAGCATTGTATTGGATTTGATTGGATTGAAATGAATTAGATTGGATTGGATTGAATTAAATTGAATTGTATTGTATTGGATTGGATTGGAAATCATTTGAGCAGCAGTAAGCACTCTCACTGGTGATTTGCAATAAGAACGATCCCCCGTGCTTCGCCCGCTCGCCATGATTCACTTAGTGGAGAGGCGTGAATTTTTTCCCACAGTGTCTGCCATTATGCGAATACTTGTCTAGCCTGAGAAAACGTGTCGAATGCATTAGTCACAAAAATCCCATGCTTGTTGCAGGGCCTAGTAAGTGGAGCTGGAATAAGACGAGTAAATAGCCTCTCAACCATGGAACAAACACCAATGGCAGCCGAGAACAGAGCACCAAAACGGACGAGGGTGTCACGCGAGGAGATGACGTCACGACCTTGACGCCAACGAAAAAAACGCCCACGGCGAAGAGGTGACCTTCGTTCGTGGTGTAACAGTCACAGTGCCAAGAGGTGACATCGCAATTTTTATCGGTATCTTCTACACTATACGCCTCCGGCAGAACGACAAAATTTCTCGTGCTAATGATTCGTTGGTTGAAGACAACAGTATAGTGGCGCGTAACCACTCATGGGAATTCGCAAAATGGGACTATGATCTCACTGTGGAGGAATGTTAACAAAAAAAACTGAGCGTAAATTGAAGTGACAACGTTGTGGAGAAAATACAGTAACAATTTTAACAAATACAAATAAAGAACTAATGACGTGACAAGAGATAACAAGCAGGTTTCATCAAAAACAGTGTGGTTACTTCAACGTTCTAGGAAACCACTAGATGATGCCCTGTACTAACAGGACATATGAGCTGTTTCGGAAATACAAGAGTTTAGGGCACAACAATTATTACATGACCGATATCACGACACGTGGTCGTCGTTGTCCGCGTCGGCATCGTCGTCGTACTCCTCAGGATTATCATCATTACTTGGTGCTCACTATCCGGTAGATGACCCTACGACGACTAATAGGAGTCAGCACCGCCCTTCCTCCCAAAATAGGCCGTGCGGAACAGAGGAACTATTCAACGCAAAAATTTGGGCTGGTTGGTGATACAAACTGTCTCTTCTTCTGTCGCCGCCTACAGGGCAGGACAATGTTCACTGTCATCGTCACGGACGGCGAAGAGCCATCCAACGGAACAGCCTCTTGAATCATGCTTCCTGTCGTCAAGAGGGCCTTCTGGGCATCTTTTGTTTGCCACTTCACCAACGGGCAGAAAAAATGGTGTCGGCGCGTGCCTCCATTTGCGTATACATACGTACAGCCACGATCAAATGTTTACGGACCATGACAATGGCAATTTTAGGTCATTTCTCTTCCTATACCAGCCCGACAAACTGTCGAATGCATGCGAGATGTTGTATTCATACTGAACCAATGAACACTACCGCACATAGTACTCCGGGCTGCCATGCGCCGGCCGAGAAATAACTCCAAAATTGTTGCTTTCGTGGTCCGTAAACTACTGCTGTTGGGTGTACGTCAGCCTGTGAACCGCAGATTCATAGGCTCATGGGAATGCAGTCAGAGTGCGTTTACAAAATCTGGTTAGCAGTGGAGGGATGCGGGCTTCCATATAAAGTGCCGCATTAGCCGCACATTTAGGCAATCCTATAAGCCGCAGGCGCTGCGCCTAATGGCAGGCGCTAGGCCTGCCATTCCAGGAGGACCAGTCGATGGAGCTTGTATGTCACAGACCCAGAGAATAGCACGCGTCCAAACTCTAATGTACGGCGAACATACATTCGGTATGTCATAAGAAGTGCGTTCCTGTGTGTATACCTTTCCTCCTGTGACTGAGACGCCGCAACATTCCCACTGCACGTGCACCTTTAACAGTTGTAAGAGCTACTATATGTGGGCTCCAGTCAAGCACGCTGGTCTTCATTATCCCAAGATACTTTAATGAATCAACCTGTGGGATGAACTATTGGCGATGACAAAGAGTAATATTAACTGGCGTAGAGACTAGAAAGACTAGTAATAAGCATTTCTGGCGTTAACAGAGAGTGCCTAGCCAGGAGCGCCGTAAGTAGATTAACGTGTGAATAAACGTAAAGTCAGTATGAAGCTACACTCGCGCTCTCTCAAATGTTCACGTGTTAATTTAGTGTTTCCTTCTCTTTTTTTCTTTGTTGTTGTTTTTGCCCATGTGTGCATAAAAACCACTGGCCTAAGCAATAAAACTCAGTTGTTAGTCAGCGCCGTGTTTGTGCCCTCTTCTTTTTGTCTGTGTCGGTAGCGCTGTTAATATGAACAAGTACCAACTCACCCAGTCTTCCGTTTCAGCTTAAGCAATATCTAGAGTCACCAAAGCAGCAACCTGGTTATTGCAACGGGCAAAATTTATACGCCTATCGATGTCAATGTGCGCACTCCGTATGGAACCGCCAAGGCGAAAGCCAATTTGGCATGGGCTAGGGATATTAGTTGCGGACACAAACTGCATAATACGGTGACTGACTATCCGCTTAATCAATTGTTAACACGTGACACGAGCCCCGCAGAATCCGCAGGATTAAAAATACGTTACAATTTTTTGTCATGTAAGGACGTGAAATAAAGGGGTGACATTTTTCCCCCTCTGTACAGCCACCACCACCAGCCTATCTACGCCCACTGCAGGGCAAAGGCCTCTATATATAGCCATTTGCCCTCTACTAGTAGTATCCTAAAGCTATGTTGATATTGTTGTTAAAATTAGCTTCTTTTTTTTTTTTTTTACATTTGCGTCTCGCAATTTCTATAAATTGTCGTGTGCTCTCGAAGCGTAGCAGCGCGCATTCCAGGGGAGATTGTTCTACAAGGTGGAAATACCATTCGCGTGGGGACCCGTACAGTGGTCGTCTTGTTTATCGCCCTTATCGCCGTGGCAGATTGCGTGAATGTGCGCAGGGGCGGATTATTCATGGATTATTCGGGATAGGGGTCCCCCTCCGAGGTGGGGAAAAAAAAAACTACATACTTCGTGGTTTGTTTCGAAAAAGGTTAAGCTTCCAGCTGATTTCCCCCCATTGAAATATACATTACCTATTTCAATAATGAATGCTTCGAAGAGGCTGTTCTTTTCATGATGTGCATAATCTTGAGTTCAGCTACAGTTCTTCAGCCTAAGGTAATTAGAGCTTTGCACTCGCCCGAAACGATGCAACGCGTAGAGCGACGGAGCTGATCCAGCTGATGGACGCAGAGAGCAGCCGGAATGGGATATGTTGAAAGGTCAATGTTTAAGACCTCATCAAACAAACTGTCCCAGCAAAAGCCGGAAAACTCTTGCAGAAACGTACATACCTTATTCATCTTTCATTAAAAGATGAATAAAAAGAGAAAACATGGTAATACGTATACACGCCCAATTTCTAGGTTGAATTTTTTGCGAAATGAACCTATTTTTCACACGGTTATACTAAAGTATGTTTTGTAAACATGCAAATTTATTCCGCAATTTAGTAGCTGGAAAGGCGTCTGCAACATGTTTCCTGCTCCTATGAAAGTTTATGTTGCCTGCAAAACATGTAAATGTATTACCTGTTTAAAATACGTGAATGATCTGTGTATAAATAGAACTATGCATGGTTGTTTATTCGAGAGCGTTATTAAAAACATTTTTGTGAAAGTTCGGTATTCGTTATTGGCGTCACCATTTCTAAAAGATTTAGCTCCCCACATGATGAAAACATTTGAGCAATAAACCATTCTAAAAATTTGCTCTGCTCAGTTGTAATACACAATATTCATAACATCACTGTTTGTATGGACTGATACCTTAGGGAGCTCAAATTTATGTTTCGGTACTGTAGGGATGCGCGAACAGTTTCTGAAAAAGGCCCACAGTATGTCTACTTCGGCAGTGCTCGCATGCAAGCAACCAGAGCGTGCGCTGCCGAATAAGTGGAGCAGATAGAGGAAGCGAGTTCCCACGGATACGGTTTTCGATTTTCGAGGGAAGATTTCGTCTATTAAAAAAGAGTACACTGCGCTAAAGGTTAATTAAGCCGAATGGAAGAAACACATGTGACACTTAGAGTGCACTTGTGAGAGTCGTATGTATTTCTTCCTTTTGTCTTAACCTTTAGCGCAGTGTGCCCTTCCTTCAGTATGAACCAACGAGCCCAACAAATCTTAATGCTGTCTAGTCTCGAATTCGTCCCCTGGTATAGTTACATTCCGATGGCAATCTCTCCAACGTGCTCCGCGACAAAGTAGACGCACAGGGGATGTTCATTAACAGTCCGGAGAATGTTCGAGCAGATACGGCACGAGTTCTTTGCAGCGAGTTATACGAATCGTCAAGTCTCGAGAGTCGTGGGAGGGTAAGGCGGTAGAGTGGTGGGGTGGGAGGATGGTGGAGTGGAGTGACTTCCAGTGTTTTTTTTTTACCGGGCCCTCAGTACTTTAATCCGGCGCTGCCCGGCCCACACACTCGCACTTGTAGTGTCAACGTATCTTCAAACAGACTGTTTTAAAAGGTGCTCAAAACGGGCACATTACAAACTTTGTAAGGTTGAGGTTTGGACGAGTGATTTAAAAAAACGCACACAAGGACAAGAAAGGGACATACGCAGGACTCACTTCCAATTGAATGTTTCATTTTCCTGTTATTTCCGCTACCTTCCAACTGAATGTTTAAGGGTTTCCGTGTTTTTTTAAAAAATCGCTTGGAAGTCAGCGCGGCGTATTCCCATTTTCTGTCCGCGCGTGCGTTGATGATGGTGGTGATGATGATGATTGGAGGCCTTCCCTTTGCTTGCCCCCCTCCCCCCTGATTTTAAACTCCCATCGCCCCCCCCCCCCCCCTTCCTGCCCTTGCACACCTGTTTACCTCCCACCCCTTCTGTTCTAAATTCTTATTCGATGTATTACTCTTCCTACGTCCCACTCTCTTCCATACTTTTCTTCAGCCACCACTCCAGCCGCCTCTTCGTCACATCTATGGCGTCTGTGGCCCTGAAGTGGAGGCTCCCCCTCACACCAAATGCGTGTTTCTGCTATTGTCCCGCCTGGCCGGGCCAACGCAAGCTCACCCCGCCTCGTTTACCGATATAGGAGGATGCTTTTGACAGGTAGGATCACAAAGCTCGAAATTAATGTCGATGAGTAGGCTAACCGCGGCATCGGTTAATTTTGGTAAGGTGAACCGAGCACTGAGCAGCCCTTGAGCGGACGAATCGCAAGTGCGTTCAGTCACGGCCGCTCGATGGAAACTAGGTCCGGCCTGCTCATTCACGCGCCGGCAATGGGCGGCGGCGTGAGAGCGGAGTTGTCAGTTGCCGCCGCTACTTTCGGCGGGGGCGCCACGCATCGGTGACAGCTCCCGCGGCGGTCGCTTCGGGGCGCCTACGGAATACCGACGGTCATTGTTCCTTCAAACGTCGTTCACTCGCGTTGTAACATGCGTATCTGAAAAATAATAACACCACAATTTACGGCAAAGACATGCCTTCAACATCTAAGAATTTCATCTGTTTGACGGCGGTAAGTAATTCTTGCTCGCGGTTTAAAAGGACGAATGCGATGCGACCGCTCCCGCGACCCAGTTCCCGCGATGTTCGGGAATATGACTGTAGATGTTGCAATGGCAATTCGGTTTGAACACTGCAGCCCGTTTGTGCTGGAAAATAAAATTCTGTTAAGCTGCCATTCACCATATGCTAATTGAAGGACAATGTTAAAACGGCCGTGTTTTAACATGGCCAAGCACAGGCTCAGCAGCACCAGGGCTGTCTCATGTTTGAATTCAGGCACGGTAATTTTGCCCCGAACTACGTGTCCCCAAATGCGGAGAAATAGTTGGCCACATCACTTAGTAAACCAGTTATTTACTCGTTAAACAGGGACGTAAAATGCTGAGATGCGCTGCGAACCTGATTGTTTTGCTAGAGAAACACCTGCGTGCTATATCGGTAATGTGTTTGTGGTTTGCTTTCTTCTTTCCGTATTTCGTTTGAATCGTGGTTTGATTTCGCATGTGCGATCGAGTGTCCCGTATGTGTGAAATTTGTTGTGTGAAGTCTGAAAGGCCGCTTGGGTGTGTATTCAAAGATGTAATAAAAACTGCGTGCGAGTGAGAACTTGTGTATTTCTGCGTGATTCTATGTCGTCTAGCATTTGCACTGCTTGTCGTGTTTCATTTTGAACAGCAACGAATTAGCTCAGCTTCCAGTTTTAGTAATCCGTACATGTTAACTTCAGGAGAACAGCAACGAATTAGCTCAGCTTCCAGTGTTAGTAATCCGTACATGTTAACTTCAGGAGAGTGGAACCGGAATAACCCGGGCAAGCAACACGGTTGGAACACGGCCCCTCGATGGGATCCATCGAGCAGCCGTGGTCGGAAGGATTAATGCGGCTTGCACCATGCATCGCGCGTGGGCGACGGGCGAGGTCATGAAAGCGAAGCTTACGGTTGCCGCTTGTACTCGCAGTGGGGCGCCACGTATCAGCGCAGACTACGGTTTGGGCGCGAAAAGCAGCAGTGGCGGGAGTGTTGAAGCTCGCGTGAGCGCTTTGAGCTTTTCGTTTTGCATACTTCCGCGCATTGCGCGCTTAATATAACGTACTAGTGTGCTTCAGGCTATGAAATGCCTAAGTACTGCTGCGTGCCGCGCTGCAAGTGGAATTCCTCGAAAACCTCGGACGTCTGCTACCACGAGTTTCCGGCCAAAGAGCAACTCCGTGACGGCTGGCTGCACAACATCTCCCGTCAAGGTATCGACAAAGGGCAGCCAATGGAAACCAAGCTCCCGATCAGTCGTTTGCTCGCTGCACTTCAAAGAGGATGACTACAAGGTGGGATTGAAGCGCAAGTTCTTGCTACCAACAGCTGTGCCGACAAGATTCCCGTCGTACCCAACGTACATGCAGCCGGGAAGCCCGAAAAGAAGGAGGGCGCTTGTTCGGCCGCCGCTCGAGGCGTGTGCGCCGTCATCTCAAGCAAGCAATGAAGAGCAAGTGAGCACAATGGTTGCATAAAATTAAACGATTGAACGTTCAATTCTGGACCTAACTGGGAATGAAGAAAGAGATCAACCGCACTCACCGGCAGAGGAAGACACAATCCTGTACGCTCTCACGGACATGCTATCATGCGGCCAATGTAATTTTGAGACTCGAGAATGCCAGACTTGGTTCGATCTGGCAGGCTTTTTCGATAACACCAAGAGAAATGCCCGCCGCCTTAAAATGAAAGAAAACAGACTAAACGAAAAACTACAAAAACTGAAAAAACGCTGCGACCAATTTCGCGAACAAGTGAAGAAGTTCGAGGAGGACCGCGCTGTACAGGCAGTTCGACACAGCAGACAAATTTGTAAGCTCCTTTCAGACACCGTATTCCCACACCTCGCAGACTGTCCGCTGATGTGGTGCGCCATCAACAGGGACCCGTACCACTGTCATGAGCTGTGCGAAATGGTCTTGAAAAAGCTATTGAGGCTGCTTCTTGCCACCTGGGCTGGCGACGTTAATAGCTCTGTGGAGAATTCACTGAAGCTTTCGCGAAAACATTTCTCGCCAAAGGTTTTCCGCTTGTAAAGCTGATGGCCGGTGAGCCATAGGCGAAGAGGACTTACATATTTTCTGACAAACCCAATAAATCCCCCTTTAAATGGTGTATTAAATTTATCCTTGATGTCCCAGCAATTTAATTTCAATTACCTCTCAACTGTATATTACTTTTTGCAACTAGTGTAAATCAAAGAACGACTGCCACAGTTTTACCCCATTCCAACTGCATCCTTTCCGAGTTTTGGTTCTCATGTAAATAGTGCTCTTGCTGCAATTAATCAGTTCATAGTTGCGTTCACCGTGTCCACTTTATTCGTGTGTCCTCCATAATTTTGTGTACCCTGTAACCTAACGCGCAGTCTAACAATATTTCCAAAAGAAATGGGCCAATGGACCCTGAAAGGTATTAAGATTATTCCAGTTCCCTTTGAAAACGCAGTTAAATCAAGGTGTGAAAATATCCAGTCACATTTGTCAAACGCGCATTGAGAAATGGGCGTGTACGGCGCAGCATAAAACGTTTACGTAATTTTTACGTACGCGCAAGTTATAACGTCTTTTGTTATAAATAAATGCGGTTGCTCAGACTAGCTTGCCACGCCAAATATTATTCCTGAAAGCCTTGGGAAAGTCTTTAGAAAGAAATCCGCCTATTGCGCTCGACTTTGTCAATGCGCCACATGATAATGTCGCATGCGGCGCGCTAAAAGGAAAACAAATTTAGCGCTGTGCCTACTTCTGAAATAATAGTTAGTACGTGACGCCTATATTGTGAGTTTCCCCCTCACGTATCACCGCATATTATTATAAATTATATAGATGCTGACTTCTGCCGTCGGTGCAGTCATGAACAACTTACACCGCATTGAAACCATGACCGCGGCCGGCAGCCGCCGCTCTTCTTTCACCGATGATTAGCGCCACGACTGACGCTGCGGCGGAAAGGGAAACTAACGCCGTCACCGGCGGAGAGGCGCGTTCGGCAGGCCGGACCTAGTTTCCATCGAGCGGCCGTGGTTCAGTCAACGCCATGGCCAGCGCGATTCAAATCACCCGCTCGTCTAAATGAGAACTAAACAGACACTGCATAAGTAATTGGTTCATTTTACTTTCACAAAATCAGAAACGCAAGTTTAAATGCGCTTTTAAATAAAATGAAAGTTTGTTTCTTTGAAGAAAGTATTTTTGTGGTTTTTTGGTCACATGACACAGCGATAGGGCCCATCCGTTCGTTCACTTCCGTAGTAAACAACGCCCGTGGCGAAGCAGGGGTATTTCGTATTTATACCGTTTCTTCTGCGAGGACCACGGCACAGATCGGTGCTTTTCTAGTGATTGCTGCCTTGTTTGCATCAGTGGCATCGTGCTGGCCGGTCCAACCGTGACCCGGCGGTGACCTCGTAATTGTCAAGCGGGCAGTGCAGCGAAGACCGACCATGCCGACCCGTTCTGATGCAAGCGACGGGTCGGGTTCCTCCAGGGGTAGCGGCTCCAATGACACGGTGGGTTCACGCTCAGCGATCACGGATAAGCGTTGCTCCGTCAGCTCTGTTCGTGAAGCCTTGTGACCTCCCTTAACCATGTTTGCACGAGAACAATGCGTACGGGGGACAGACGCTGGACGTCAACTGCATGTTACGAAACAAAACATGCACTAGAACCTTGAAATTGCCGCTGCACAGAAACGCAAGCTTCTGCGCTCATGACATCATTGTGCACACAGTAGGTACGAATGCGATGGTGGTGGTGAAGTGTGGCAATGCTCAAGGCGCTTGTGTCTTTGGGAAGTAGCTCTAGAAGGGAAAAGAAGCTGTTCAGGCTTGCTTCGCGCCAAAGGCCTTTGATTGCGTTTCATTTCTCGTTACGTGGTGCAGCAGCTGTGCTCAATATTGACGTAGCCTTTGTAATTATTCATGCAAAAATCAAGGAAATGAAGGTGTCGCGGTGCATGAAGAAGCGCAGCAGTTCCGTCCAACACTGCTTCTACTTTTGTTCACTCACTGAAGAATCTTGGGATGCCTTTCACGGGGCGAGGCCCATAACATCAGCCCCTTCTCGTCAAATAAAAATGTGCTCTCTCTCTCTCTCTCTCTCTTTCTCAACCGCTTTTGACTCGATGCTTGGTTTCTTTGAGGGAATGCAGTTTCTGTACTGCTGAAAACTTTGGGCACTGCTTTTCAACGTTTTGCAACCTATCTGCGGGCCCCAGAAGTGTCAGTATGTTTTGAAGCCATCCAAAACAGTGGGTTGATGTGGGTGCTGTTCTTAGAGCACTTCCCGTTTTGATGATGCATTCCTCCCACTCGCTACAAAAGGGCACAACAGGTGAGCAGAAATTACCAATCATCGTTGTGCCTTCGTGATCGACAATAGACCAGATTTGCAGCCAAAGAGGAATCAAAGTTTATAACATCCATTATATTCATTTCAGCTGTGACTCGTTACTGTGCATGGTAATGACAGACGTCATGGCGTGGGGTATGTGTGCAAAACTAAAAGGACGCAATTGTGACAGTGCAGGGATTGCCCTGTGGGTATGCCTTTATGCCCTTACATTCCCTGAGTGGCTGCAGCTCGTTTCAATGCAGTGAGGCTTGTGCCGGCTGTGTTCTCGCAGAAACGTTACTGAAGCTGTTCTCTGCCTCGCAGCTTCCCGCCGCCGATACCTGGGCCTCGACTGGGGCCTCTGCCCACGACAAGTGCCTCCAGTTCCGGTCAGTGACTCCGTGCTCTTGCCAGCGCACTGGAGGGCAACAGTCGTTGCTGTGCGGTCACTCAGTGGTTCCTTGAGTATTCTTCGCAAATGCCTTGAAGGGGCTTGTGGATCAAGATACATGGGAGTTTCTTCTTTCTTTTTTTTTTTGGAGGGGGGGGGGGGGGGGGGGGGCAAATTCGGAAACTGAAAAATTAATGAGGTAGAATTGCAGCAGTGACAACAAAAACTTGGCAACTTTCCCCTGGAAAATGGGTTGCTATACAATAGGTCACCTAACGCCAAGCAAACGTGTACACAGGTCGCATTTTGTGGCGAAATCCTGTTGTGGCACAAATTAAAATGAGCCAAATCTACTTTCCTGATGCAAGTGTGCTTTTGGTTTAAGGTCATTTAACCGACATGACAACCTCCTTATGAGTTTCTGCCTGGCAACTCGGACTGCCAGGTGGAATGAGTAATATATTAGATGTTAGTGAATAATTCAGCTGACAAAAGTGACAACTGATCAATTAGCAACTTGCTTTTTAATTACTTGGGGACGTAAACTTTCCTGCCTATCTGTTCAAGACATCACATAAGAGCACCGTCAGCATTCCATTTAGGCACTGTAAAAAAGTTTTGCTGTTTTCTAAAATTCTGTTTGGGTGGGTTTGACTCATTTAAAAAAAAAATGTCTCATAAATACCTGATATGTGCTGTGCCCATGCGTTGAAAGCTTGCAGAGCTAGTGTTGTGATTGCCACGGGGTAAATGTTGGTGATGCTTTTAGCTTTGTCAATCTGCAGGATTTGCACACATAGGAAACACGTCAGGGCATAGGTGCTTTGTAGCTTTTTTTTTTTTTTTTAATGGGGGCTCCTTCAAGGTGGACATCAGTTTGTCGAAGAAACGTTTTATTTCCCGCCCATCGATTTTAGCGGGAAATAAAACGCTACCCAGCCTCGATTTTGTGGAATAAAAGTTGGATTTAAACATCAAGTTTGTGCCATCCTAAAAGAAAAAGTGAAGCCTGGCCGTACGCTGCACACGTCAACCCCCTTCGCGCAAGAGTTCCTTCTGGTGGCCATGCTCTTGGTTCTCCGCCTTTGTGCATGTGCAATTGCAGTGGGCGCAAAAGGGCACGCAGGGAGTGCTCCTCACAGAGGTGGGCAGAATTGGAACGTGCTCGTATTTTGTTGTTCAGTGGCGCAACCTTCGCTTGCAAGTGCTCCTGTTCGGCAGGGCTTGACTGGCGCAGACAGCCCCTGGAGCCACTATACGAAGGTCTTTCTTCTTTCTTGGCTTCAGTGGCCCCCATGTGCTAGTGGCTGGGAATCCAGGATAAAAACTGGTGTTGTGATTAGCCTAATGCAAATTGATCTGCAAACGAAATACAGTTAAACCTGGATGTAACGAAGGTGACAAAAGTTTGAAATTTTTCGTTACATCCAGGTTTTCGTTGCACGCAGGCTTCGAGTAAAGGTTCACGGGATTGAAGTTGAAACGAAGCCATAATGCTAGACATCAATGCAGGTGATGTCATGTCACCCTTCATGAATTTCTTTCAAAGCGAAAAACTGCATGAGTTGCGCCTCCTGCTTTCGCACGAGCTTAGGCAGTACATGGTGTTCCAAAAAAGCAAGGTTGCTTACCCCTGTAATAAAAAAAAATGTAACTTCAGTATCACTCTTGCCTTCTGGCACTTTTTGGAGCCTTAACATGTTACGAGAACCGAACTTGCGCTCAAAGGGTGCCTTTTTGCGAACTTGGTGCTCTTTGCTGCACTCAAAATTGCTGAGAGGGTGCTAGCTTGGATTCTGTACCAGGCGGCAACACTCGTCTTTCTCGCCAGCGGAGACGGCATTTAAACTTGTGCGCTTTTCTTGAAAAGACACAACTTTTTTCTCTCTAGCAGCAGCACTCGTCACCGACAAGCCGATGCCAGAGACAGAAGTGAAGACGCGCGACTACGCGCCGCCAACAGGACGGCCTAGCACCTCAAAACTTAATCTGGCACCGAAATCGCACTCAGATGTGGAAATGGGCCGTAGTTTGCGGTGCAGATGAAAGAAAAACGGGAAGGGTAGTTACTCTTGCTAGCTAGTGAGGTGCCATGCTACACAAGCACAACCAGAAGTGACTGCTACACCAGCCACGGGATGGTGCTAGCCCCTCCGTTCCAACTCATCATCATCGTCATGGCGAATTTTGTGTTTAGGCAATTCAAGGTGTTTTCATTGCTGCTGGCTCTTTACGGTAGTGCTAGGATTCGCTAGATTATTTCATTTCTCCGGTCGATTTGTGAGTCAAAGTGCAAAAACCAATGACTGATCAGCTGGCCAACTTCATTACATCAGGGTTCACCGCTGCGACGTTTCATTGCATAGAGGTCGCAAACACATGGGCTTCAATGGGGCTGGCAATGGGGAATGGAAAAACTTTGTTCATTCCAGGAATTCGTTGCATAGAGGTTCGTTACATCCAGGTTTAACTCTTTCGTTACGGCGGAAAAACGGCCGATTTTGAGTGCTTCCACGAAACTATTTTTTTCTCTTGAGCTAGTGGAATGCTATGCATGCAATTGTAGCTTATACATTGCTCTTACAAACACGTACCAGCAGTTTTGTGAAAGGTACAATTACTTACAGTTTATTAGTCAAATAATCAGAAAAAAAATGCAAAAAAAAATATACACGCAACATATATACGCGATTGTAATGAGCCTAAAAATTATTTTAGGAATTCTAAGATATACAAATTGTTCCTACATTTCTTGGCTATGATTCAATATATATATCAACACTGTACACCAAGTTTTGTATTTTTGTTGGCCCGTCAAACTAGCGGAACTGACGGCTGTGCCACTCCTTGAAGCCACTCGAGTGTAAGTCGGTCATGCATCCAAGCACACTTCTCTGTGTTCTGACACAAAATCCCTTTCACTTTAGTGGTAACAAACTAGAAAAAAAAAAATTTCGGCGCTCTTGAGAAGTGTCGCACATCACTCCGTAGCGGTAATCTGACATGAATGTCAGGCTATCATGAAGGTGATAATGCGATATGACGCGGCGCATTTGGCAAAATATCCCTACCGTACGTTGTCCAGACCCCACACATCAATGTAAAGCTGCAGTCGTCAGATAGGAAGCCCGTTTTGTTTATAAATACAGCGGGATGCCGTTTTCAACCTACTTGCCCCCTACCGTGGGTTCAAATTTCACTCTTGGCGCGGTCTCTGCGCGCGAAATATCAGCAAAACATAATAAAATCGAAAAATGAGTTGTCAATAAATACGCCAGATGGCGTTAATTGTCCGACAGGTGCCGTTCTTAGCATTCGCGAGACATTTGAAATCATCGGACACTGACGTCCGATGGCCTATGGCGCCGTAGTGAAAGAGTTAACTGTGCAGAAAAACCTTGTCGCAAGGGACCCTAAAGGGGCCTGGAGACATGTCTGCTGTTACATACCTGGCAACGCTCGTGATTTGCCTGAGGGACTGCCGAGGGACCTACAGTCCTTATTGTACGGGAATGCTCATAAATCTCCCAGAAAATTGCCCAGACTGCTCCGCTTAAAAAAGAAAAGAAAACACATCAAGCAACATTACTGGTCCGTAATTCGTAATTCGGTAGCCAGCCGAATTCAGTGGAAGTCGTATGCAAGCCACATGAGTTTAGTGAGCATGTAGGCATAGCGTGCTTGTAGGCCTTATTTGTAGCTCCGCTCACAACATAGCTTCGTTGAAGCTTTGTAGCTTTTTTCGAGGTGTTGTACAGTGGAACCCTGGTAATACGACTTTCAAGAGACCGCAAGAAAGTGTCGTATGACTGGGGTGTCGTACAACCGTGGTGCGGGTAAATGCCGGCCTAGTAGACGGTCTCATGCGACAGGTGGGCTAAGAGATTATTTAAAGTACTATGTAGAGCGCATTCTCTCATGGGTTGCAAACCTGTAGCTGAACTCCCAACCTAAAAAAGCCACGCCTATGTTGTGGCCCCTCCCCTCCATGCGTCCGAGCTAGCCCGGCAGCCAAGCGCCGCGCGCTACGCGACACCCGAGCCATCCGGTGTTATTATAGGTCTGGTTGAGGCGGCGAAGCGCTGTGAAATATGGGAAGAACGCTGGTTTATCCGCACCAGGGTCTGTCGTATGAAGTGGACCGCATGCACGGGAGCGTCATATCATCGGGGTTTATAATGCATTGTTTCTATGGGGAGTTTGCCGGGACCGTGGTGATCTGTCGTAAGAAGCGGGTCGTCGTAAGTTCGGGGGGCGTATCAGTGGGGTTCCACTGTATTACATAACTTCCGTGTTTTGTGCCACCCTGGAAAGGCGAGCAGTGTTTGAGTTTGGCAAGACCTGTGCATATGATGTGAGTGTGGCGCACGGAGGGAAAAACCATACGAAACTGCATTGGCAACAACGAAGCACTGGAACTGTGTTCACGCCGCTCTGCAGCTGGGGAGCATGGAGAATTTCTTGGCCAAGAGCAACGCCATTTTGAGCTTGCTTAGTTTGCAGACTGTGGCCTTGCAATCAGGGCTGATCTGGTAGGCCCAGGCAGGTCACACGTGCTGCACCCCCAGCATTCGTCGTCTCCTGATTTTTGGGGTGCCCACGTTGGCAGGTACACTTGTAACCAAGGCCTCTTGTGTGCGATGTTGGTAAGGTGGCGAACACTGGAAAACCAACCAGACCGTTTGCATTCAGGTGTCTCTTACGAGCACGCGTCTCTGGTAACGAGGCTTCACTGTAATGCCAGGGTTGAATTTCCTTTTGGAGGAATGGGTAAGGACATAGAGTGGCACAGCGGGTGCATTCAGACACACCAGGGGAGGCATGCGCGTGGCCACACGGTATACCGAGCTCTCTTCAGCCCCTCTCACCTGGGAGCAAGTGTTGGGGTAAAAGTAGCACAACATGTTTGTAGTAGTATACGGTATGCTGCAGCAATGAAACGTGTAATGATGATACGTACACACGCGTACATGTATGCTCTGCATGTTCTCGCCCCAAATCATCACTGCCAGTGTCAGTGACAGTTAGTTGGAATGTGCCTGCGTGATGGCAGCATTTTCCCTTTGCCTGCAGCTTGGCACGTGGCGTAGTCAATGGTAGGACAGCAGTGGTAATCAACGAGCCTCGAGTTCCCAGCCTTGCACCGTTCTGAGACGGCAGCAGTGCTGGAGGTCACCTCCCGAACGCGCTCCTTGCGTGCCTCCCTCGTGATGCCACGTTATCCCCGGCGGGTTGTTGCTGGCCGGGCACGGAGGGGGGGGCGTCGACAGTCCCGCAGCCCTGACGTGGGTTCCCCCCGTGCGTGCAGGGTGGGCGGTGGCCGGGTGAGCTGCCTGCTGTGCCCCACGGGGGTGGGCAGCCCCCGGTGGCTGCTGCCCTTCGTGCAGCGCCGGCTGCCCAGGGAGCTCGCCAAGCGGCTGCCCAACGCCACCCAGCCCAGCCAGGTGGGTCCCCTCCTCCTCCCGACTCTGTCGCGGGCAGAGCTGGGAAGGGGTCCTCGGAGACAGAGGGCAAGTCGTGGGAATTGGCAGTGACGCCAGTGCTGTCGCAAACTTCGCACGAATAGAGAGGAGAACAGGCGAACCTTCCTGTCGAAGTGTCTGCGACATCATGGAACCTTGTTTGTGCAGTGGCAGCTGCCAACCCGAGGCCATCGCCGAGAAACGTAACCGGGCAATGGTGGTGGAGCCTCTAGTTTACTTCGACCATATCGTAGAGTTTCGTGCAATAGCAACTAGAGAGGAGTCTGGCGATGCGATCGTTTGCCGCAGTGGGCGTGGCGGGTAGTTCTGGATTCGGATTGGCGCTCGATGGCTTGTCGAAGTTGCTATGGATTGAATCGTGCAGGCAGTTCCGTTTTCGTTTTGGATTTGCATGAACACATTTGCTTGCCTATGCAGGGTGTTGGAAGAAGCGTTGAAAAATAAGCTTCTCCTTGAACTGTGTGCCACGTGCACACTGACGCCACCCTGAGTGGAATGTTTTACAACCAGAGTTGCGAATCAGGTGGGTTATCAAATCATTGCCGGCACAGCGAGCACAAAAACGCAAATGACAGCGGTGTGTGCGGCAAAGTTGCCTGCGAATTGAGAGTTGCTGCGCTGCTCGTTTGCAGAAAAATGTATTTTCGAAGCTGGTGACAGTTGCGAATTGCTTGGAACAGCCACACCTCTAGACCAGCAGTACCGGCGGCTGATAGGAACGCTGCTTGATGAATGTCGCTAATTCAAACTAGAACAACTACTCCAAAAAGTAATCAGTTTCTTTTTTTAGGAGCACAATGCTTTTCCTAATATTAAAAACTACAAGCGTTGTTGGAGAAGTCCGTGTTCCGCTGTAATTGGCGGCAAATGGCGAATGTACTTCGCAAACCTCCTGACTCCGTGTTTGATTTCTATTTAAATGCGCCGTTTTATTTCACACAAAACCAGTTTTTGGTGACTAACTTTTTTGTTTGCCGTGCAATTTGTAAACAGTGAATAGCGCAATAAGAGTTTCGTTGAAAAAAAAAAACACAATTTGCACAGCCATAGGCCCGCTTCAATCCGGTCCCAGAACTACCCGTCACTCCCGTCGAAGCGTAAGCATTGTCTCGGGGTTCACGTTGACACTGGCTCCAGATTATAGTTGTTATTGTATGAAACTCTATGGATCATATCACTTAAATGTAAATGTGCAGTGATAGCTATGTGTTTTGTGCCAGCGCACATTACTTCACCCTGTCCCGTAATACGTCGCTGCAGCACAGGATTTGAAAGTGTCTGATTATTTCTTTCGTGTTTCTGGGTGGAAAAAATGTCTTCCGTGGCTGCAAAAGAGCAGAGTGGCTGACCAAACGCTTGTTCCTCCCAATTTAACACAGTTGTATTCTGTCTTGATGGCCCCGCCCGGTAGTTCTACAGGCCCCTTGTTGCCAGCAGTGGTTGCATGTCGCCAAAAACCTTCATTCACGAGTGTGGAGGCCAATTTTGGCACGTACCCGATGAAGAACTAAAAGGACGACGGGAGAGAAATCCGAGCGTCTCTTCGGCAGGGAGGTTCAGCGGCACATTAAACGGCAAGGTTAGCCACTGCAAGGGAAGCTCCGCACAGGCAACGGGAGTGTTGTGTGCTCATGCTGGGGTGCCCATTGTGCGTGTCACCTTTGGTCTTCGTTGTGTGAACTGAGGCGGGTGCCTTGCCCATTACCTGCTGCGTTTTTTCAGACTAGGGCCTCCGCACTCTCTGGGATGCACTTGCAAAACATTGTCGAATTTACTCTGGGGGGGGGGGGTTAAGGAAGATGGCCTTGAGTGCTCTCACTCGGTGCAGAGTAAGCAGAGTTGAGGGGAGGGCAATAAAGTAACCACTTGCTGACCTTCACAGACGATGTCTAGACCATGCACGCTCGTGCACTTGGCGGAAAATCCATGCAACATAGTGTCATACAAGGCCCCAGTGGTTTTAGCTTGCTCAGTGTTGCACCACTGCCCTCAGGGCTTGCTGTGCTTGATTGTGAGGGGGGTATGCTATTATGCGTGAGTTTTTGCTGTGGTCTAAGCGTTTTCCTGCTAATTTGATTTGTGATCTCACGAGCTGTGCAGGTCGTTTAGGCTTGAAGGCAGTTTTGGTCTCTTGTTTGCCAATAGACAAGCCACGTATTGACAAGGGGAAAAAAAGGTGATTTCGCCGCATCTCCTCTGCCTCCGTGCAGATTTCTTGCAAGCCACAAAGTAACTTGCGCATCGTTATTAACTGGACCATGGCTCTTCAGGGCCTGCCTGTGTGGTGGGGGTGGGCACTTTGAAACCACCAGCACTTGGGTGGCTTGCTGGAGGCTCGTTTCCTCACTGGGCCCCGCCAGTGCCGTGTGGCCCGCTTTGCCAGTCGGCAGTGCACAGTGGACTGGAGATGAGCCGTTGAAGGAGGGAGCGGCTGTCGGCCTGCCCTGGTGCAGGTTCGGGACGCCCTGTGCGAGAGCCTCGGGGCAGTGCAGGACGCCTGGCTGCAGGGACTCGAGCCCAACCTGAACCGGCGAGACGAGCTGCTCCGGGCCTCCGACCAGGCAGGTGGCCCCCCTCTTCTTCTTTTTCTGCACCCCCACTGGAGCTGTTTTCCTCTGAGTGCTTGCACTCGCTGCTCTGGTGCAAGCAGCGTGGGTTCATGCCTTTTTGTTTCAAGCAAAGTATAGCACTCGGGTGGCACTGGCCTGCACCAGTCCAGGTAGAAGAAAAAATGCCCCTCCTGGACAGGCAAGGGCAGAGAGGTGCTGCGGGGCTACTTGGCAGCTTCCCACATTGCTCTGGTGCCTGTCTTTAGCCATAGAGTTTCATACTAATGAAACTAGAGGGGACACTGGCGCTGCAATCGTTCAACCCCCATGGAGCTGATTGTGTGACGTAGACTCGTGATTTTCGAACTTGGCTTAACTTGAGGCTTGACGATTGTTATATGTACTAGGCTTCGTACTTTTCCGCTCCGTCAGTTTCGGTTTCGGCGTCGAAAGCGTCGGTGGGTCATTCCGGGCATGGAATTCCGGGGCAGAATTGCTGTTGGCGTTCGATTCCAGCGGCTGCAGTGCGCAAATACTGCACGGCTGGAATGAATGGATACGGGAAGCACTCCGCGCCGGGTAGTGCGTTCCATCCTAGCCGCATTCATGACTACGCTTGCGATTATAACACGAGCACGGTAGCGCCGAAGACAAATAAAAATCTTTTATCAGCAGTAAGTATGTGTGCACAGCCGGTGATTTTTTTTTTTTTTTTAATGTTGCGGGAGCGTCCACCAGCGGGTGGGTCGGCACCTTATCGGGGGAGAAAGCGGCGGAACAAGTGAGGGTAGGCCGCTTGCATAGGACGATTCCGCCAGTGCAACCGTCGTCTGCTAGGCTGTTCCCGCAAGCACAACACAGCCGACACAGTCCCTTTCCGTTGCTAATCAGCTGCGTGTATTCACCGGTGTAACCAAGGCTCACGCGCAATCGCTGTGACCGCCCGCAACCATGGACGCATATGGGGTGTTTGAAGCTGAAGGTAAAAACAATGTAATGAAATGAATACTCTGTATATGCAGTGCAGTATCAGACAGGGGAAGAAAATGTACCTCTGCAACGGTAGAATGGCTTTACCTATTGCAACAGAACGCGGCCAAATGATTGCCTGGGGCCTACCAGTACTTTTGGGCCATAAACTATGGCTTACATAGCTATGTACTGGTGAAGCCATATGAGGCGATCACCGGCATGCATGCTTGCTATTCAATGAAGTCGCTGCGAGTCTACATTGGTCACAGTGTTCCCCATCCAGTGGCAGGTGTTGCTGTAGCAACTGTTTGCGTTAGTGGAACCCTGGCTGAGCGCCTGGAGACAGGCATATTGAGCACAGAGAAAAAGTTGGCGACTGCACTAGGCGAGTACTGTGTGAATTTATTGTGCCAACAGCAAAGTGCAGAATTCCGTTTCACTCATTTATAAAAAAGCCCTCACCACAGTCATACTCTGTAACACTAATAATAAAAGCACAGCATTGCTTAATACATCAAAAGCAAGAGTGCAAGCTTACCTTGAGGAAGTTGCTTTAAAATTTTGAAGGCTGGTGAACAGCAAACATGCAAACTATGCAGTGAAAATGAGTGAAGGCATAAGCATGTCGCATCAATGTATTTATTGTCCCATCCAAGAGCCACTGTGAACATATTGGTACCAGGATTTAGTTTGTAGCTACCTACCAGCATTGCCATTTTCGCAACCAGCATACTGATGTACGCAGGCTGCTTTATGCAGGAATCAACAAAATGGTTACTGTAAGTGGCGAACAAATGCGACGTTAGGTTACGGTAAAAAGATTGCATGAAAGGAACCCTAGAAAAGCTTATAGCTGTAGAGCAGAAGTGTTTCGATCAGCATCTGCCAGCACAGTAGAAGCAGGGCAACAATATCTGATCAACGAACAAAACAAGGGTCTTAAAACAGCGTACACTCGGCATGACAATATACAGCCACAGTGAACAGCAGTGGGTGGATACAATATGCAACTTGATAACAGCCAGAAGTAGGTGAGGCAGCCTTCTACCCCACTGATCAGAACCTTTTGAGCCATACTGACAGTGCAAGATGGGAAAGGGCAGCTTAACATTTTTCAATCCATTGTTTGGGCAGACATCACAGGTGCATAAACAAAACACTGCAGCCACAACGTATAATGTAAGTTTTAACTGACATTCGCGTGGTGAAAGCGGATCCCCTACGTCACACCTTCATGAATATGTTGCTGGAGGAGGTGGCGGCGCCACAAAAAGTTTGTGAAAGGTGCACAATAAAACCTGGCTTCAATGGAGATTTACATGGGCAGTGAGGACGTGCCAGCTCTCTCACAGTCATTGGCACCACACACAGTCCTCCTCAGCAGGGTCCCTCAAGTGAATACCACTTTGGAACACAGTGGGCTAAAATACCACGCAGAATACTTCCACTTCATTCTTTCAGTTCAATAAGCACGTACACAAGTCTTCAAATGGCTGCTCATGGTAGTTAAATGAAGTTGGTTTCATGCTGTGCCAAGGCTGTCGCAAATGAAACCACTGCTATAAGTCACATTTATGCATACAATGGATGGTTTCGAACAACTAATTTTCTTGCACCCGAGAAAAATAGTTTGAATCTTGAGTGCCTAACAAGCAAGATTCAAAGAACATCTTCCATGCACTACAAGGCACTTTCCTCACCACTTGTTTTTCTCTTTATTGTGCAGCTGAATGTACAGGATTGTTTTTACTATTTACATATCGTAGGCTGCAATCAACCTCTCCCCAAGCCCTTTTGCTTTTTCAACGGTGGCCCTTGCTAGAATTTTTGTGTTTTTGGCAGCTTGGCCTTGTCTTGCGCTGCTGATGATCCATCCAATGATCCTGACTTGGAAACTGGTTGCATGCCTGGTGCAGCTTCTTGTGTTGCCTGCTGGTCTGCTCCTTGCACTGCTGACACAGCTGGGACCTGTATCGAAATGGATGGCATCATTGAAGGTTTTGCAAGGCTTTTGTACAGATATTTAGAGCACAAGTATGTACTCTTAAAATCCAGCACACTGGCATGCTTATTTACAAAAAGGGTTCCAGCAACATAACATATTCAATGACTCTGGCTTTCTCATAAAAACACACAGTTACAATCAGCTGCGCGCTGCCGTGCTGACACTGAAGTCATTACTTAAACCAAAGAGAAGGCACATACAATGAACTCACAGGACGCCAACAATGTTTTCAGAGGTCGTGCTTTAACAAGACATGACTTTAGCAGTTGGATTATTCAAGACTGAACAACCACACAAAATGAGTAAATGTTTTGAACTTATTGTCGAACAGCTACGGAACAACGAATGCATGAAGGCAGCTTGTGTATTATGGAAATGGTACCCCAGAGGCACTATTTAGTTGCTATTTAGGCAAGCACCGTCTGATCAGCAACATTTACGCTGTTTGACACCTTCGCACGTAATTTCAAACTGTTCCTGCGCTTCGGCACGCTTGTATAGAGGCACTGGAAAAAATAGAGAGCCTTCAATTTCACACGCGTACCTGGTTGCGCTACCTGGTTATATCTGGGCGTGAGACCTCGGTTAGACAGGTGATGATTGGTACTTGTGGGCGTGTAATGTACACACACGGTGCTTAGATGTATCAGTGCGCGTTATTGGTCATCTAATAGAAACATTCTACACGGGAATTTTCACAAAATTAGGAACTCCCGTAAAATGCAGCCCACTGCTCCAGAACGCCCTGCATGCCTGCCGCTCTTAGCAAGACGAGGCCGTCTTCTGGAAGGTTAACACGAATGAAGTACGAGAATTTTTTCGCTGTGTGGCCTGATAAGATACCCTGTTTCCTACGTTTGTCGCTCTCAACATATAAAATTAACATTTGCTCACAGAAACAGCTCTACAGTGCGTCAAGACATCAAGAATACACGAATAGTACAACAAACAAAGAACGCGATTAACCATCCGGTCAATAAAACATCGTCTGCGTGTTAGCGACGAACAGAGGTGGTATGGTCGAGTTCCGTGGTCGAGTTGGCCGTTATGGCTTGTTTAAGGCACCAAAGCAAGCGATCAGCTGTTACTCAGCATCCTTTCACGATTTTGTCAGCATGCCGACCGCACGTCGGGTAAGGCGACAACAGTTACACTTATGAGTGGAAATGAACAACAACCGTGTATACTTACTTGGGGTTATATGACGCGTCGCTCCGCTACTCGTAGTCTTCCAGAACGAAATTTAACGCTGTACAGCGGCCCTTCAGCAGACACATGCCACCGCCGACTCGCAAGCAAAAAAAAAAAAAAAAAACTAAAAAAAAAAAAGACGCTTCGCTGCCGAATCACCGGCTCCGCTAAACCGCTAAACTCAGCCGCGTATGCCGTTCACAAATCACTTCCCCTCTTATAAAAGAGTACTTCTAAACCTTAATTAAAACTTAACGTATCGTACAAGTTGTTCATGCGACTAATAATTTATACTGTAATAAACATTAGTTGTAGCTTTTCAATTTAAAAAAGATATTTCGAGTCAAGTCAAGATGTTGGCATAGTCAAGCGAAGTTCGAAAATCACACGTCTATCTGGCATGGCCGCCCTCATGGGGGTTGAAGCAGACGATCAACGGCTCACATAGACACTAGCGCCAGTGTCCCCTCTAGTGTATATTAGTATGAAACTCTATGTCTTTAGCAGTGCAGGCTCTGATGTGCACACGCCCTTCCCCAAAGCTGCTACCTAACCAGCGTGGTTCTGGGAGTGAAGTCACCAGCTCGTAGCCGAATCCAAGGGGAGGCTTCTTTTCAGCGGCCAGAAAAAGAAGAACGCGAGGGAAGAGAGCCCAGCTGCCACGCAACAGCATGTTGTCCAACGAACAGGGGGCTATGGGGATGAACACGGCGTCCATTCCACTCAGTTTCAGCCCTTTTGTAGCCCTTTCAGAATTGGCTCAGCACTAAAGGACGCCTGGATGGAGGGAAACGTAATGGGTCGGCTTCGTATGAAATGCACCAAGCACTTGTCCAAACTGGAAAAGTTGCACACAGTGCCCTTTGAGGGATGTGCTAAAGAGAGAGTATGTTTGCCGCTAGTATCTGCAGCCATAGCCAACCGAAGTGCAATCAGGAGGCTGCCATTTTGGTCGTGCTTGGTCAGTGTTCCTCATCAGGTTCGCAGTTCAAGTGTGCCTGCTTGGTGCCGTTTCGGCGGTAGAGATGTTGTAGCGCCACCTTTGAACAGAGAGTTGTGCTAGTGGCTGATAGCGCGGCAATCTTCGGCCAAACCGGCATTGATGAGAGAAACACTCGCATTGAAGGGGGTGTCGAGACAACCCTGGGACGACATCCCGGAAAGCTTGGCCGCAGAGGCATTGTTCACAAAGTGCAGCATTGTGAGTGCACTTGAGTGCACCAAATGTTGGGCACACCTCATGGGGGTGGCGGCTACAGGGAGAACAGCTACGGCGAAGACGGCTATGATGTTTTTCATAGAACCCGTGAAGGTTGACGGCTGCTGCCATCCTAACTTATCATGGCCAAGGAATTTTTTTTATGGCGAGTTTTTTTTTTTATCTCTATGTTTCAGGCACGCGCATTGTAGCAAGCCATGGCAATCGCTCAAGTAACATCGCCGCTTTGCATTAAGTTTTACTCTCTCTCTCTCTCTCTTTCTCTCTCCACATGTGCTGGGAAGCGTGAGCCCGAGATTGTGTGCCAGGAAAGGGGAAAAAAAAGGATGCAGTCTCACTCGACCTAACAGCTGTTGGAAGTGGGGAGCAATGCATGGTAGCCCGGGATTCTGCCGGCAGTATTTTTGTGAAGCTGAAGTAACAGGGTGACAGAGTGAATCCCTAGAGAAGGCAAGCGTGGCAGGGGGCGCCAGAAGGTTAGGGGGGCAGATGAGATCAAGAAGTTTGCGGGGATAAATTGGTCACAGTTGGCACAGGACCGGGGTAATTGGAGATTAATGGGAGAGGCCTTTGCCCTGCAGTGGGCATACACAGGCTGGTGGTGGTGACGATGAATTACACAAATTTCTGCCGCCTCCTTAAAGGGCCCCTGCGACACTTTTCTTACAGGTACTTTTCAGACCCTTTGTCAGTTCTCCATGTGGTTCAGATACAGACGAAAAAACCGTGTAGTTACGGTGGTACATCCTGCCTCTGGGCGGCCGTAAAGCGGGATATGACCTACCGGCTCTTCACCACCCTAGGCCTCCAGTGCGGCTGTTCACCTGTTTCATCGCGCCAACATGACACACATTGTGTTTATCATAACAGATCATTCAATGTCATACAGTGTTTCTAGCATTTCTTCGAAGTGGTCGAGATCGGAGGCCATCTGGTGGTTCTCTCGGTCGGCATGACAGACGAAAAAAATTATCAGTGGCTTAGCTTGGCCGTGCCAGGATATACGTAGTGTGAGCTAAGGTTCAGCTGGTTATTCTTAGGTTTCCTGGTTGTCTAGGATTAGCTAATGATTTCCAAACCGATCCAATCCAGTCCAGTCCAGTCACTGCTCCTCGCGCATGGCTCCTTCCTCAGCACGGCTCTCCAGGACCCACGTGAAACGGCTATCAAGCGGCTCCGGCGCAGCGTCAGACTTGGCTACTGCACAACGAAGGCGCGCAGCTAGGCACGCGCCAGCGCCAGCAGAGTTAGTGGATACATACCAGTTGCGAAACTCCCCATAGGCCCCATGCATCAAAAGCCGGTCTTCTGTTGCCCCCCTGCACCGGGACAAGCACGGGGCAAGTTGACTAGCCTGTCGTCTGTCGGCGGGACGTTGAAGTAGTACTCAAGTGCTTGCGGCTGCTGCTGTAAGTCATAAAAAGAAAAGCCCGCAAAACCACAAGTACATTTCACGTAATTAATGTATTTTAATTTAAAAAGCAAGCTTTATTTTACAAAAAAAAAATTGAATAATAATAGCCTAGCGAAGTTCAGTTTTTATCTCCTAGGTGCCGCACACGTCGACTTGCGCCTCGGCTTCCACAGAGCAGGGGGCTAGCGCCGCTCGGATTCTGAAGCGGAGTTTCGCACCTGTCTGTATTGAGTAACTCTGGGCGCCAGAGTGTCTGCCGCAGCTATGACGTCACTCCTCTGGAATGCGCAGACCGGCGAATGTGCAGACTCCATACTCTACACACCCATATTCCAATTGGATTGGATTTCAATCCAACACAATCCAATTTAGTCCAAGCCAAATCAATCCAAACCAATCCGACGCTCTTCACGCTTGCGCAGAATGGCCCTTCACGACCCACGCGCAACTGCTCAACCTCGGCCAGTGTAGCTTACGCTACAAAAGAATTATCAGGATTGGTGCGGAAATAAGAAAG
Organism: Haemaphysalis longicornis; assembly: GCF_048455015.1. NCBI lineage: Eukaryota > Metazoa > Arthropoda > Arachnida > Ixodida > Ixodidae > Haemaphysalis > Haemaphysalis longicornis. Next base: position 53,669,573 of record NW_027526214.1, on the reverse strand, counting down.
TTGTTCAGTTTTTACGTCTACAAATACAAGCAAATGCAGCACTGCCTACACCACATCCGAAACTTCTGAATATGACAATTCAAAGGTATCCCATTTTGGTTTCCCACGCTTCCATCACGGAGGGCACATGTGACAGAATTACGGTATGACCTCACTGCAGTGTCTATAAGTCTTTAAATTAAACTAAGCAGTTATTTGATGGGTTTCATAAAACTTTATATCGTGAAATAAAGAAATAAGACTATTTAGGGCAATAAAGAAGGATTAATTTTACAAACGAAACTTCCGAAACCAACTGGTAAGCAGCAGCCACCAGGGGCGCTGTTTGCAACAGGAGTTCCTCGGCAGAAATTTTCTTCGCAAAAGGGACCCCCCTAATCGGGCCCAAACGACACACCTCTCCCGTGTAGCATGCTGTAACCTCACCGCTTTGTGCAGACGTCAAAACACTGGGGAGGCCGGTGGAGGCGTTCTTTCGTCCGCCTGCTGCCCGAGCTGAGCTGCCTGAAGGTGTCAGGCGTAGCAGTGCAGCAGAAATCTCGTGACCGCTTTCAATACAAGTCCTGATGGTGACTTGTGTTGCCATTCTGGGCTCCCCTTTCCCGTGCCTTTCTGGGCAGCGGTTGTGCCTGTAGCTCTGGCTGCGTGCATCACTTTGTGAATGCGCTGGCACCACTTGCCGGGCCCCACTTGTGAAGTGACGTCACGAGATTATGATGAGCATTGGAGGCACAGGCCTACATCACTTCCTTTCCACCATGGAGTGTCGTCACGCTGATGTCCATTGGCTGCGCACCGCTCCGTGTGCTGTTCCGTCGGCGCGATAAATCAGACCAAATGGAAGTATGTTCCACGTGTCGCAGGCCGCTCATATTTCAGCCAGGGTATTTTCTCCAGTAAGGGAAGCGAACTGTGTAATAATGTTAGCACTGAAAATTAATGTCGGTACCCCCTTAAAGGAAGCATAAAATCTTAGATTTAACTGCAGGGCAGGCAGTGCTGCCTGCCTCGACTGCTTGTGTGCCGTTTGAAGCTGTGCTGCAATGAACCGCTCTCCGCATTGCCTGGCATCTGCGTGCTTCGCTAAAGTGCGTGCCAAAATCGCCCGCCTGAATTGTATGTGGCGACGCCTATCCTTGGCAGACATCAGCGCTGGTGCAACAAGTGGTGTAGTCAGTGAGCACCCCAAAACAGACGGCCGTCTCGACGTTTGGGGACGTGCTTTTGCCCTGGCAAGCGCCGTTCCATTCACCGAAACACAACCGCACCTTTTTCCTCTGGTAGCAGTCGGCTTGCGTGATGCAGATTGAGCCAAGCTGTTTCTGTTGGGAAGCCATGACCAAAACCAACTGTAATGCCAGTGGTGCGCCCTTTTCATGACCACCAACTCGGCCTGTGTTGGGGAGATTGTGACTGTGTGGCGGCTTGCTGAGCTAAACGAGGGAGTTCTGGCTAAATTTCTCGAAGTACTGTAATCCCTCGTCATAACGAAATCAGCGGGACGGCGACAAATCTCATTACAAGCGGTATTGCGATATAAGCGACCACACGAGAAAAGGTAAAGTAGCTGAGATTCAATTGCACTACAAGTGGAAAGAATAAAAACTCACTGCATTGAGTAAAGCAAAACTTTACTCGGGTGCAAAAAAGGCAACGAGCTTTGGCTGTTTCATGTTTTTGCCGGGCGCGAGCAACCCCTGCTCCAATTGGACCAGCAGTGACTGGCACTCGAACGCCTCGCAGACTGCCAAGCGAATGAGGAGGGCAAGGCAGTGGCCACGTTTATAGGGGGGAGGTAGGGGCGTCACGGAACGCTCTGAGAGTTTTACGCTGGAAAGCGCCGCATATGCCGGGGCTGGAGTCTGAGGTTGTGTTTGTTTAGTTCAAAAACGCAATCATGAAAACTGGCCGGTTTGGCACTAGAGGCCTTGCATGATCACCTGGCAATTTTTTCCCGAGGTGTACAGCTGTGAACTTTGCTAAACAAGAAGTTCTCCTCGCAGGGGTGAGACAGCTGCGCATACTGCGCCTTTTTGATACAATTCCATTTTCCTGCGCCAAGCTGCTCCAAAAGCATGAAAATTGCGAAAATTGCGCCAAACTGCTCCAGAAGAGCCTGAGAGGCACGGATTTTGATACTCATGTCAGTTCCGGCGGGGACGAAAGCCTCCCACATCCCGGTGACCGCTTTTATTGGCGGTCAATTGCGAACACAGAAATGGCAAAAATAGAAAGACTGAAGAAATGAAGCAAACGATAGCTTCTAAAACACGATTGGCTTTCTGTCCGGGTTCGCTGAAACGGCCTTCCCGATAGGCATCGCTGTGGCTACAAACATGGCCGCCACCTGATCTGCCTGCTACTACCTACTTCACGCGCTCACTGCGCATCACCGATATTTTCCCTGGTTTATTTTACGCTATCAGCTGGGTTCCAGTCTCTTCATTCTATCAATTGTGGCTCTGAACAGTGACGTTAACGCGGGGATATGGTTTGAGATTGGTGCGAGATTACAAGAAGTTGCGCAGCTCGTAAAAGAAGTTTTGAAATGTGGGGCCTACGACTTCGGCGTGGTTTGTCCTTGAGTGCGAAACGCGGTGCGTGCGTCTGTAATCGGGTTCGTGAATTGAACTTTTTGGCTCGTTGTGGTGTTATAAAATGCTGAGGTGTTGCTATGCTTCGAAGCGCGATCGCGAGCCTCGGCCCGGGAGGGAACGGTCAGCACGAAAGTTGCGGGCTGCGCTGCGGCACCGCGACCTGTCCAGGCAGCGCCCAATAGCTGCAGGACTGCATGGTTGCCATAGCACGCGACTAATAACACTTTATGTATGCGAAGTGAAATTTAATGCCCAAATCTAGTGGCTAAACAGTAACGCTACTCAAACGATCACCGGGTGGACGTGCGCCCCACGGACTGCAACGGGTAGGCTGGTTGGGCTATGCGACCGTTAGCTCGAAGTTGCTCAACTGTTGCCCTGACTACACTCGTTCGTACAACGCAGCCTGGGATTACAAAAATAATCATTTTAGCATTGAAACGGTAAAAAAACACGCCACAATTGCAGAGCCCTTAAATTTGATAATGTTAACGGCAGTTTTGTTGTCAGTGTTGCGTACAGCCACAACACAATCTCACCAGTTAGGAAAAAGATAGTGCAGTTAGAACTTTGTGATACTCTTTAAAAATTCTTTCGCGTAATACCCGTGCCACACGTACATGAAAAATGACATTAAATGCTTAATTCCTGAAGTTTTAATGCCATTAATTTGCTGCTACACGCAAAAATCTAATGCCATTCACTTTAATGTCATTTTGGTTTAAGGAGTCCCGCACAGCTCATTTACCTTCGCGAACACCTTAAAGGGGCACTGACACAAAATTTTGAAGGCGAGATAACGTCGGAGATAGATTGGTGGGAACACATATACATCATCTGCAAAATATCAGCGGCGAATACAGCCTAGAACATATTTAAAATCAATTTTGAAGTGTGCGAAACGCTACCGAGCAGCCAGCAGAGGACCACGCGCAATTGTAAATAAACAACATCCAAACACGTCACGAGTTTGTGTTTGCCGCTTCCGCACTACCGGCGTTTTACGCGGGCTCGCCCGGCTCGCCGCTCCAATCGGAGGGCCGGAGGGCGGAGCTTCTGCTCTCGAGAACGAACGACCCGATCGTTGGCGGCGGAGGCGCCGTGATTTCGTCAGCTAATCGGGCAGCTGGCCGCGACCAAAGTTCTACAGCGATTCCAGGCACTCTGTTTCTATTACTGTTTATTACCATTGGATGCGAAAACGCGCCGGAGGCACGAAAAGCCCACTGAGCTAGCCGCACGGTCGCTGTGCAGGCGGCGGCCACGGCCGCGAAGTGGCCCAGGCCGACGCAGGTAGCTCGAGTGATAGCTTGTTACCGCTGCACGAAATTGTCCCCAAGTCCCGACCATAGTGGCTTAAATGAGAAAGGAGTTAATGATGCGATGGCGGGTTGCATTAAAAATTGTCATCTGCACCGCTTACGAGAGCGGCACTCGAATATCCGCCGCAGTGCTGAGCCGAACACATCTGTAGGCGGACCTGTAGGCAGACCGGCTGGCTGCTCCCAGCGCGCGTCTTGCCACCCACCGCCTCGAGCGTCGCGCGTCGTTCTTTAGCCGCGGTAGCATTTGCACTCGCAGCGCCTGCGTCACATCCACGGTCGCTTTTTAATTAAGCGCCTCACGAGATCAGTACGTGGGGGCATTCGCAGAAACTGCCGTCGATGCGGATTCGACAGTGCTACGGCGGCTCTGCTCTGTGATATCCCTCCGACGGTCACGTGGTCAGCTTTGTTCACACAAAATCCACAAAATCCATCGTTTCGCGGCACTCGCTGAAACCGAAACTGCGACTAGCCGCATTTAAAATCCCTCTAATTAAACAACCGTCGCACGCTGAAGCAAATGAGGTTTCTACAGGTTATAAGTAGGTCACTAGCTACTTATCGCAACGAAAAAAACAAGATGCTAAATTTTTGTGTCAGTGCCCCTTTAAATCTGCCTACCCTCGAACCCGATGAGCACCAAATGAAACCAACGAAACTCTCACCACCAGAGTGTTGACGCGGAAACGTAGCTAAACTTCCAAATGTGACGATTTTTTGTGCACAATTGGTGCCGAAGTTTTGAAGAAGACGAAGTTCACTAGAACAGAGGCAAAAGTAAGAACATCGCGTTACTCTTCGTGTTAAATTTTTCAGATTTGGCTACCGCTGGCCGGTGACAGCATGCTGAAGTCACTTTTAGAAACGGCTGCCACCATTTTTAAGAAAACACTATTTCTCATAAAATTTTCTTTCCCAAAAAACAATTTTAACGCTTCTAAGGCGTTTTTCTCTACATTAAAGACTTCTAAAATATGAGTGAATTTCTCTTTTTGGTCATGATCACCATCATGCCTAACACATTTAATGCCTTTGCGTTTTCGCGTGTCGCACGGCCCGGCCAGTTAATGTCATTTGGCATCTTCAGGCCTTCAGCACTTAATGCCATTTTTTGTGTCGTGTGGCACGGGCATTAGGCTGTTTGAGTGATCTGTGTATTCAAAACTGATTGGAATGTATACTTGACCCTTCAAATTGCTGAAATTGTGATTTTTTAAGCTCACAAGACGATGTATTAAATGTCCCTACCTGCTCCAAATCAAGATTCTTCTGCTCCAAAATCGAAATTTTGCTGCTCCGAAAACTGCTCCAAAATCTCTTTGGGCTGTCTCAAACCCTGTCCTCGCCCTCCTGTCGACGGCACTGCTCGTTCCGCGCTTCGAGTGTCAGTGTTCCCCCACCGTTGCATCCACGCCATTGACCAATGTCTAGGGATAAAATTCAATCACCCTACCATGCTTTTGGACCGTTTGTTTGAAGTCGGATGGTGTGAATCGAGCATGACTGGCTCGAGAAAATCTCGTGGGAAACACCAGCTTGTTAACCCACCATGCTGACCCCTGACTCGCCGCTGGGTCGCCTCCGCTTGCCACTTCACTCTAAGCGGGTCCAGCTCTTTGTGCGCTTTGAGTAATGGGGCCTAAAGCGCGTGCATTTGGGTTGGGACCATAAGAAATCTTGAATAAAGCGTTATTTCGAGTAAAGCGAGTTCGTTATAACGAGGGGTATGAGCATCACGGGTATGGTCTGCAAGACTGTTCATGATAAGCAAATGTTGTCGCTGCTGGAGTTTCTGAAAAACGGGAGCTCGTGCGTTGCTCAAATGGCTGAGGGGTTACCATACCAGACTTTTATCTTGAAGGTCGGTGGTTGGACCTTGTAGAGGCTTTCTTCTTCTTTTTTAAGTGCGAATGCACTTCTTATGCGAGCCTGAATCGTCCGCCGCCGTTGTCCGCATAGCAACAGCTGCGGGTGCGCGCGCTCCTCGTCTTCTCTAGCAACGGGGGGAGATGGGCGCGCGCTACTCTCCTCCTCCTCTCTCCGCTCAGTGACTGCGGGTGTTGTGCGCCTCCTCTCCACTTCGGGCGGGAGAGCTCTCGCTCGCGTAGCGGGCGCTCCGCATTGCGACGCGTGCGGGCGCTCGTGTAGCGGCCGCGTGGCGCGGGAGGGTATTAGTCGAGCGCGCGCCGTCGTCGAGAACGGTCGCTGGTCCTGCATCTCGATAACGGTGATGGCGGACCGGGCAACGGTACTAGCAATAACGAGTGAAATATCTTTCTTTGTAGTTGTGTGCGTGTGTGTAATCTCTCGACTACTCATTAAGATCACGATATCCACCGTAATCGCGCAATCAACAACCGTGCATTCGCACTTACACACTCTCCCCCTCGGGGAAGTGCGAGGGAAATTTTTTTTTTTCTTTTCACTCTGAACACGCGCCTGTTTTTCACCCTTCTGTGAACGCACAAGTAGATTTTGCATCACGCATCAGTGGCAGGGCAGCACAAACACTTCACGCTTTGGATCACTGCGGGCATTCTTGGCGGTCAGTCTTGTCACAAACAGCCGCCCCATTCACCAAGCATAGCTTGAAGGGTATGGCAGAGTTCGGAAGAATAAGCCTGGCAACACGCAGCAACAGGCAGGTGGTCTCTGCCCTTTCCAACCTGTAAGCGTTGTATCACCGTGGCTGGTGCGGTGCTGCCGAACGACGGTGTCAAGCGCAGACACGAGCTTCCCAGGTCAGATAACCGTGGGCTTAAATCTTCTGGAACGCACCGTTTCTCACTGCCCTCGCTGATCCCTGGATGTGACGTCATCGGTGAGAGTTGGAGGGAGCAGCAGTACCCCGGGTTTTGTGAGAAAGGACAAGGTTTAATTTGCGTGTTTGTTTTTTTTTGTAGATTTAATTAAAAATGGAATAACTCTTTCATTTCTGCGTAGATCTTGATACTTATTTTTGCTTCTATCTCTGCGCAACACGAAGAAGAGACCTGAGGCTTGAAAAGTACCCGAAAGAAAAGCGTTGCAGGGGCCCTTGAAGCAGAGTAAAAGGTGGCTCACTCCAGGCCGATTGTATTTTGTTTTTGCGGCACACGCCTCAGCAGGAGCAGACGGGCAAGTTTAAACAACCCGCAGCTTGCTTTGTGGCAGTGTCGTGTCCCTTGTGCTGCAGAGGAATCATTGTGGACACAAGGAACCTGGAAATGGAAAAGCTGCTTGGTGTCACTTGGAAAACAGAAATACCATAGCATATATCAGGGGTTCTCAAGCATGTTAGTCCCAGGGAACCCTGCTAAGTTCCGTTAGGTGCCAAGGAACCCCCCCCCCCCCCCCCCCCGCCACTCCCGCCAGTTTTCATTCCGTTCATGCTACATTAACATGCAATAAATTCAAAAACAAGCAAGGGTATCGTTTTTTTTCCCGTCGACTTTACACGAATGCGTACGCTGCTAGCGGCACCTATCTCCAAACAGGAGAAATGCGCATGGGGGTAATATAAGGCCGAGATTCAAGTGCAATAGTTTAACCACGTGGCCCGTTTTCGGAGTCTGGCTGGCTACAAACTGCTGGCGAGATTTATTGCGCAGCTCGCGCGTTTCTGTTATGCGCCGAGATGTGCTTACTGACACTCGGGCGTGAGTAATGGAGGTTCCTTATGTCGATCGCACCTCAAGTTCACCATATAAGACTTTGCGACTGCGGAACCAGGGAAAATTTATCAGTGGCTCGCGGAACCCTGAGGAGGGGCCTGCGGAACCCCTAGGTTCCGCGGAACCCACTTTGAGAAACCATGGCATATATACACGGTGTCTAACAACCGGGAAAACCGGGAATTGGCAGGGAAAGGTTATCACCGGGAAAAATCGGGGAATTGTCAGGGAATATTGTCAAAATGCTAACCCAGTCAGGGAAAATGACCTGAGAGCATGATAGAGTGAAAAATGAATAAATTCTACCCAGAGTGCAGCACGGACTCTGCTCACCCGACAAATCCAATCCAAGCTGGTGGGGCAGGTAGCAGCGCCACGGTTGACAAGTTTGGCCCCGAAAAAGTTTGTCCGAAGACTTCGTAGGCCTGGCAACCTCGAATAGTGCGCACTGGGTATGTGCTTTTGTTGTTTTTGACCTCGGTCTTCTGTCTGAACGGCGTTGCCTTCCATCGGCGTTGTGCTTGCATCGTGCTTGCGCACGTGAAGTCTCTTCACTCACGGTCTCTTCAGTGGCAAAAAAGTGCTCCTTTAATCCGGACTGGACGAACCCGAACGGATTCAGAAGACAGAAATGCGAGTCCAGTTGGGTGTTGAGAGAAACGAGAAAAGTGTGGCTGCTGTTGTCAGAGAACTAGAAGAAAAGAAGCAAAGGCTGCTTAGATGATCGCCAACAGAAGCCAGTCTCCTGCCACAGGTGACGCTCTTAAAAAGTAAGGTGTGCACTTCGAGAACCCTTGTGCAATGGCCGACGCTCTGAGGCAGCAAGAACAGATTTGTGTTTGCATAGACCTTGTGCAATAGTACACACTCATGTCAGCAGCTGTAATTTGTGGTGAATAACTTATGCTTGCGCCCTGTAAATAAAACAGGACTTTGTGTTCTATGCTAATGGTCTTACATATGTCCCCGCCTCTGCTGCATTCTGGGAATTTTTTTCCCTGAAATTGTCAGGGAAAACCTGGAAAAGTCAGGGAATTTCGTTATGATAATTTGCTAGACGCCCTGATATACGAACACAAATAAAGTAGTAGTGTGAGGGCCTACCTGTGAGAAAGTTAGGGTGTTCCTCAAGGCTTGTTTGCAGTGAATCTGCCCTTCTATCAAACAGCTATCTTTGTAGCAAACTGCTGAAAGAGTGGGGAAGAATCAGATGAGTTGTCTTCCAGAGCATTGTTCTAAAAACAGAGAACTTGTTTGCTGCTGGATGAAATGAAGTGAGGGGTCTCCAGCCTTCCTATTTTTCTCTTCGCGTTTGAACATGCAACCTGCACCAGTGTTGCACATGTGGTGTCGCCAGAAGCTAGAGCCAAGCATATAATCCGCACCCCACTTCCAGCCTGCCGGGAAAGAAACAAAAATTCTCGTGTATTGCCCGCAAATTTGAAACAGGAAAGGCTGCACCAAAGCTATTCTGCTCAAGCAACACATCACAGACTACGTAGACAGAAAAAGCGTGCATTTAGCAAGTCGAATATACTGACGGCAAAGTGAAAGTCACAATTCACTCAGTGTCACTGTTCTCGCTAGAGTTATCACTTGAGCCGCAGTCCTCACTGTTTTACACGAGGTCATCTTCTGTTCCATTCATGTTTTTTTCTTCCTTGACCTTGTGTGGTTTGCGCGATCACTGCCATCAAAGGTTTAGTGAGTGTTACCGCGTAGGAGCTTCGCAGCACAACGTGCATTGCCGTGAAGCTGCATTAAAGGAATAACCCCGTGAGTTATCCGCACCCGTACTTTGCCACTGAAATTTTCGCATTTTTGGTGGAGGTTATACACGCGGAAATGCAGCAGTTTCTTTACCATGCCTTTACCAGGGGTGAGACAGCTGCGCATATTGCGCACTTCTGATACAAATTTGTTTTCCTGCGCCAGGCTGCTCCAGAAGCTTGAAAATAGCAAAAACTGCGCCAAACTGCTCCAAAACAGTTTGAGAGCCAAGGATTTCAACGCTCCCACCAGTTTCAGTGGGGAAAAATGCCTGCTGACGGCACAATTTTCCAGCACCCCCAAGGTGATTCTGTTTGTAAAGGTTCAATTGATTGATCATTCAATGAAAAAAGCCGCATAAAATTGTCCCCAAAATAGTTTTTTTGAAGGTCACCATGTCTTGTTGCACATGTTATATTCTGTGCGTTTTTTTTTAAGTTTTCCCACCGAAAACCATTGCTAAGTCCTGTAGAAAAACACTTATGTGTGCTGAGGCGACAAACTATTTGGGCAAGCTGATGAAAAAAATGCCCCGTATCTCCAGAACGACATTACTGGGCGCCGCCTTCTTGGTGTGGTGAAGATTGGAAAACATGGCTGCCGGTCGAAGCAGTTGCTCGTGGTTCACGCCGATTTCTACTGTGGTTTTGGTTATGGGGGTGGCTGCGTTTACATTTAGTCGTTTGATCTGTTGCAGGAAGTTGTTCGACTCGAAAGACGGGAATTCATGTCGGCCTTGAGTGTGAGGCACGGTGCATGCCTGAAGTGAAATTTTGGACTCGTTGCAGTGTTTTAAAACGCTTAGGTATTGGTCCCTTGACAGCGAGCTTGCGAGCGGCGGGAATGGGACGATCGACACTGTAGAAGGGGTGGCGCAGGCTACATCGCTGCAAAATGTTCAAGCAAGGTTCGCCGATAGCGGGACAGGCTATTATTGCACGCTAGTAATAATGGTTCATTTATCTGAAGTGAAATTTATTGCCAAAAGAGTGGTGGCCAAACATACCAACGTTAGTGAACGTGCACCTTGAGGATTGATATGGGAGGGCTGGCGGGGTGCGACGACTGTCACCTCGCTTTGCGCGACTTTTGCCGGGGCTCTTACACTTGCGCATATAGCCGAGTCTGGGGATTCAAAAAAATAATAATTTCGGCATTCACATGGTAATAAAAATGCATTGCGAGTGCTTACTTTTTAATTCGATATTTGCAATGGCACTCCACGCTATCTATGCATAGAGCCTAAGAATTTAAAAATGGTTTATAAAAAGGTAGTGCAGTTCGTACATTGTGATATTATGGTAGAAAAAACTTTATTGAAAGGCTGTTTCAGTGTTATGTACATAGAGAACCAATTAAAAAGTGCACTTTTTGCCCCCCTAGTTAAAAATTTTTTAGGCTCCTAAGGTGACATAATCAATGTGGTTCTCCTGCTCCAAACCAAGGTTTTTCTGCTCCAAAATCAAGATTTCGCTGCTCCAAAAACTGCTCCCAAATCTCATTATTAAGCTGTGTCCTCCCTGCTTTAGCAGCGCCATGATTGCCTTTCCGAGGATGGGCGAGATTTCAAGTGCTGCACTGGCAAAAGTGAGAGGGCAGCTTCCGACAACCCAGCAGCTATCTGCCAGCAATCACTACTGTTCTTTGGCTGCTGCTTTTTTTTGTGGGGGGGGGTGCGATGACTGAGAGGTTGCATTGCACAGTCAGTGGTGTGGGCAAAATGCGGAGCCGTGGGCTTTTGCCTGTTTTTCTGAGGCTTGGGTTACCACGTGCAGGGGTGGGTTGTCTGCACAAAGGTGTGGTATGCGGGGTGTCAAAAGGGGGCACAGCAGGGCTGTGGAAATGCCCGGTTATTGTGGTGAGACAGGTATCGTCTGCAGCAGAAAAAGCGAAGAAGAGGCGTCAATCCATTTCCTCTGCCCCTGCTGCATGCAGGGTCCCGGGGAGGCGTCGCTGGCAGCCCTGGAGGCCGAGCTGTCGGCCGGCTGCTCCCTGGCGCTGGCAGTCGTCTGGCAGGGCGACCAGCTCTACCTGGCCAACCTGGGTAAGGGGTGACCGTGTGGCGCTCGCTGCTGCTGGACGCTGCACAGGCTGGCCCGGGTGCCCTTCCCCTGCCCGCTAATGCTCCACCACAACGACCATCGTGCAGCCTTCGCTCCCCAAGCGAGTGGGCCTGAGCCACAGACTGGCCCGCAACTGATCATTGCACGGGCTCTGCAGAAAGAAGGGGTTAGGCAGGGAACCTGTGGCATGTAGTAGGCAACATTTCTTTGCCATGTGCGAGAGCTCTCGTGGGGCAAAAGATCGTGCTGTTTTGGGCTGCTTTCTGCTGTGGGAAAGCATTGTTCGGATCTGAAGATTTGCATCTAATTTGGTTGGGGAACGGTATGTGTGCGCTCGTCATTTCTGCCTACCCTTGAGTCGCATCTGGTTGCTTGGATTCTTCCTCTTCCTGTCGCCCCCTCAACGTTTCATTTTCTGCCTAACTCTGCGAAGGCATTCCGGCAGTGTCGCCTTGGTCGGGGCAGGCAGTGGCTGTGGGGGGACGCCAGGCCTCTGTGCTTGTTCTTACTAGTTGCGAGCTGGGAAGCCCCCAGGAATCTCGTTTGCAATGGTCCGAAAACATGCTTGCTGTACAGTTTGGGTGACCTGTAGAAAAAAACTGTAGTTGTAGAGCTTATTCTTATTGATTTTCAGTGTTGTTTTGGGGTACCGTCAGTGAAGGCTGTGGTGCTGTCTCGCAGCGCAGGCGTCGGTGGCACGTTAGGGAGGAGGGTGTTGGCCAGACACCCTTTCTCGTCGTGCATCGCAGCAGCGCATGATAGGACATGCCCACTAAGTGGATTGGTTGACAGTCCACACTATCGGGGCTACACACAAACGCATGGTGTGGCCTGGGACGGAGATCGCCAGAATACTGTTCGTTCTGTGCTCACTAAGCGGGAGTCGCCAGTGTGCAAGAAGACGCTGAAGAATTTAGTGGGGGCAGTGGAAGCATGGAAGGAGTTTAATTATTGCAGACTGCGCTGGGAAATTGGGGTACATTAGCTAAGGGGTAACAAGAGCAACATTGTAAGGATCTCACTGCAATCACACTGGGGATTTATAATGGCATCTGAGTGAGATCTTGAGGCACACGCAAGCCAACCTTTCAGAAAAAAACACAACATTCTCAGAATTTCAGTCCATGAACGAGCAGCTTTTCCGTATCAGTTTGTAAGCAGTCTGTAAGGAGTTTGTAAGCGCCAGAAATTCACGAGGTTTGACTGGTTATGACTATTTAAACCGTGTGGTTTTTGCAGAGTCAGCGTGACTCTCTGACGCCAGTACAGAAGGCTTTACTTGGGTCTGTTATCTCACTGTGCCGCCTAATTCCGGAAGTCACATTGACCGTTAGCGAGCTAAGACGACAAAGCGAGCCCATAAGATGCTCTGCACTTAAAAAAAAAAAGGCCAGCGTTCACCGTAATTGTGGCAACACTTGCTTGAAGCGAGAAGACAAGTCACAGCTTACGCCTTCCCAAGGTGATGTCCAATGATTATCACTTCCAAAAAAATGAAGGAGGTTCACACGTATAGCAACAATGCTGCAGTAAAGGTCGTTGCGACAGCGAAGAAGAAGCAAATCGGCTGCAATCGTGGACTTAAACCATCATGATGGTGGTAAGGTTGCATACAGCTTCGCTACCTTTTAGTCTCAGCGTTAGTGTGAGCTTCCTCCGTGTATATTTTTATTTAATTCTGGCTCTTGTCACTCTGACAGTGGACATTAGCCCAGTGTCTGCAGGGGCTTATCAGGACGCTTATCAGGGGGCCATAGAGGGAACATACAAGTTTGCTTCATTAAGAACACTGCTTTGTCCTGAGGACAGCGATACCAATGTCATCGCAAACTTCGAGCAAATAGTAGTAATCGAGATGTTGAAGGAGTGGGGGCTCTAGCCACTTTCCAGTGGTGTGTCTGTGATGTCACAGAATCTTGTTTGTGCGATTGAGAGCCACCAATGTGAGCCACCGGCAAGAGATATTGTGAAAATTGCAGTGAGGCCCCTAGTTCCGTTTAATCCTATCGCTTCAATGTTGGTGTGCAGTTAACACTCCGACACCTGTGTTTATAGTGCTGGCCCCCACACGGGGCACCTTGAGCAATCTTGGTGGCGGTGTTGGTGACACCGCAGACCCCGAGCCCCCATACTCACGCTGTAATCCACTGTGGCTACGAGTTGTAAGGTGAAGGGCAAAAACCACAAACGGTGGCCGTCGGGGTCCGGGTCAAGCTCCAGCGGATGGGCTCCCTGTCTGTTTATCAGGCAGGGAGCTCCGGGACCTCTCTCGGTATCAGGGTAAGGCTGACGAAGAAAGTACCTCCGTCTCCCTGCTTTTATACTATGCTCTATAGTATTGCCTAACCCCCCCCCCAAACGTGATTTGTCCCTAAATGTTGCCCACTACATGCCACTGAAGTATCTTTTCCCCCATTCCCATCCTTAAAGGGGCCCTGAAAGACGTTTTGAGCACACTAAATGAACTAGCGCAATCGTTAGATTGGGTCGTCAACGTCATCTGGGCCAAGTATTACTCGTTTACACGCAGCGGAAAGCTCACACTTTTCTTGCAAAGTTTGTCGCTTTTTCCTCACCCTTCCCTTCGTGTTTTTGGACGCCGCCATCTTCACATGTCTTCATCATCGATTCCCAGATGTTCGTCATGATCTAGACATCCTGCTATTGGGCGACTTTCTCACTCACTTCCGGCAAAGAGATGAGTCGTCTGCTCAGCATCGGCTCGCCAGCTGATCTGCCAGCGTAGTGCCGGAGTGCTTGGACATTTTACGACAAACAAAACAAGTGTAAACAAACGCTTAACCGTTTGTATTGAATGCAACACGGCCATAACACGACATGGATATTCTCTTACCTGAGTACGTTTCATAGAGAAAGCGTTGAAGCCCCGTGGAACTTCTTTCCCGCAGAGAACGCCCTGAGCCGAATGCCCGGGTTTGACGCACACATTTTATTAAACTTCAAAACAGTCCAGAGATGCGTTTCGAACGAACACAATGTCACAACATGCGTTGCAAGTCTCAACCGCGATCGACAGACGATGGGTTGCCTCCTCCTGCCCGTCGTAAATTCCGCACTCACCTCGCGCGCGGTTTGCGGGGACGAACAGCAAGTCACTTAACTCTGGCGCACAAGCCGAGATGGGTTTTAGCCACGCACACTGCACATACACCATGCGAGGTTGAGTCGTACGTCGCCCGAGAAAGATAATCCAGACCATGGGAAGCACTGTCCACCCGCAGAAGCACAACGTCGCATTTCATCGCGAAACAAAGGCGCCCACAACACACACACCATCGCCTCCTGTAATGCCAAACGCATCTCGCACTTCCCAATGGGAGTGGGTGGTACGCCTGCACTGCCCACATGTCGCGAGATGGGGCCCCGAGCTAAACCGGGATCACGGAACCGTAACTGACCTCTAGAGTGGTTTGTGCCTTGTTGCCAAGGCAACCGACATTTGAGATTGTCAAAGAAATGGCGCTCGCTCCAGCGCGAGAAAGCTCAGAGCTGTGGCGGAGCATGTTTTGCCAACGTTGCCGCTCTCCACCACGCGTCGCCCCAAGCTGAACTGGTCACATGATTGAAGCGTTTTGTGCACGGGTTCTGTATCGGTTTAAAAAATGTCTTTTTCACATGCCGCCGGCAGGAATTACCACCGCCGCAAAATAAGACAGCAACGTACACCGTGAAAGGGCAAGGCGCGGCCACCGCCGACATGCGGCCAGGTTTTTCGTTCGCTTTTCCAGCCTTTTCCACACCTTTAACCTTTCCTGAGCTGGATAATTTTTCTCCATTTCTTGTGATAGAATCGCTCAATCAGTGTTCTTGATTGCAAAATATCTTGAAGGCATAATTGGAACAACTTACAAGGCCAAAAAACAAAGGACTGGGGAACTCCTCATCGAGGTAAATGACAAGCAGCAAGCAGTCCACAAAGCTTCTAGCTCAGACTAGACTGGCTAATCATCAGGGTCACACCCCATAGGAGCTCGCAGGGTGTGATATCCGAGCCAGATCTTCTGAACGAAACGGATGTGGATCTCCTTGCTGGCTTGAAGGATCAGGGCGTCACTGCCGTGAGACGCATCACCATCCGCAGAGACGACAAGGAGATTCCCACCAAACACATAATCTTGATTTTTGACTGCTAAGCAATTCCGCAACATATAAATGCAGGTTTTATTTGTTGCTCAATATGTCTCTATATCCCGAACCCACGGCGCTGTTTTAAGTGCCAGCGGTTCGGGCACAGTACAAACTTGTCGTGGCTGAACGACCTGGGCAAAATGCGCGGTGCGAGATCATCCGAGTGAGAGTTGTCCATCTAGCCCCCTCACTTGTGTGAACTGTGAAGGGCTGCATGTGGCATACTCCCGCAAATGTGAAAAATTTCATCTTGAAAAAAAGATAATAAACATCAAGGTCACTGAGAACATCACCTTCCCAGAGGCGCGAAAGAGGTTCGCCTCTTTCCCCCTGGGGAGGTATGCCGACACAGCTCGCCAGGGGGCGGAGCGGCATTTGGTTTCCAGAGAGACCCAGTTCAGCAAGTCTGACCTGGTCCCTCCCCCGCCCCCCGCTGGGTTGCTTCAGGCAGCCCAACCCGGCACCACGCCACTTGCTAAGGCAGCAGCGGTTGTGTTGCCAACCAACTCTGTCGAGACCGATGCCGCTCCCACCACTTCCTCCTCCTCGTCCTGTGCGTTTGAGCATGCCGAGGGGATGGAGACCGGGGACCCCGCATCGCCACCTACCGCCACCGCCCAGGCCACTTCTGGTGCCCCCGACACCTGCGGCGGCGGCGGCTCAAACGAAGGGCTCCCGAAGGGGGGCCAAGTCTAGGGGGCCCAGTTCATCGGGCACCCCCAGGATATTGGACGACTAGATAGACGTCGGGGCGTTCTTGCCTGCAACGCAGCGCAAAAGCGGCCTCCGATGTCCTAGCCAACAGAAAGGCCCAAAAAGCCCAATCCCAGAGTAACAGCCCCAAAAGACAACACATGAACACACACACCATTCACGCAAATAATGGGAACAGAAAACATAATTCAATGGAACTGCAGAGGCCTCCTCAAAAATCTTGCCAATGTGTATGAGGTGCTGCGAGCCAATCAGCCAAGTGTCATGCGTCTCCAAGAAACAAACCTCAGTTCCAAACAGACAAACTTATTAAATAGGTACATGGTATTCAGAAAGAACAGGGTTGGCTGCACACACACTTCTGGGGGTGTGGCCATAATTGCCCGGAAATCCTTAGCATGCCCCCCTGTCACATTGAACACTGTCCTTGAGGCTGTAGCAATTCCCACAATAATATTCAATAGATTGATAACGGTATGTTCCATATATATTCATCTTGATCATGCACCTTCGAGCTCTGACTTCAAGGCGCTGGTTGACCAGCTGCCGGAACCATGCATCCTAACAGGCGACCTTAATGCACACAACTCTCTTTGTGGAGGTCGCCTAATCAATTCCTTACATCTTCAGGAGCATGCCTTATCAACAAAAAACAGCATAGATACCATAACTTAGGACACAATACATACTTGCATCTTGACTTGGCTATTGGCTCTGCAGTTCTCTTTCTATGTCTTGAGTGGGGTGTGACCCATATGGTAGTGACTATTTCCCCACTTCATTAACGCATATAGGTAAAGACCCAAGCAGTCCATCTTCCCATAAAAGGTTTAATGAATCAAAAGCAAACTGGAGCACATTCACACAAACATCTAAACTACACCACACATCCACAAAACACCTACACGTGGAGGAAGCCGCTTAACTCATCACGGCGCACATCCTCGACGCTTGCCAAAAGTCTATTCCCCCGGCCTCCAGTGCGGCCTGCAACACAAGAAGGCCCTGGTGGAACGAGGACTGTAGGCGGGCGCGAGAGGCCCAGAACAAGGCGTGGGGTGTCCTTCGCCGGTACCCCACGTCAGATAACCTCATCTCGTTTAAACGGGCAAAGGCCTTTGGAAAGCGTGTGCGTTGGGAGGCGAAAAGGGAGAGTTGGCGTGCTTTTCTTACATCCATTACATCCATTAACTCATACACAGACACTCAATAGGTATGGACAAGAATACGTAAACTTGAAGGACAACATACACATAGCTGGTCAGTACAACAGGGGACACACTCGAAGACCAGGCTAACACGCTTGCACAACACTTCCAACGCATTTCCAGTTCTGCACACTACACAAACACTTTCCTGAAACATAAAACCGCTTGTCAAAAGAAGTCCCTACATGACAATAACAGGTCAAAATCTGGTTACAATTCTGAATTTACACTCTATGAGTTGAGGGCCTGCCCTGAGCACGTGCAAACCTTCAGCTCCAGGCGCAGATAAGATTACATACACCATGATACAACACCTACACCCAGACACTCTTGAGACACTCCTACACCGATACAATAAAATATGACTTTCGGGGCAAATTCCAGAATCTTGGAGGGAGGCTATATTAGTGGCTTTCTTCAAGGAAGGAAAGGACCCTTCCTTCCCTGCCAGTTATCGTCCCATTGCCCTGACAAGCTGCCTGTGCAAGCTCCTCGAGAAGATGATAAACAGGAGCTCGTGTGCGTTCTTGAGTACAATGGTCTTCTCGAAAGCTGCCAGACAGGCTTCAGGGTGGGGCAATCTACAAATGACCAACTAGTAGCGCTAGAATCCTACATTAAAGATGCCTACCTACATAAGCAGTACTGTATGACAGTATTCTTTGATCTTGAAAAATCGTACGATACCGCGTGGCAGTACAGCATCCTAAGCGACCTGAAGTCCTTTGGCATGTCGGGTAACATGATGAACACACTTGCCAGTTACTTGTCTGAAAGAACGTTTCGCATGCGAGTTGGAGCTGCACTCTCTAGTGTTCATGTGCAAGAAAATGGCGTGCCACAAGGTGGAGTTTTCAGCTGCGCCCTTTTTATTGTGAAAATTAATTCTCTTAGGAAGGCGCTGCCACCATCGATTTCCTGTTCAATCATGTAGACGACGTTCAACTCTCCTTTAAATCGGGTAACTTGTCTGTCTGTGAGTGCCAAGTCCAGTTTGGTGTGTGTTAACAAGTTGGCTGGCTGGGCAGATAGCAGTGGTTTTAAATTTAATCCCGGGAAATGCACTTGTGTCTTGTTTTCCAAGAGGCATGGCATTCGGCCTGATCCAGACGTTCAACTCAATGGTGTCTCGATTCCTGAAAGGAACACAAGTTCTTGGGTATTATCTTTGACGAAAAGCTCACATTCATCCCACACATAAAACAACTAAAACATAAATGCTTGAAAACAATGACTATCCTCAAGGTTCTCTCGCACATTTCTTTTGGTGCTGACAAACAACTTCTTTTACGCGTTTTTACCAGACTATAGGTTCACGATTGGACTATGGTAGCGTTGTCTGTGGGTCAGCCACTAAAACATCCCTCAGAATGCTGGACCCTGTGCTTCATCTAGGGCTGCGCTTGTCGTGTGGTGCCTTCCGGACTAGTCCAGTTGAAAGCTTGTATGTAGAGTGCAACGAATGGAGCCTAGAACGTCAGTGAGCTTACACGGACCTGCTTTATGGTTTTAAAATCTCATCAATGCCTCACCATCCTTTTACATCAGTTTTTTATGATACATCCATATCTCAACTCCTTTCTAATCGTCCATCAATCTCTGCTCCCTTTCGTTTCAGAGTAAGAGAAGAAGCGTCACAACTTGATGTCACGTTTTCAGACACCATCAAAACGTCCGCTACTGAATTTCTAGTACCGTGGCAGCTTCGCCCGATATCATGTGATACATCTTTCACAGGTGTTGAGAAAAACAGGCTGCCTAGAAGCGCGATCGTGCAACATTTGTTGTCCCTGCAGCACAAACATAAGTGTGCTGAATTTTACACGGACGCTTCAAAAACTGCCACAACTGTTTCTTGTGCTGCGCATGGTGGCACCTTTAATGTCTGTAAAACTATGAATAGGAATACAAGTATCCTTACGGCAGAGGCCTATGGCATACTTCTTGTATGCCATATTGTTCTAAATCAAATTCCCAAATCCGTAGTTTATACTAATTCTTTAAGGGTTGTGCGTGCATTATCCTCACAGAAGTCTGAAAACCGTGTGGTCAATGCTCTCATTAGTACTATTATGTCTGTGTATGCGTTAAACCTTCAAGTGGCCGTGTGCTAGGTGCCAGGGCACTCTGGGATTTTAGGTAATGAGACCACAGACCGAATGGCTGCCGCTGCTGCACTTACAACTACAGTGGACAACAATACCCTACACCGACTTCAAGTCACACATCAGACAACACCTTCGCAATACATGGCAAGCACACTGGAATCAACAGACAGACAACAAACTACACATTGTAAAGCCACTCTTGGGAGCATACACCACTGACACACACAATAGACACAACGAAGTTACCTTGGCTCGATTACGGATAGGCCACACCCATGAAACACACTCCCACCTGCTCACGGGACCTCCAAGACCCCTGTGTAGCGGGTGTGGAGACGGCCTATCCGTGATCCGTGTGCTACTTCAATGCAAAGCACTCCACACAGCACGACACAAACACTTTCCACAACTATACAGACCAGGGTGTCGAACCGGAACCGAACCGAACCGAAAACCGGAACTGAACCGGTATTTTTTCCGGAACTGAACCCGAACCCGAACCGTTATTTTTTGAGCACGCTGAACCCGAACCGGAACTGAACCGGAAAAAGAAATAACGGTTACCGGTTCATGCCGAAACGGTTCGACCCTCTGTTGTTGATATTGCACAGTGAATGCAATTCAGGCCTTTTTTTCTTTCCCGTACCATCAACTTCGTACTTGCTCGCGCACTTTCCCCTCCAGACAGTTTAACACTATCACGCTCTATGTAACAACAGGGGAAATGAATGAGCACCAATGTAGCAGTGGTCTGTTGCTGCTGGAGGCGCGAGCGTAGTGCAAGCTGACCAAACGAAATGTCATTCTCGGCAGCGTGCAGGGGATATAAAACGACTTTGCCCTTCCCTAGCTGCGACTTCATTGGAGCAATCAGGCTGCAGGAGTGCTCCACTGCGCAACAGCGAAAGCTCACACCCGATGTGTGCAAACTTTTTGCATTTCATAATTTGTTTAAAAGGTCCGACACTATTAATACTTGACAAGTGTGACCGCAGGAGCTGCTCAGTGGCTAAGCCGTTTGCTAAGCCGTTTGCCCAACTCGCTACATTGCTTCTACTGCTACTCGTTCCGGAGGGGAGTACTGCTGTGGACTAATTAAAGAGCGTCTACCCAAAAAGTCCCATCTCATGCTCCACGTGTCAAATTTCCCTTTCATTTTGTAACCACATTATCTGTTATAAGATTCCGCAATGTAGCACACGGAACGATGGTAAGGGTTCAGGCGGTACGATGACATACTGATTGTAATGCACACTTTCGGTATCGCAAAAGGAATTGCAGTGGTCAGAGCAATAATGCAGTGACTGAGCGTTAACTAAAGCTTACTTTTAACAAAAGTGTGGCTAACACATTCGATAAGGTGACGGCTAACAAATTATTGGTGACCAAATATTCTAATTCATTGGTAGTATTTATGTGCCTGTTGTAGGATTTTTCTGTTTTGTTACAAATATAAAAAATGTGCGCCATTGGTATTAAGCGCTGGTATTTGAACGCGCCAGTACGCAGGACTAAATTTAAGGCTTCAAGGTTAGCGTGATGGGTGATTGCATAGCGACGATTGTGATTTCAACAAAAAAGGAAAGGGCAGAAAATATATCCCACCGTCATATCTCTTGGCGGTGGCTTTATGAATAGTCACTGGGACAACATAAAGTCTGAGTGAGAAAGAAGGTGGTAAATCGTCGCCACTTCATGTGTTTTTCTAATATCTCCAAATTGTTTAAAGTTTAAAGCTGTTTAAAGCTTTAAATTGTTTAAAGCTGCCCTTGGTGAGCAGCAGCATTTTGAATGTTAGTTTGTGTTTTGATTTGACGGTCGTTTTAAACTAGTAAATGTTTTTTTTCTAATTTCAGTGATAATTCAACTCATCGAACCGGTTCGCGAACCGGTTCAAGCTCCCGAACCGGTTCGCGAACCGGTTCGGTACGTGATTTTGTCGAACCGGAACTGAACCGGAACGAAATTATTTCACCCGAACCCGAACCGTAACCGAACCGGTATTTTTTTCGGTTCGACACCCTGATACAGACAACACATCCTGTCTCACCCACCATATTTTTTAGGAGACGAGCCCATCAAGCGTGTTTTTAAGTTTCTTACTGATGTCAATTTTTTACATCTATCTCCAATATGCCGCCTGCTCTTCCGCCATGGGAACGCCCGGCACTCGGCCTACTTCATTGCCGCCCCATAGAGCGATGTCGAAGAACTGTGCGGGAGAAGTACATTGCCCCGTTGGCCCACGACAAAGGCCCCGAGGAGTTAGACATCTTTACAGATGTGCCTATCAGTGGCATGAGCGCAGCCATAGCCTGGACTTGCCCCGAGGACCCAACCCTGAATGGATCTCGGCAGATCAGCAACATGCACGGTCTTACTGACGATGTCGAGCTATTTGCCATTCTTGGAGCACTCCAACAAATCGAGACCTCCCAGCAACCCGAATATCACCATTACCGCATCATTACCGATTCACACGTTGCCCTCGAGGAACTCAACAAGGCTTATACACATAATCTCACCGCCAACCACATTATAAGCACAATTCAATCCTTGCGCGGACAAGGCATTAATATTCGTCTGGCTTGGACACCTGGTCACACAGCTGGAGCGACTGGAAACCAGCAAGCACACAACGCTGCTAGGGAGTGCCTTCTTTCGACTCCTCCCCTGGCTACCACGGCCGCCGACGAAACTTCACCTACATCTTTAGCCTGGTATCAAAAAAGACGACAACTGCAGCAACAAAGTCAGCGGCGGCTCCAAGAAGCTACCCCCCCCCAGGCTTTCTCCCTGCGTCGATATCCCTCTCTCGGCTGGGCGAAATCTTTATTAACAAGGCACGCGCGGACGCTGCCCACACTCCGGACATTGTTCGGAAATGGTAGCACCGCAGCACATCCCTTTCATCCGCACCTACGTGCAATTTCTGCGCTGCCGCTAATATCCTCCCGAACTTGTTTCGTCTAATATGGTCTTGTCCGACATTCGAAAGCGGCCGAGATCAGCTGGTAGCCTATTGCCCACCACCACGTACGAATGCGCAGCATCTGGAGCGCCTGCGCTCCGATGCTACTCTTCTCGAACGCGTAGCAATTTATTCACTTGCCAGTGGTCTTTACAAAGCAGTGTAGAGTGGTCTGACAGCCCTAGTAGGGCCTGCAAACGAACAATTTGTGTTTAATAGCGTACATGTGACTTTCATTGAGGCTTTCGACTCCCCTTCCCTCATCTTCCAATAACCCCCCAGGGCCTCAGGCCTATTTCTAAAAGTCTTTCATTCATTCACATCTCATCTCTTATCATGCATCATGACAACCTGGCCCTTTACATCAGTCATCTTCATTAGCTTGTGTTTTACTTCGTTTATTTTTACTGAAATGCTTCACTTTTAAAAACTTTCACGCTACTGAAATAAACTAACCATCCTTTGGCACTCTTTGCCCTCAGTCAGCCTTGCGCCATAAAAATCGAAACATCATCATCATCATTCATAGTGCTGGCCTGTTCGCGTCACTGATGAAATGTTTTTCAATATTTCTTATTCTCTTTTTTTTTCTTACAAGAAACTCTCTTGTTGTGGCAGTGGAGCTCAGTGAGTTACCAAACCCTACCTGAACAAGGCTGTCCTCTGTGAAGCCTTTGAGCTAACAAGTTGCAGCTATTTTAGAGTTTCTGGGAAATTAATAAAAGAAATGGGCGTTACATTCTCACGTGTGAAGGAATAAACTGCGATTATTTCATGACTTTGTTTTGGATTAACAAAAGAAAGCGGCACTGCATTGCTGGGAGCGAGCCACACAAAATGTTTGCGTTGAAGCAGGCGATTTTGGTCTACCCGCTCTCGCTGCCAGCCCAAGTGCCAAGAGGGGATTCAAGAAGGTAGCCCACGCGGTGGCCGCTGCAGAAGCAGTTACGGCCTCACACAGCCGTCCAACTTGTGCCGTTCTCTCGTCCCCCCCTCCCACCTAACAGGGCGCGCAAGAGTTCTGCTGCTGCGTGGAGGAGGAGGAGGCAGCGAGGGGGAGGGAGCGGAGCCCCAGCGCCTGACGGTGGAGCACAGCCTGCGCAACGCAGACGAGCTGGCCCGCCTCTCTCGCCTGGGCATCGACACGGGGGGCCTCTCCGCAGACACCCTGCCGGCCACCCGCTGCCTCGGGGCACACCCGCACAGGCGACGACCTCACGACCAAGGGTGGGTGGTGTGCATGGCGGTGTCTGTTTTGGGGGCAAAGCACCCGAGGGGCTCGGGCAGTCGGCGTCTCGCGTCGTCGTGTTCTCATGTAGTCACACTACTAAAACACCGAAGCGTTCATTTTACAACACCTCATGCTACTTCGTGGCATACTTCTTAGCTTGCTGTATTTAATTGCTTAAGTCCAGTTTTAAGCGAGAGAGGGCGCCACTGCCGCAGCAAGCGCGCGATTGCTCCTCCCACCGGCACTTCTCCGTGTGGCAAGAGAGAGACCTGCAGTCATTGAATGCACTTGTACACTGCATGCGTCGCCCCTCCCCAGGTCTCAGGTTAGTGGAGAGGGCCCGGGATATTTTTCCTTTTCCACCGCTTGTGGGGGCGTCATTGAACCCGTGGGCCAGTGTACTCGCTCTGGTTGCCACTCAGAAACTCGCACGTGAGTGCAGTGCCGCGTGAGTGTCGGCCCGGGCAAGGCCACACACATGCAGCACTCTCCCACCTGCTCACTGGTTCGTCCTAGGTGTGGAGAGGGCCTCTCCGTAGTGCACGTTCCGATTCACTGCAAGGCAGTGCACACCAGGCGCTGCTGCCTCTTCTCACAACTTTGCACACTGCGCACTCCACTCTGCCCCTCACTCTTCCTACCTGACCACTCAGTAGTTTTCCAACTGTTCTTGGGAAAGTAGATTTTGATTTTGTATCGCTCATTTCACATTGTCACCTGGCACTTTTTAAAAGCCGTCTCTGTTTTGTCTGAACTGCTTAATTATAGTCGCACTTTGTGCCATGTTTGCTTTAAAGCTGCAATTCCCTTGACACTCTTTGCCTTGCACAATTAAAACCCAATTATCATCATTCTGATGATGTGGGGGTGCAGATATTGGGCAAGCACCCCACCTTTCCTTTTCAGCTGCAAAGATAAGGAAGGAAGGGTTCAGGGTGTCAAATACGCACAGTGTTGCGCGTCTAATCTTTTTCTCAGAGTTGCGACGTGGCCAACGCTTCTAGTCTTGTTTTTCTGCACACACTTTTCTTGCAACTGGACTCCAAGCTCCAAGAAGTCTAGCGAATATGTGTTCTTTCCGGCTGCAGTAAAATCTCGATGATACGAATCTCGCGGGACCACGAAAAATATTCGTATCACCCGAAATTCGTATGAACTAACACAGGCCAAAAAATTGAGCACTAAAAAGTTTTCGTTTATTTCTTCTCTTACTTTCGCATGAAGAAATCCGTGACGTTTCTCTAGTTTTTTGTTTAACCTCCATGTCGCCGAGCAATCCCTTCTCGACTCTAGTCTCCTCACTCGCAGTGCCCAAGCTCACTACAGGAACGTTTTTGCACACGATTCGTGCACGTCGGCGTTGCATGCGCAGTATTTTCATGCCCGTGCCAGCGATTCCGCGCCCGCAGCCGCCTGTGCCTTGGTCAGAAAAGGACGTGCGATGCGCATGGCAGGGGGTGAGCCTGACGACTTGCACGAACAGGAAGGCGTATCCCTCATAGCAGCAGTTTCGAAGTGCTTGAGGCAGCTGGTTGGCTATGCCGCCACGGAGGCTCGGAGCAAGTCCGTCGCTGATGTTTAGGCCTAGCACCCTGGCACATATTTCATGGCCACTTTCACTAGCGGCACGGATGATGTTTTGTAGCACCGTTTTCGCCCACATTATACAGTTGAACCTCGTTATAAGAGGCATGGATGTAAGAGACAGTCTGGTATAAGAGACACTATTCACCCACATGGTTGGATGCCCTATCTCTCCCGTTAAATTGACCTATTTTATAATAGACACCGGGTGTAGAAGATAGTTGGTTATAAAGGACAAGTTATCCGTGAATTTTGTTCGTCAATCTCGCTTGTAACAGACATTTTAACCTTAGATGCACTGCCACCAGTCACTAACTGCCGTTGCATCCATTGTGGAATCAAAGGGGGCAGCAGATGCCCACAGTCGCTATTTATTATTACTTCAGCAGACACGCAGTGGTTCAGGCAGCTATGAAACGATGACGAGAAGCCCTGCCAATGGAAATGCAACTTGCAGAAGGGGCTAAAGCTTACTGCCATGCATTGGAGCGTGACCGCGCATGCGGGCTTCTGCGCAAGCCAAGAACACCGAGAGTGCGCAGTGGGCTCTCCCACTCGCGTAGCTCCTAATCAAGAAGCATCGCAGATGTTGAGTCCTGCAAGCCTGGCGAATAGCCAGAGCACACAGCGGAAGAAGCTGTGCGCTCTGGCTATTCGCCAGGCTTGTGAACTCGACATCTACGATTCATCTCCCGCAAACAGTGAAAGAACAGAAAGCTTGTACAATCTGTTATAAAAAACAGTGTTAATACAGTCATGAAGGAAACAAATATTCAGAAATATCGCAAAAATTCTGGGGGCGAAACATTCAGAAATATCTAGTGAATCTTTAGCAACATGCTGTAGCGTTCTTTTGAGCTTGTTTTAGCCGTACAGTGCCCACATTGAACTAGGGGTTGATCAGTTAGTGAAAACATGGTTCCCTGCTTATAAGAAGCATATTGTATAAGAGACAGAAACTGCTCCCCAGTATGAGTCTCTTATAAAGGGGTTCAACTGTAATGGTGAATTCCACTGGGAGAGCAGGTGCACTCAAAAGCACTCTGAAAGTGCTCTCTCCTGAGCAGGCGTGTTTCAGCAGTCAAGCAGGAGAAGGAGCACTGCCATCCCAGTGGTAGAGCGAGATCAGTTTCGCTGCTCTGGGAGCAGTCGGGAGCAGTCGGATCTGCTCCCGCTTGAAAAGGAGAGTGAGCACAGTACGAAGGAAGTCACATGACCTTTAACATCATATCCTCTCTCTCTCTCTCTCTCTCTCTCTCTCTCTCTCTCTCTCTCTCTCTCTCCCCCCCCCCTTTTTTTTTTTCCCGGCAAATTGTCACGGTTTGGCGAGCGCGGCCCAGGGAGTGCAGCGGTATCCATGTGCATTTGCAACTTTGCGGAATGGGCAGCGAGTGCTTCCTACCGCCACACGTGCTTTGCCCGGCTTTGCTCACACATGCTTGTCCGCAGAGATTGCTGTGATGCTTAAAGGCCGGAATACGTGGAGCGAACTTTCACGACGAAGTTTGCACAGCAAGAAATCTCCCTCGTCAGGACGCCGTGTGTTCGTCGGGTTGAGCCACATAGAGCGATGACACGGCGCGCACCACTGCGTCGCCGCTGGGTTGCCCAGAATCAACCGTGCCGTTCAGTAAACAGGCCCAGTGAAGGAGCTGCCCACTTTGGTTATACGTCACTGAACGATGCTGCGTGGGGCGGGGGCATTTCTTCTACTGAAATATTCGGCCTCGGTTCTCGAAAATGCTAGAGGCAGAAAAAAAAAAAAAAAAAGTCGACGGCGCTGGGAAGATTCGAACCAACGACTCCAAAAACAAATAGCCGCCATCGACTTCAAGAACAAATAGCCGCCATTTTAACCTCTACTCCGCCCCGAGAGATGGCACACATGTATCTGTTACTTGTTTTTGTCGTATTTGAGAGGCCCTCGTGGTGATACCGCCTGTTCCTCACTCGCCGATCTTGCAGACGGGCCTCGTATTGCAACTACTACAAGCAATGTAGCCGGATCGCCCTTATTTAACCTGATAAGTGCTATCGTGCATGCTCATCTCGGCAACACAAGCCGCGACAGTCCGGTCGGGACCGTGTTTTCCCCTCTCCCACCTGCTGTCCGGGTGCGTGCCGCATTCCAGTGGCAGGTGCAGTGGCCCTGCTCCCGCGTGCTCCCAAGTGTTCTGCCCCCTACTCGTCACTGCACGACGCCACTGCTCCTGTTCTCTCAATGGAATTCGCCATTAGCTCATTTACCGCACAAGAAACTTCGTGTGTGCTTTGAGTGGCATTTTAAAGAGCGGTTAGAAGCGGTCGCTCGAGCGCCCCGCACCACTTCGCGACCGAAGCCGCTGTCCTGTTGCCGTGGCCGGCCCCGCCCCGCAGAGTGTGCGGGTGGTTTCGCGGTGGCGCGCCGTTTTCGCGAGCAGGAAACAACAGCCCGGCCATTACTGGAGAAAGAGTGACAAAGAGAGGAGAGAGAGACCGTACGTCACCATTGCTTGCTCGCTCGGCGGGCGGGCGCCTCGCCGGCTCGTTTGTATCATCCGTCGGGCCGCGCAGGTTCGTTCGTAAGAGCTGAAATTTTTCCCATTGAAAGCAATGCAATTTCGCTGGGACTTATCAGAAATTCATATCAAACCGAAATTCGTATCACCGAGAATCGTATCATTGAGATTCCACTGTAATCAGTGCACAACTTTGCTGATGTGTAGAAAAAGCATAGCTACTGTGACTTCACCACAATACTATCAATGGCTGGCACTGCCAAAACAAGATGGATGATGGCAAACGGACTATCAAGCTGGATTGGATTGGATTTTGGCAGTGGATGTGGTGGGCTGTAGCCAGACTGCCCAGTTCATCAAGAGTTGTTTTGATTTCACTCAGAAAAAAAAAAATGTTTTTTTTTTTAATTAGAAAAACCTTTGTTTTAGGGGTGTGCGAATAAATACGAATCCAGTAGTACCTCTGTGAATAATTCGATTCGCAAATCGAATATCCGCTATTCAATTTTTTGAATAGTCGAGTGGAGTTTCCGAACGTTCCCTGGCTTTGCGAACGCGAGAGATGTCGGCGCATGCTAACGCGCTGCTGCTACACCGTCAACTCGGCAAGTTTCACCCTAATCACGGTTTCGGTGAGCGCGCCTTGCAGAGGCCATAAATTTTATC
This sequence comes from Haemaphysalis longicornis, assembly GCF_048455015.1. Classification (NCBI taxonomy): domain Eukaryota; kingdom Metazoa; phylum Arthropoda; class Arachnida; order Ixodida; family Ixodidae; genus Haemaphysalis; species Haemaphysalis longicornis. The sequence continues at coordinate 53,641,036 of NW_027526214.1, read as the reverse complement.
CCGCTGCACAGAGTAATCTGCGATTGCGCCGGTAAGATCTTTCTTTCAAGCCGTCGCCGTCAACTCTGGCCACCATTTTGAATTCTGCGACCGGATGTTTACATGTCAGGGCAGCTTCCGGTTAAGACCGCCGCCGTTTTGACAGCGCTTGCATTAATTTAAAATGAAAAGCAGTTCTGGCTGTTTTTAATGCAGTTGAAGTATGTTTACTGCGCGTTTACTTGTTTTTAGGACCACAGGGGATAGTACAGGCTCATTCACGCAACTGTCATGCAAGCTTTTCTTCTGCTACGTATTGTTCACGCTTCTCGCTGCTTCCAAAGTGCCTCATCTTGGTTCATGATTGTGGTTGTGCCGTGTTTTCGTGTCCTCTTGTTCATGCCTGCAAAGTACTCGCTCGCTCTCAGTTGCGAGGCGCCGTATACTTGTTGCCTATGGTTGCAGTACAGCAACTCCAATGCAACTCAGTTTTCTTATATTTTTTATTTTTTATTTTCTCCCCAAATGCATATTGTGCCCGCTCCGAATTCCTCGAGTACTGCCCATGCGAGTTGAAAAGTGCGTTCTACGGGTTGGAAAAGAATGTCATGTCTTCCGAACATGCGAAGTAGCACCTTCTTTTGCACAAAGACCTATGAGAAATCGAAACCTGTAAAAATAAAAATTGATATTCAATTCGAAAGTTACTATTCGGCATTCGCAGAAGTCTCCTGTCAAAGCCTGACAGAGGTGCTCAACCCCCTGCACACTTTGTCAGCAGCTTTACAGTGTCTGTAAACATTTCACAGGATCTGTGTCACAGTACACCCTGTTTAGAGCTAAACCCCGCAATAACGAAACCTCTGGGAAAAGCCAAAAATATGCTTTTGCGGGATTTTGTTGCCACGAGAGTGAGACGTAAACGACAGGAAAGTCGCCCACAGACCGAAAATTTATTTCCGGTACTCAGTTATATAGCTGAACCTCGTTAATTCAAATTCAATTTTAATTCTAACTTCTGGTTTATTTAAACTGACAGTGCGGTCCTGGCAAGGTTATGGGCATTTAAATAGCTTCTGTTGGTGTTTGAATTGGTCGTCCAAAGTGGTTCCTTGCCACTGGTGCCACCAAAGTTTAATGAGCTGTAAAATTAGTTCCAAGCGGTGCATCAAAAAACCGATTCTCTTATTGCATTCACCAGGGTTCATAGAAGCATTGGAAAATATGAAGATTACAGTTTCATGAAATTATCTGTAAGTATGTTGAGAACTAATTGACTTACTCAAAAAAAATAATGGCATATTTGAAATCAGTGGGGGAAAAGCAGTAAGGCTGACAAGTTTCACAAAGTTTGCTTGAAAATTTAAAGACGTTTTTTAAGAGCAGTGTCCCCCCGTAAGTGCCCCAAGGATTTTTTTTTTCTTTTTTTTTTTTTTTTTCCCTCGTCAATAGCTCACTTTGCAGGGATGTGGTCCCACGCATGCACACACAGCTGTGCTGTGGTCTGTCATCGTTTGCCATTGTGGGGGACGCGCGTGTGTGGTGCAGGCCGGACCCCCTGTCGAGTGAACCTGAGCTGTGCGGCCCGCTGACCGTGGAGCCCGGCTGCCGGCTGGTGTTCCTCTCGGACGGGCTGTGCGGTGCCCTGGACTGCGCGGGCATCACTGCCAAGGCAAGTTTCCTGAACTGTTGGGGAGCCCGGAACTTCCGTGGGACCACGAACAGACATTGCGTGGTGGTGGCCTTTTGCGACCCAAGCAACGGAAGTGTCAGATCACCGACGTTGAATGCCGGGCTAGTTGGTTTGCCATTGGGGCGTATGCAAACAGCGCGCATGCAACGGGAGGGGAGGACGAGAGCCACAGAGAGAGCCGACTTGGGTGCTTGCGTGGGAAATGAAATGTTTGCATGTCGGCATTTCACGTGTAAAAAAAGGCATTCAGAAGTGAGTGCCGTGGCTGTTGTCCTCCCCTTCTGTTGTCTCGTTGTATGCGCCAATTGAGCTCGTGTCCGTGGAGATCACTTCTTAACGCACGGTCTCGCACAGCAGTGTGGTGAGCAACTCTCCAGACTGAAAAGTCCCCTCAGCCACAGGCAAAACAATGGGAACACTAAAAAGATACCGCGAGCAGTCCAGCGCAGCCGCCAGTCACGCCTAGTGCTGAGGTACACAGTCTGGGCCCCTTCCGTTCTTGGATGCGGTGAGCAGAAATCGCTGGAAAGGAGTCCAGGGGGGTTGCCAGATTCTGTCCTGACTTCTCTCCCCTCCCGTGGCTGTGTGTCCTCTGTCAGAGAGCAACAAGCAGAAGGCAACAGGTGCGAACAAACAAGCGGCAGAAGACGAAAGGAAGACGAACGACTCGGCTAAGTGGTGACGAAAAGCGGTGCCCCTTTCGCAGTCATCCCCTTTTCAGTTTCACACGAGCCCATGTGTGAGGTGCAAATCGTCCACTTTTCCCCCACACGGTTACCCTTTCGAAGCTGTCGTTTGTATGTCATCGTTCATTGCATAAACATAAATCGGGGGGGAAGTGGGGGGGGAGGCGCACAGTACAAAACTTATTGGCTCTTCGCGAAGGATTGATTGATTGATTGATTGTAGGGTTTTAACGCGCCGATGCAACGCAGGCGATGAGGCGCGCCGTAGTGGAGGGCTCCGGATTAATTTTGACCACCTGGGGATCTTTAACGTGCGCCGAAATCTCGTACACACGGGCGTTTTTGCTTTTCGCCGCCATCAGAAAAGCGGCCGCCGCGGCCGGGAATCGAACCCGCGACCTCGTGCTCAACAGCGCAATGCCTTAGCCACTGAGCCACCGCGGCGGGTAAAGGTTCCAGCGTACTTCAAAAACACGGAAAGGGCCTGGAGAGACGGGTTTGGTACGGGCTAGACTGGAGGGTCGAATCAGAGCGCACTTGAAGAGCAAGTGCTTGGGAACATTGGCATAGTATCAAGGAGACGTGAAAAGTTAATTGGAGCAAACTGCTTTCCCTTTTTTTTTTTTTTACGAATTTCTCAAGAAGGGGGGGGGGGGGGGGGGGGGTACCCACAAGTTCAGCCTTTGTTTATGTTGACACCAGTGTGTCAAACCGAAAAAAATACCGGTTCGGGTATGGTTCTGGTTCAGACAAAATCATGTAACGAACCGGTTCGCGTTCGCAAACCGGTTTGGGAGCTCAAACCGGTTCGTAAGTTCAATTATCACTGAAATTAAAAAAAACATTGTGTAGTTTAAAACGACAGCCAAATCAAAATACAAAAAAATCAAAATTCTGCTGTTCCCCAAGGGCAGTGGCGCAATTGCAAAGTAAACTTTAAACAGTTACGAGATATTAGAAAAAAATTAGCAGTGGCGTAGCTCGGCTACGCCAGGATATATGTAGTGTGAGCTAAGGTTCAGCAGGTTATTCTTAGGTTTCCTGGTTGTCTAGGATTAGCTGATTATCATGCTTACTGTTGCTAAAACGATTTCCAAACCAGTCCAGTTCAGTCCAGTCACTGCTCCTTGTGCATGGGTCCTCCTGCAGCACGGCTTTCCAGGAGCCATGCGAAACGGCTATCAAGCTATTCCGGCGCAGCGTCAGACTTGGCTACTGCGCAACGGAGGTGCACAGCTAGGCACGCGCCTAGCGCAGACCAGCGAATGTGCAGGCTCAATTCTCTACACATCGGTACTCCAATTGTATTGGATTTCAATCCAACACAATCCAATTTAATAGAATCCAAACCAAGCCAATCCGATCCAGACCAATCCAATGCCCCTCGCGCTTGCGCAGAACGGCCCTTCACGGCCCACACGAAACTGCTCAACCTCGACCAGTGTAGCTTACGCTACAAAACAGATGAAGTGGCGACGATTTACCACCTACTTTCTCGCCCAGACTTTATGTTGCCCTAGCGACTATTCATAATGCAACTGCCAAGAGATACGATGGTGGGATATATTTTATGCCGATTGCTTTTTTTGTTAAAATCGCAATCTTCGCTGTGGAATCGCCCATCACGCTAACCTTGAAGCCTTAAATTTCGGCTGCGTACTGGCGCGTTCAAATACCAGCGCTTAAAGGGGCCCTGAAAGGCGTTTTGAGCACAATAAATTGACTAGCGCAATCGTTAGATTGGGTCGTCAACATCATCTGTGCCAAGTATTACTCTTTTACGCGCAGCGGAAAGCTCACACTTTTGTTGCAAAGTTTGTCGCTTTTTTCTCACCCTTTCCTTCGTGTTTTTGGACGCCGCCATCTTCACATGTCTACATCATCGATTCCCAGATGTTCGTCATGAGCTAGACATCCTGCTATTGTGCGGCTTTTTCACGCACTTCCGGCAAAGAGATGAGTCGTCTGCTCAGCGTCGGCTCGCCGGCTGATCTGCCAGCGGAGTGCCGGAGTGCTTGGACATTTTACGACAAACGAAACAAGTGTAAACAAACGCTTAACCGTTTGTATTGAATGCAACAGGGCCATAACACGACATGAATATTCTCTTACTTGAGTACGTTCCATAAAGAAAGCGTTGAAGCCCCGTGGCACTTCTTTCTTGCAATCGCAGAGAACGCCCTGAGCCGAATGCCCGGGTTTGACGCATACATTTTATTCAACTTGCAAACAATCCAGAGATGCGTTTCGAACGAACACAACATGCGTTGCAAGTCCGAATCGCGATTGACAGACGATGGGTTGCCTCCTCCTGCCCCTCGTAAATTCGGCACTCACCTCATGCGTGGTTTGTGGGGACGAACAGCAAGTCACTTAACTCTGGCGCACAAGCCCAGATGGCTTTTAGCCACGCACACTGCACATACGCCATGCGAGGTTGAGTCGTACGCCGCTTGAGAAAGATAATCCAGACCATGGGAAGCACTATCCACCCGCAGAAGCACAACGTCGCATTTCATCGCGAAACAAAGGCGTCCACAACACACACACCATCGCCTCCTGTAATGCCAAACGCATCTCGCACTTCCAAATGGGAGTGAGTCGTATGCCTGCAGTGCCCATATGCCGCGAGGTGGGGCCCCAAGCTGAACCGGGATCACGCAACCGTAACTGACTTTTAGAGCGGTTTGTGCCTTGTTGCCAGGGCAACCGATGTTTGATATCGTCAAAGACATGGTGCTCGCTGCAGCGCTAGAAAGCTCAGAGCCGCGGCGGAGCAATGTTTGCCAACGTTGCCGCTCTCCACCACGCGTCGCCCCAAGCTGAACTGGCGTTTTGTGCACGGGTTCTGTATCGGTTTAAAATGTCTTTTTCACATGCCACCGCCAGGAATTAACACCGCCACAAAATAAGACCCGGCACCAACGGGGCCACATCTGATACGGCGCTTTTTGTATAAACAGTGCGCTGTTCATCCAAGGGAGCGAGCGCAGGATCCTCCCCGTGCGGCTGCGAGTTCGCCGGCGATAAAGAGTCGCGTGCTGCCGATAGCAAAGTTCTGCAGCAACGTACACCGCGAAAGGGGCCAGGCCGCCACACACATGGGGCCAGATTTTTCGTTCGCTTTTCCAGCCTTGAGCGGAGTGCGGAATTCATGGTGTCAACAAAGCTTGCCCGTAGCAGACGGCTGTGTGAGCAGCGTAATAGCGGAAGTACGTCACCGCCGAGGAGCGCAGCATCATGGGAGGGAAGGCTCGCTCGCCGTCAACAGCGGAGAGTAAGTTGAAAGGAGGAGGAAACGCGGCGCGACAATAATGCGTGGTTTTTGATTTACGATTTCTCAGCTAATACTCATCGCTTCAACAAAATTCTTGCGGGAGGAGATTGCTAATACATTGCTTTTTTTGGTTACATGTACATCCATGCATCGGCGGAAGGTATTTCAGGACCCCTTTAATACCACTGGCGCACATTTTTTATATTTGTAACAAAACAGAAAAATCCTACAACAGGCACATAAATACTACTAATGAATTAGATTATTTGGTCACTCTGAATAATTTGTTAGCTGTCACCTTATCGAGTGTGTTAGCCACACTTTTGTTAAAAGTAAGATTCAGTTAACGCTCAATCAATGCATTATTGCTCTGACCACTGCAATTCCTTTAGCGATAGTTATAACGGATGTGTGCATTACAATTAGTATGTCATCGTACCACCTTGCCCCCGGCCATCGTTCCGTGTGCTACATTGTGGAATCTTATAACAGGTTATGCTGTTACAAAATGAAAGGGAAATTTGACGCGCAGATATTGAGATGGGACTTTTTTGGGTAGACGCTCTTTAATTCGTCCACAGCAATACTCCTTTCCGGAACGAGTAGCAGTAGAAGTAATGTAGCGAGTTGGGCAGTCAGTACAAAAGCCCCTTCGAAAAAAAAACAGATCTGAAAGCGACAAAACTGCAGAACAAGCAGAAAAGATGATCGCTTGGTGAATGGGGCAGTGTGAGGTACCGGCCTGCCTTTCTGCACGTGTTATCTGCTTTATTACTGTTTCTGCTTCCAAGACCGGGTCGAGGGCTGTAGTTTCTTGCCAAGGGATTCAGTGCGCACCCTGATATATCTGTTATTTGTATCTGTAAAAAACTGAACTTGTCCACTGTACTGTCCTCGAAAACTGACCACGGAACTCACTTCCTTCGTATTGATGAGACGTTTGGTTGTGAAAGGCGGGGCAAAGAAAAGTATAGAGCAATATCCACGTTTTGGTGATTTTTTACTTATTAGGTTTTTCTTAATTTTTGCGCAATATTTTAAAATAACGTGATTCGCCTTTTCTCTTTGGTTGCTTTCTGTGTAAACACATTTTTTTTATCTAACAACTGGCGCATTTGATGCCGTGTGCTATATCTCTGCTCCGAGGCGCAGCTTATGTTGCAGGCCGGCAGACCTATTTTAACCAGTTGATGATATTAAACGTGGATCAAAACCTCGATACACGGACGTTCTCGATTTCCATCTACTTCAGAAAAACGGTCGTGGGGAAGGGAGATCGAGGCCACTTGTGGTCAGCAGCAAACGGCTTAGCCACTGAGCAGCTCCTGCAGTCACACTTGTCAAGTATTAACAATTTGCAGGTGTCGGACCTTGTAAACAAATTACGAAATGCAAAAAGTTTGCACACATCGTGTGTGGGCTTTCGCTGTTGCACAGTGGAGCACTCCTGCAGCCTGATTGCTTTAATAAAGTCGCAGGACGAAGTCGTTTTATATCCCCTGCAAGCTGCCGAGAATGACATTTTGTTTGGTCAGCTTTCACTACGCTCGCGCTTCCTGGAGCAACAGAGGATTGCTACACTGGTGCTCATTCATTTCTCCTGTTTTTATTTATTTATTTATTTATTTATTTATTTATTTATTTATTTATTTATTTATTTATTTATTTGAGTACCCTATAGGCCCCGAGAGGCATTACATAGGGGGGATACAATTTATACAAGGTATACGTCAATACGTGTAAAAAAGACCGCACTGAGCGATCAGACACAACTGGGTGAAAGATACATTTGGGAAAAAAAGAAAAAAGAAGAAACGACTGGTAGTTACCACACAGCGCATTTCACATTTGCAGTACATTTCAATTTCAAGAAGCACACATGTCAGTTGATCATCAACGCTGCACTGGTAAACAAGATATAACAACAGGGCTCACAAGAAGTATCAGTCGGAATTTTACAAATTCAGAAATGTACGCAGGGCAGATTGGAATGCAGACGGGTCATTTATCGTTACAATCTTGCGGGATAGCTCGTTCCACTCGCTTACCGATAACACAAAAGGGGAATTTTGGTACTTTTTGGTTCTTGCGACTATATGATCGTGGTCAGTGCGATTGGACACATAATGGGCTGGAAAAATATGAGCACACGAAAAAGATGTAACACCATGATAAAGAGAGTGAAAAAAGGTCAAACGGAAGTATTTACGACGAGTGCTAAGGTCTGGAAGATTAAGAATCTGTCTTAATGCCGATACACTTTGGTATGGCGAGTACGAGTGCAGAATGAACCGGGCAGGCTTATTTTGAATGGACTCGATACAGTCGGACAGAATGGCTGTGTGAGGGTTCCAAATGATAGAAGCATAGTCGAGGGTTGTACAGGTGAGGGAAATGTATGCACGAAGTCTAGTGACGGACATAAACGGCGCTTTAGAAAGCCAAGTTTTTTTAGTGCCTTGTTTGTTGTGTGCTCAATATGGATGGCCCAGTTTAAATCAGGAGTAAATATCACGCCTAGTTACTTCAAAGAATAGGTTCGTTCAATTGTTGAAATGCATAACGTGTATAGATGAAATGGATTATTTAGCTTCGAAGAAAATGTCATGACCTTAGTTTTCTCTGTATTAATTTCCATTTTCCACATGTGGCACCATTCTGCAAGGGTATTTAAATCGCTTTGTAAAATAGCTACATCATCGGCGGTAGTGATCTGCCTATAAATTATACAATCATCGGCAAACAGCCGTATTGTTGGTGTTATATTGTTCGCAATGTCATTAATATATATAAGAAATAATAGAGGCCCTAAAACTGATCCCTGAGGTACTCCTGACCTAACGCCACAGGAACTGGAGAGATTATTATTTATATTTACTTTTTGAGAGCGACCAGATAGAAATTCATTAATCCAGTGGGTAGTTTCTACGTCTAACTTTAGGCAATTTATTTTTTGGATAAGCCGTTTGTGGGGAACGCAGTCGAAGGCTTTGGAGAAGTCGATAAATACTGCATCTGTATAAACCAATTTGTGCAAAGAGTCGTGTAAATCCGTGGTTAATTCAAACAACTGTGTTTGGCAAGACCACTTGTACCTGAACCGATTAACAATTTATTAGTATTGAGATGTCGTATTATGTGGGAGTAAATTATGTGTTCAAGGAGTTTACAACAAACTGATGTGAGGGAAATCGGGCGGTAGTTTTTTTGACATGAGGGTTCACCAGATTTATAAATGGGTTTGACATGACCAGACTTCCAATCGTCAGGGACGCACCCAGAATCAAGCAATTGTTGAAAAATTAAGCACAAGAAACACGAGGATATGGGACTAGTTAATTTTAGCAGTTTTGAGCTGATGCCGTCAGGCCCAGGGCTGGAGCGAAGCAGAAGTCTAGCAGTTGCACGGGATACACCAACTTCAGTAACAATGATGGGCTCGCTTGGGTAAGTTATTGTAGTAGGAGCGACGGTACAGGACTCGTCAAGGGGGGGTTCATCGGTAAAAACTTCACCAAAAACATTGTTTAAAATGTGGCCATCTGAGGTGGGTACAATGCAACCATTCCGTTCTACATAGAGTGTAATAGTGTTTAATTGTCTGGAGGGGAAAGTGTGCCAGCGGGTACGAAGTTGATGGTACATGAAAGAAAAAAAGGCCTGGATTGCATTGACTGTGCAATATCAACAACGGAGGGTCGAACCGTTTCGGCATGAACCGGTAACCGTTATTTATTTTTTCGGTTCAGTTCCGGTTCGGGTTCAGCGTGCTCAAAAAATAATGGTTCGGGTTTGGGTTCAGTTCCGGCAAAAATACCGGTTCAGTTCCGGTTTTTGGTTCGGTTCGATTCCGGTTCGACACCCTGGTTGATACCTAGCACCTTCTGTTCTGGCCCAACATGATGATCAGGGAAAGGTGATGATACGCAGTATTGTTGTCGCGATGCACTACAATGTCGGTAATGTAGTTGCAGCTGATGTGAATTTTGGTGCACAGTCACCCCAAGGTGTAGCAAACGCTGTTTCAAAGAAATTTCCGCTGCATTGAAGTACTGTTTCCACTTCAGGCCAGGCACCCATGAGGAGTTAATGCACAGAGGTTACCTTTTTAGAGTGCATCTTTGTCTGTACGGCTCTACTTTTGATGAATTTTCGCAAAGGAGTAAAACTCACATGATCTCACATTCCCAACTTTCCTGAAGAAGCTCAGAGAGCCACGGTTTTATTATTGTAGCTCCTTTTTCATTCTGACGCCAATGGTCATGGTCGCTACAGCTGCTGCTGTTGAGGGCATGATCACTCTTTGGTCGTGACTAGGGCCACAAAATAAGCCACACTTCAAAGCAGCACCGTCACCCAGTATCCATCGTCCCTTTTCATTTCCATTATCGAAGCCTAATTTCCTGTAAATCAATAAATAACACTTTTATATAGACCAGAATTTTCCCGAGTCGACCATTTTTTAACGACCGGTGCGCCATCTGGTGGGCATTTCTTGGGGGCTGCGCTGCGAGCAGACGACGCCGCAGTCGCACGCTGTTGTTCCGTGCCGTGCATGCATATCAGACGTCCCAGCGGCATCAAAAATCGGTAAGTGTCATTTGTGCGGTATGTCAGCCGCGCAAAGTTTTTAACAGTGCTTTAAGGAGAACGTTCAAAGCGTCCGAGAGCTGTCAGGTTTGCCCATAAATTCCGTTCTCAACAGGCTAAGGCGGCGTGCCACCCTACGCACGCTTTGTCCTCACAGGGGTTGCCTGTAAGGCTACGCTTGGCCGCGCCAGCAGGACGCCCGACTTTTTATCACCAATTGATGTTTGTTTTCTTAATTCTGGGCAGGTTGCCGCCATTGCCTTTACTTACGATGTAAAGAATCTACCGTATAAACCGGAATATCGTCATCATCATCACCATCATCACCAGCCTATCTACGCCCACTGCAGGGCAAGGCCTCTCCCATTATTCTCCAATTACCTCGGTCCTGTGCCAACTGTGACCAATTTATCCCCGCAAACTTCTTGATCTCATCTGCCCATCTAACTTTCTGCCGCCCCCTGCAACGCTTGCCTTCTCTAGGGATCCACTCTGTTGCCCTTAATGACCAGCGGTTATCTTGCCTTCGCATTACATGCCCTGCCCACGTCCATTTCTTTTTCTTAATCTCTACTAATATGTCTTTAACACCAGTTTGATCCCTGACCCACTCCGCTCTCTTCTTGTCCCTTAATGTTACACCTATCATTTTCCGCTCCATTGCCCGCTGAGTCGTTCTCAATTTAAGTTGAACCCTCTTAGTGAGCCTCCAGGTTTCTGCCCCGTAAGTGAGTACCGGTAAGATGCAGCTGTCATACACTTTCTTCTTCAGCGACAATGGTAGGCTGCTATTCATTATCTGAGAATGTCTGCCATATGCACCCCACCCCATTCTGATCCTTCTAATTATCTCTGCCTCATGGTTGGGATCTGGGGTCACAACTTGGCCTAAGTAGATATATTCGCTTACCACTTCCACTGCCTCGCCACCTATCTCAAACTGCTGTGCTGTCCCGAGGTTATTGATCATTACTTTAGTTTTCTGCATATTAATTTTCAGGCCCACGGTTCTACTCTGTTCGCCCAGTGCGGAAAGCATGCTTTGCAATTCGTCCCCTGAGTTACTTAGCAAGGCAACGTCATCAGCAAATCTGAGGTTACTGAGGTATTCTCCATTAACCCTTACTCCCACCTGATCCCAATCCAATGTTCTGAATACTTCTTGTAAGCATGCTGTGAATAACATTGGAGAGATTGTGTCTCCTTGTCTGACACCCTTCCTTATTGGTATTTTACTGCTCTCCCTATGGAGGATGATGGTAGCTGTAGACCCATTGTAGATATCCTCTAGTATTCTTACATAATGCTCATCTACCCCCTGGTTCCGTAATGCCTGAATGACTGCTAGGGTTTCGACCGAGTCAAATGCTTTCTCATAATCTATGAAGGCTATATATAGGGGTTCAGTATACTCAGCGCACTTCTCTATTACCTGATTGATCGTGTGAATATGGTCCATTGTTGAATAACCTTTACGGAACACTGCTTGTTCTTTAGATTGACTGAAATCTAAGGTTGCAGAGATTCGGTTAGCGATTACCTTGGTAAATACCTTGTAGACGACTGACAGTAAGCTGATCGGCCTGTAATATTTCAAGTCCTTCATGTCGCCTTTCTTATGGATTAGGATGATGTTCGCGTTCTTCCAAGATTCCGGTACCATTGCGGTCATTAGGCATTGCGTATACAGGTTTGCCAGTTTTTCAAGTACAATTTCTCTGCCATCCTTCAAGAGGTCTGCTGTTATCTGATCCTCACCAGGTGCTTTGCCCCCTTTCATTTCTTTCAAAGCCTTCCTTACTTCTTCAGTCGTTACTGGTGGGATGTCTATCTCCTCTGAACTACTGTCTCGTTCGGCATTATCCTGTATGTCCCGGCTACTGTACAGATCTCTATAGAACTCCTCGGCCACTGTGACTATTTTATCCCTATTTGTGATGACATTGCCTTGCTTATCCTTAAGTGCATACATCTGATTTTTCCCCACGCCAAGACGTCTCTTCACTGCTTTCAGGCTACCTCCGTTCTTTACAGCGTATTCGATCCTCTCCATATTATACTTCCGTATGTCAGCTGTCTTACGCTTATTGATTAGCTTGGAGAGCTCCGCTAGTTCTATTCTGTCAGCTGCGGTGGAGATTCTCATGGTTTGCCGTTTCCTGATTAGATCTTTCGTCTCCTGTGAAAGTTTACCAGTATCCTGTCTAGCTATAGTGCCCCCGACTTCTACTGCACACTCCGTGATAATGCGTGTGAGGTTGTCGCTGGCTTCCTGTGTCGTAAGCTCGGCTTCCTCGTTAAGTGCTGAATATCGGTTCTGCAGCGCGATCCTGAATTCTTCTACTTTACGTCTTACTGTTAGCTCATTTATCGGCTTCTTTCGTACTAGCTTGTTGCGGTCCCTCCTCAGATCTAGCCTAATTCGAGATCTTACCATACGGTGGTCACTACACCTTACCCTTCCGAGCACTTTCACATCCTGCACGATGCCAGGGTTATCGCATAATATGAAGTCTATTTCATTTTTGTGCTCCCCATTCGGGCTCCTCCAGGTCCACTTCCGACTCTCCCTTTTACAGAAGAAGGTATTCATTATGCGTGTATTATTCCGTTCTGCAAACTCAACTAGTAGGTCCCCCCTGCTATTTCTACAGCCCAGACCATAGTTCCCAACTGCCTTGTCTCCAGCCTGATTCTTGCCTACTTTAGCATTGAAGTCCCCCATAACTACGGTATACTGTGTTTTTACTTTAGCCATTGCCGATTCCACATCTTCATAGGAGCGTTCCACTGCTTGGTCGTCGTGGCTGGATGTAGGCGCGTAGCCCTGCACCACCTTGAGCTTGTACCTCTTCTTTAGCCTAATTACAAGACCTGCTGCCCTTTCGTTAATGCTATAGTATTCGTCTATCTTGCCAGCTATGCTTTTATTGACTAGAAATCCCACTCCCAGTTCTCTTCTGTCCTCTAGACCACGGTAACATAGGACGTGTCCATTTTTCAGCACCGTAAAGGCTTCGCCTGCCCTCCTAACCTCGCTAAGCCCTATTACATCCCATTTAATGCCCTCTAATTCCTCGAACAACACCTCGAGACTTGCTTCGCTAGATAAGGTTCGCGCATTAAACGTTGCCAGGTTCAGATTCCATCAGATTCCAACCGGAATATAGGTCGAGTTTTTTTCCAAAAAAATCCGCACAAAAGTCACCCCTCGTCTCATATAGCGGTCATTGGCAGAATGTAAATCGTTGTCTGGCAACAATGTGCAAGCGTAGTCTATCGCCATTCGTGTCGGACTGTTCTCTTGCACCAGAGTGAACTGGAATATTCTAGTTCACTGTACTTGCACTATCAGGCCTTTATTTGGTTTCGCTTTTCTCTAGTTTTTCGTCTTTTACTCGTCTATTGTGCGTGCGTGCGTACATTTCTGTACGTCTCTGTTCCGAGATGAATGGTGGCAGTCGACGCCAGTTCACCGCGGCGTTTAAGCTGATGGCGATTGAGTCACCGAGCAGAATGGGAATATGGCGGCGCAACGCCAGTTAGGCGTTTCAGAGAAAAGTGTGCGGTACTGGCGGAGCCAGAAAGCTAAGCTGTGCGCGTGCAACCCCCGAAACCGATCGTTCCATGGACGTCAAGCGGTGCACCCCGAGTTGGAGAACAAAGTGGCGGACTTCGTCTGGGAACTTCGCTCACGATCGCTCCAGAGGCCATGCGCGGATGGGCTCCGCGAACTGTACAATGAGTGGACAGCCGGCGACGACAAAAAGACCTATACGGGCCGGTTGCGACCGTGTCAAGCTGGGTGTCCTTCTCTGGGCAGTCGCTGCCCGACGACATGGTTACACGAGCGTTCAGGAAGTGCTCCATCAGCAATGCGCCTGATGGCATGGAAGATGACAGTGCGAAGCAGTCATCCTTGGACGACTCTGAGAGCTCGGACGAGTGACTTCGGCAGGCATAGTGAGTGGCAGTGACGGACTGGGGTCGAAAATAAATATAGACATTGTGAGTTCGCTTCTGTGCCGAATTATTTTTTTTGTCAACTTTTCCCACCTCAAGGTAGGGGGTCGACCTATATACCGGGTCGACCTATAATCCGGTTTATACGGTACTCGTCCGGGCAGCACTACGCCGTTGTTGGTTGCAACAACAATCAGCGTAAGCGCAATGTGCTCATACAAGAAACGTGTGAAGTGCAGTCTATTCGCTGCACGAATTTCCTACGTCCCTTGAGTGCCACCGCGAATGAGTCGTCATGCTGAATCGGAAATATTTCGAACCTAGCAAATTTGCGAGGGCAAGTTGCTATTGGCGGTTCCCACCCGCCGCTGAAACGCAAAAGTTCTTTTGAGCAAGCAAGCGGCCATGAAATCTTGGCCAATATGTTGCTCCTGTGTTTGTAGCAGGAAATAGTGTTATGCGGTGGCAAATATGTCTCCTGCGAATGCCTGCTACGCACGCTGAGAAGTCAGTGGCTTGGTACATTCAGCGAATGCCTCTGATCGTGCGGTAGGGCAAATTTATAAGCATGGCATCCTGCTGCCGGTGTGTGAACGTGAGTCGGTTCTTAAACCAGGCCATGATATTGCCACGAACCATGTATAAGTTTATTGTTTGTTTTTGCTGCCCGGCCACGCCCGGCTGTGTTATCTGAGGCCCAACTGAAGCGCGTCTTCCATTCTTTATTTTTATGCCGCACGGGCTACCGCACTCAGATAAGCAGACTGTCTCGCCCTAACGTCACTAGACCAGAATGATCTTCTTTGATCTACAATGTTCTGGATGTAAATCGACGGTTACACAAACACTCGCACCAAGAGATAAAATCCTGCAGAGCAGATGCCATGGCATCCGAATTGCCGACACCATTTTACGCACGTCACTTTGTTGATTGCTGTACCGCCGCCTTGTATTCTTTGAGTTGTTTGGGGAGCACAAGTTCGCTCCAATAAATGTGCTTTTCTTGAAGACAACTACGTCGTATTTGGCAATGCGACAATATATTCAATTTGCCTGTGCAGGTCATAGACGTTACATACTCATAAAAGTAAAGCATGTTTTAACTATATCTGCCGCCACATGCCATGCTTATAAATTTGCCCTACCGCACGATCAGAGGCATTCGCTGAATGTACCAAGCCACTGACTTCTCAGCGTGCGTAGCAGGCATTCGCAGGAGACATTTGCCAGCGCATAACACAATTTCCTGCTACAAACACAGGAGCAACATATTGGCCAAGATTTCATGGCCGCTTGCTTGCTCAAAAGAACTTTTGCGTTTCAGCGGCGGGTGGGAACCGCCAATAGCAACTTGCCCTCGCAAATTTGCTAGGTTCGAAATATTTCCGATTCAGCATGACGACTCATTCGCGGTGGCACTCAAGGGACGTAGGAAATTCGTGCAGCGAATAGAGTGCACTTAACACGTTTCTTGTATGAGCACATTGCACTTACGCTGATTGTTGTTGCAACCAACAACGGCGTAGTGCTGCCCGGACGAGTAGATTCTTTACATCGTAAGTAAAGGCAATGGCGGCAACCTGCCCAGAATTAAGAAAACAAACATCAATTGGTGATAAAAAGTCGGGCGTCCTGCTGGCGCGGCCAAGCGTAGCCTTACAGGCAACCCCTGTGAGGACAAAGCGTGCGTAGGGTGGCACGCCGCCTTAGCCTGTTGAGAACGGAATTTATGGGCAAACCTGACAGCTCTCGGACGCTTTGAACGTTCTCCTTAAAGCACTGTTAAAAACTTTGCGCGGCTGACATACCGCACAAATGACACTTACCGATTTTTGATGCCGCTGGGACGTCTGATATGCATGCACGGCACGGAACAACAGCGTGCGACTGCGGCGTCGTCTGCTCGCAGTGCAGCTTCCAAGAAATGCCCACCAGATGGCGCACCGGTCGTTAAAAAAAGGCGGCGCCCAGTGTACAGTGGAAATTCTTGTCTATACTCGAGCGTGTGATAATCACTTACAATGAACTGCTTGAAAATCGCCAGTTTCGGTTTCCATTGCTTCGAGCCCGTGGGGCGCGCACGACAGAGCGATGCCATGACCTCAGCATTGTGTGCATATGGCCAAATATTTCGCTTCAGCTGAGAATTTTGTCAGCTGGGGATTTCGTTATCGTGGGGTTCAGCTGTGACCACTCAGTGTCACTGCCCACAGGGAAACGGAAGCACCCTGTGCGGAGTGGTCACTCGAAGGTAAGGTGTTCACATTTTGTTGCAGATTTGATTTGGATTTTTGGGCAATTCACACCAACAAGGCTGTCATTGCAAGGGATTTTTTCACATCATGCCTCGTGAATTTCGTTGCGGGGGGGCTCGACTGTTGCAGGAGACGTACACGCCGTGTTATGAACACGGACAGTGGTGATATGCATGAACCCTTACCAGTGACCTATGCCCAAGTTTTGATCATGGCGTCAGTGACATGGGGAAGGGGGCCTTAGGGTGACCTGTCCTGTAGAGGTTTGTACTAACACATGCTATGGCTAGAAATATAACGCTGCAATAGCAAGCAATCGTGGGTGCTGCCATAGCTAGCTGCAGGGCCTGCTTTCGCTCTTGGAGCCAACAGCTAAAAAGGGTGACATTGTCTTTCCCTTGTTGTCTTGTGTGAAGCTCGTAAGTGATTCCTGACAAATGAATCTTTGACAGGTGCACGTCTCTATTGGTAGATGAGCAACCTCAAATAATCCCTTGCAGCCACAGACAACTTCCATGCTTGTTAGTGGGCCAAGCCAAGTAACAACAATGGAACGCTTCTCCCTGGAACATGACAGCGCACTCACTGAAACACAGCTGCCCTAACACTAACGATTAATTCTGCTCCCGTAAATGCAGTCTACGCCCGTTACAGTGAATCTGACAACAACGGACTTCCGGTTACAAAAGACCATTTCTGTTGGTTTGTTGGATCCCCACGCACTTTAAGTGGAGTCCACCCCGCTCATAACAGACCAGGCTAGAGCAGGCCATCGGCTATGACAAAGTAAATTCTGGCGAAAAATTGTTTTGACTGAATGTTAATGGTGGACTTCCGCAGTGCAGGCACCCGATATGTGTTTTCTTTGTTCGTTTTGGCGGGACACTACAGTAAAACCCGATTATAGCGAACTGCAATATGCATCACGATTCGTTCGATATATCCAATACAGTTAAACCTCGCTGTAACGAAGTCGGTAAAATTTGTAATTTACATCGTTACATTGAAATTTCGCTACATTGAAATTCGCGGTTATAATGAAGTGTTCATCCCGTGAAGCGTTTCCTGAAAAAGAAAACGTGGCGCGCATACACAGCCAGCGCACTGTTTCTGTTTCTATCGGAGCTTAATCGTCTACGCGGGCATCAGCTTGAACCGTATGGAGCGTTTTCTTCCTACAAAAACGCTCCCCACAAGCTACAGGTGCGCTGACACAGCCGCGAAGACCACCCGCACGATGTGGGTAGCTCCAGCGACTGCTTTTAACCGCTCGCTGAAACGCAACTCGAGGGGCAAACGAGAGGGGCACGTGAGAAAAAAAAAAAGCGGATAACATGGGCAAAATTTTCTCTGTAAAACGTCATATGCGGCACTTGCGAGAGCGCCCGTCAAATATCTTCCGCGGCTTAAGCCTTATTGTCTAGCCAGCCGGCATCCCCGAGCGCTTCGAAGCTCCCGCCATAGGGTGCGCGCCTCCCCATTGGCGAAAGCATGGCGAAACTGCTCAGGCTTCTCTCACTGCCGGGCGCAGTGCGAGTCACTTCTCACTGCCGGCGTGCAACAGTGGATGCCAGTGTGAAAAAAACGTGTGTGTAAGGCTCGTAAAGATTCACAAATGCTTGCCGGAACGATGAAACCCAACAAGCATGAGTGAACTCGAACGAAGTGCAAAGCGGCGGCATGCAGCGGCGGCATGCGGCGGCGGCGGCAACGCCTGAGGCGATTAGGCCTACCACCGTGGAGGTTATTACAATGAAAATTTCGCCTTTTTTCTCGCGTGCCCCTCTCGTTTGCCCCTCGAGTTGCGTTTCAGCGAGCGGTTAGAAGCGGTCGCTGGAGCTACCCACCCGCATCGTGCGGGTGGTCTCTGCGGCTGCGTCAGCGTGCCTGTGGCTTCCGGGGTGCATTTTGCGTTTTTGCGGGGAGAAAACGCTCCGTGCGGTTCATGCTGATGCTGATTAAGCCGTAGAGGATTAAGCTGAAACAGAAACAGAAACAGTGCGCCAGCCGTGTATGCACGCCACGCAGTTTGAAGGCAAGGGGCTCGCTGACAGACTCCGTGGCTGGCTGCATCCGCGGCATTGGGCGGCCCGTGTCGCCGTTCGCGTTTTATTGGGACCCCATTTCGGCGCTTGCGTCTCCCAAAATCTACTTGTACAACTTAAATTTCGTGCCTAGTTCTGCATGAAACTTCGTTACATTGAAATTCCAACAAACGGGACTTCCTTACACAGAGGGTGAAAATACATGGTGTGCATACTCTTGAAGTTTCAAAAAATTCCGTGGTTCGTTGCATCGAGGGTTTGGTTACATTGAAGTTGGTTACTTTCACGATTTGGCCCGCGTTCGTGAACGTGGGAGGGTCGTACCCTCCAGCCGAGTGAGGACCCGCAGCGTGCTGGTGGTGACGGCGACTGACCGCGAGCGGTTGTGCTCGTCGGTGTTTATTCACCAGTCATCGCACAACATTTCCCACCGAGCCTAGTGGGGCCACCGAACTTAGCGGCCAACGAATATTAGGGTCGGGGGCGCCACACACTTGTCACAACAATCTTGACGTATATCTCACATGTGCACAGAACAACCACTCATTCAACATCTGTCCAGATAGGCTACTTCTCAGTCCAGTAGCGATATGGACGGGCAGCTAATACAATCTTCTGAATTGTTTTTCACATAAGAGGCTTCAGCTATCTCCCTTGTTCTCCTGTCTTTGTGAGTCATCAAAGCTGTAGTACTATTAAACAACAGATAGCAGCCTCAAATTTAACAATGAGATGATAAATGTGATGTGGGCGTGCCTTTGAGGGAGTTTCGATGTTCGCGCAAGCACTCACAGAGGCGTTGCCCCATTTGCCCGATGTACTTTCTTTTGCATTTCTCAGGCATGCAGTACACGACATTGCATCGGCACTCAACAAACTCAGCCTTGTGCTTAACACCACAACCCTTTCTTTGGGCATCACCTTTCCTGGGCAGCTTATTGTCAATTCTGGGTATAAGCTTCTCTAATTTATTGTTAGCCGAGAATACCACATCAGCATCAAACTTGCCTGCTGTCTTTTTATTCTATGCGAAATTGCATGAAGATAGGGTAGCCTTGCGTATCTGTTGGCGGGTTCGTGTTCACAATAGCAGAGACCTTGTCGGAGTCGGCCGAGATGCCACTGGCGCTTACCACCACACCCAGGAACTTGACGGAAGATACCCTGAAGGAGCATTTCGAGGCATTCAACGTGATGCCCGCTTGTTCTAACTTGCAAAGGACTGCTTGGAGTCTGCTGTCGTGCTCGGAACGGTGCCTGCCGAATACTAGAATGTCATCTATCATGTTCACACATCCTTCCAGACCCTCTAGAATCCGAGACATTTGGCGCTGAAACACTTCGGGAGCGGAGGTGATGCTGAAGGGCAGGCGGTGGTAGCAGTAGCGACCAAACGGGGTTATGAAGGTAGTCAGTTCCTGACAGCTTTCAGATAGCCTTACTTCATGAAACCCCGATTTTGCATCAAGTTTCGAGAAGACTGCGGCATTGCCAAGACGCCCAAGTACCTGGTCCACCGTGGGCATTAGGTGTCTCTCCCGGAGAACTACTTGGTTCAACTTCGTGAGGTCGACACAGATTCTGTACTCTCCATCCGCTTTGGGTACCAGCACAATAGCAGCACACCACGGGGTTGGCACAGTGACTCGCCGGATGACCCCGTCCCTTTCCATCGCGTCTAAGTCCTTCTTGACTACGCCTTCGAGGGGAATAGGGATGCGCCTAGGAACGCTGAGAGAAAATGGAACCGCTCCAGGCTTGATGCGAATGTGGTATTCTTCAGGCATCTCGCCAAGGCCTGAGAACAGCGAAGCTGCGGCCTTGTCGGACGTTGGGGGCCTGTTCGGAGCTTCCGCATCTTCCACGGTGTTAACAAACTGGATGACTCCCAGGTCCACTACCGCCGAGTACCCCAGCAGAGGAGAGTCATTGTCTGCTACGATGTACAATTTTTTGCATACCGTCTGGCCTCGCCATGACAGGGTAGCAGGAAACGTCCCCAGCAGGTTTAGGCAACAGCAGCCCGGACCCATCAGCTGTTGTTCATCCTTGAGTTTGTCTAGGTCCACTGGGCACCCCGCGAAGCTCGGAGGTACAACTGAAACGTCCACCCCAGTATCCACCTTGAATTGAAGGGGGCGTCCGTTGACATGAACGACAACATGCCGGCGTTCTGTTTGCGCTGCATCCACGGCGCAGAGCTGAATAAGCGCCTAGTACTATTTGAGCAGAAAACCGCCGTGAAGTGTCCATTCCTGCGACAGTGGTTGCATGTGGCCCACCGTCTTGGGCACTCAGATCGCGGATGAGGGGCGTGGCCGCAAAAATCGCATGCCGACTTCGGCCCGGCTTGGTACTCGGGAGGCCGACAGACGTTACTTCGGGCAGTTTTGCACGCTGGCGCAGCGGCCATTCTGTATTGCTTATTCACAACAACGTCGACGTTCAGTACGTCTGGTGAAAAGCCTGTCCCCTGGCGCCGCCTTTTCTCATTTTCAGCATCTTCATACTGACGTGCTTGGATGAGTGCCTTGTACAGTGTAAGCTTTGGATTGTGGCAGAGCTGGCCGGTCAAACGAGAGTCGAGCAAACCTACGATAAATCTGTCCCGAACAAGAAGGGTCGTCGATTTCC
This sequence comes from Haemaphysalis longicornis, assembly GCF_048455015.1. Taxonomy (NCBI): domain Eukaryota; kingdom Metazoa; phylum Arthropoda; class Arachnida; order Ixodida; family Ixodidae; genus Haemaphysalis; species Haemaphysalis longicornis. The sequence continues at coordinate 53,619,914 of NW_027526214.1, read as the reverse complement.
TGAGAGGCGTAGTTGCATTTCTTGACGAGATTTCAGAGTGCTGTGAGAAATGCATCGACTCACTCACCTACCGCTTGTGCAGTGCTTGTGAAACCTGCTTGATTCGTACACTCGTTGACGGGGTGTGCAAAGTATCCTGAAAGACTCGTGGTCACGCCAGAGTACGAGCGATAGGCCTTGGCATCTGACATGAGAGACGAAAGCACCTCGCGACCTTGGGAACCCCATACAGTAGAGAAGCATTGCGTACCTTGGTTTCTTCGGGGGCAGAGGATAGCCCTGAGGTGGAAGAGCAAGCCTCCAATTGTTGAAGCCATGCAGTCCATTGTGCTGGGTTGTCGAAAGTGAACTGTAGTGGAGTTGGCAACGGGAAGCTGGCGGTCACGGCGGAAGTGGCGGCTTGGTTGTCCTGCATGTTGCGCGGTTGTCGCAGGATCCCACTCCTGACACCATGTCTCTAAGAGAGGTGCCCGGGTAGCACGGACGCCACTAGCTGGGCCGAATGTGGGTGTGATGCCCCTACAATGCCCAGTTCATGGGCAGCAAAAAGCCCCGTTTAATGCACACCAACCCCTTTATACAGAGTGGGGGCGCCACCACCCAGTTATTCCAGTCATCAGGTGGCGTGCTCTACCGTGACGTTTCCACTTCAGCATTTTGTGAACCTTGGGAAGCAGGCACATTGGCCCCTTGAAGATCCTGATCTCTGGCCGCTCCCCGCAGTGGCTGTGTGCCCCGAAGAAGAAAGGAACAACAACAGTGACAGCACCTGTTGTTCCACTGCGGTGAGAGCACACATTGGGGTGCTACTATGGAGACCTACACGCCACGGTGGCTCAGTGGCTAAGGGGTTGTGCTGCTGAGCACGAGGTCACGGGTTCGATTCCCGGCCGCAGCGGCCGCTTTTCTGATGTAGGCGAAGAGCATAAACGCCCGTGTGTGCGATATTCCGCCGCACGTTAAAGGAGTACTGACACTAAATTTCTCGCTTTTGGTTTTTATGCTGTGAGGGATACCTAGTGGTCCAGTAATAACAAAAATTGAACCAAAAGCGGTCAGCCGCCAGCGTAGAATTAATTATAACGCATTTATTCCAATCACTTTCAAGTTCAGTCGTCGTGCGCCGAACAGCCGTTCAAATGCAGAACGGCGAATCTTACGTCATGGTTTCTGTGACGTCAGGGACGTTTGCCGCATCGTCTGCTACGATTGCACATGGTCTGCACTCGCCCGCGCAGTCGAGATGCCGTTTGAATCGTCGGACTCGGATGAGTCGCTGCCACCTGACAGACAGACAGACAGACAGACAGAACAACTTTATTTGGCCAGGCGATTAGGCCAGCGACGTCTTCGCCGTCGTCCAACCGGCGCAGACCGTGGTAGCAACAGCTTGTCACAACTCTTCTAATCAATCTGATCGCGAAAAAGAAGTTTTACATCCGAGAAAGTAGATGTTAGTGTGGTGAAAAATTGTGCTTGAGGTTGTTATGAGCGCTGAATTTAAAAGCGGCGTTCAGATATTTGCCGCGATGGTAAGCCTACACTGACCGGCAGCGGACGTTCGGCGCTACTACCCAGCACTGCCGGCACCGCGGTGCGGCGAGCGGCCGAAAGGTGGTGCCACCTGCGCGCTAGAATCAAAACAGGCCACAGAAGATGTCTTGGTCGCCGATCGCTGAAACGGCAATTATCGCCAAAATAAAGCTCCATATGTGAAAAAGGGGATGATAGTGTGGTGAAAAGTTGTGTAAGGGATGGTCATTCACAGTTGTACAAATAGCGGTGATCAAATATTCGCCATGATACTAAGCCTAAAGTTATCAGCACCCAAGCTGACCCGAGCAACGCCGAGCCCGCTGCCTTGGGCGCAGTTCTTGCGGCCGCCGCCGCGCACGAACTCAGTCCACGTTTAGTGCTGCACGTCGTCGTGTGGAAAATAATGCATCTTGTCGTCGGTGTCGATTTGCTCAGACAGGCTTCCACGAGCAGCACTTCGCATTCCGCGAGCTTGCCATAGCACAACTTGGGCGAGCTCGGTGACGCGCAGTTTTCAGCACCAGTGCAAGGGAACACCATGCGCCGGCCACGAACTGAAGAGCCAAGTAGGCGGGGGATGTCGCTCTCTGCTGGCGCAGTGCCCGTGACGGTGTGTGATTGTAGTGGCAGATATCTGTGTAGTACATAGTAGCGGCACGAAACTCTGTGTGTCGAGCACCCCGCAGAGTCCCTGGCCGCGTGACAGGGTGGCCGACCTCTCTCCCCTTCCCTGGGAACATTGCAGGAGGCCGACCGGCTGGTGGGGCGGCTGGTGTCCTCGCAGCCCGGGGCCAGTGCCAGGCAGGCCCTCTCTCGGCTGCTCGACCACTGCCAGCTGCCATCCGGGTGGCCCCACGAGCTCACCCTCATGGTCAGTGCGCGTGCTGGGCAAAGCGCCGCTCGTCCCGTCGCACGTAGTCTGTGCCGTCATGTTTGTGATGCTGCAGTTTTGAGGACAGCCGTGCACCAGCTTCCCTCCCACCCCCCGTCTTGCCATTTCTAGGCGGGTTTGTTCAGCAGTTCAAGGCACCCTCCTCCACCTCAGGGTGGTCACCAGCACCATCGTCGTCATCCAGGCGTGGCCCACCAAAGACCTCTGTCGATGTGTGGCCCAGCTGGGCGAGATTGCCCGTCGGCCTCTGTTTTGGAAGTGCTTGTTCTGAACCGTACTATGTGTGGCGTGGTGGGCACACGCCCTGCTTCTGTTGGGTGCTTCGCTGTCAGAGCTTCACGTGGGGAACAAACAGTGAACAGTTGATGCTTTCGAAAAGAACAGGGAGAGATTCACGGTTGTCTTCCAACGGTGTCAAACCAAAACGATTGTGCGGCGGTTTCCAGTAGCAAAAGTAGCGTTAGCAATTCCTCAAGCATGATTCAGGAGCTACAGCCCACAGAAAAACGCAGAGAGAGAGCGCTTCTATTTGAGCAGTAAGACCCTACATAAAACAATTGAAGGTGTGTAGGGGAGATGAGAAGTGCTGGTGGCCAAGGACATGCTGGGGCCCATTGGTGTCCTTCTGGCTCCTTGGAGACTTTTTTTTTTTTTTTTTCCCTGTACTTAGATGTCAGTTTCACTTACCAAGCCAGGCAGGTTGCAAATTAGTTGAAATCTCATTAACTGGTTCGGTAAGTGGTCTGTTGGAACCCGTAGACTGGGCTAGTTGGTAATTCATAGTGAACAAATGTAGCGCAGCAGAAACGCACGAGCGCTCGTTCGTGTGTATTCTTTCCGTCCCGTGCGTTTCTGCTGCGCTACATTTGTTCACTGTTGGAACCAGCATGAAACGAAGTCACTTGAACCTGAATAGAACTTTTATTTTTTCTGTTCAACACTCTGCATTGAAAGCATGCGTGCAAAACTGCTGGGTGATCAGAAATTACTCAACATGCTCACAGTTTGTCGTCAGTGGGCACGTTGGAAGCAAACTGTAACCCTATCCGCAAAAACTCACTGCCTGTTGTGAGAAGCACGTCTGCCTCCCTCGAGAGGCAGTGGTGGGGCCGGAACGATTCTTCCTTCCCCCACTTGCGGCATTCCCGGAGGCAGAGGCGACGCTGCCGTACACTGGCCTGATATCCCTGCGAAGCACTTCAGGTGTTGTGACTTCGGTCTCCAAGTTAAGTTGGCAAAGCGGTATTGAAACGAACGTGAGAGGGAAACAGAATCACCCGTTTGTCATTCTTCGTTAAAGTAGTTAGTGACCGAATGGATGGCACTACAGCTTAATACTTGAAATTCTCTTCCATCTACTCAAGCCGACAACATCGCAAACACACTGTAATTCCTGTCCAACCCAGAAATAATGTTTGAGTGTTTTTGTTTTTGTTTTTTCCAACAAGCTACCGATAACCTTGATAGTAAAATTGTTGAAGCAACCGGTATCGAGGAGTTGGAAAAATTGAGCTCACACTGACCAGCAGTGTTTGCACGTGAAGCCTTTTGTTGTTACTAGGGGTGGGCGAATAGTGAATTTGAGGTTTGAAGCGAATTCGAAGCTGTTAGTGATTTGGTCGAATAATTTTGAATCAAATAGTTCGCATAGTACGCATCACAAATTACAAAGAAAAATGTGCCAATTGTGACCCGTCTGAGAAGCTAGAAGTCGTGTAGACCCAGCATTTCGGGAAAATATTACCAGTGGAGTGTTCATTCAGAAATCACATGCAAAGCTGTCATTTACTGAGTTCACAAGTTTTTGTGAAGAAACACTAGCTGCTCTACATTCTGCGGGAGAAGCAGCTACTGGCATTTCCTGGTGTCGAGAACGTCCTCTCACGCCTTGCCTGTGTGGCAGGAATTGAAAGGTACTTTCGTGTCACCTTGGCTAGTGCTGGGTAAAGCCGGCTGCCATGGTTCCTCTACCACTCCACACGGTTTTCAGACCGCGAAAGCACAGGGGCGCACAAGTGGTCTTGTCACTTGTCTGTCAAAGCTCACACTGTGAGCTGTTGTATTTACTAGATTCTGATTTGCATATACTGAAAATAAATGTGAATACAAAAGTGATGGCTCCACTTGGATTGGAATGTTTACATTAAAGTGTAGGCTTGTGCGAATATTCGGGCGCTTCGAATATTCGAACGAATATTACAGTATTCGAATTCGCTTCGACTCGAATTTAAAATTTCCGATATTTCGAAGTATTCGGGATGAACGAATATCAAAACTTCGTTCAAGTTTCGGTTTCGTTAGGCAAGCCGCAGTGCCATCGACATCAGTCCTACATCTTGACTACATGTGGAGCCAAGACAAGCTAAGCCACATTCAAAGCGTTGTCGCTTCGTCGCAGCCTTCGCGCATGTTCGGCAGGGTAGTCGAGACTCCTGTTTCCTTGTTTCAAACAATAAAATTGTTCCCACTGCAACAATGGGAAAAATTTCGGCTCTCGCGAATGGGCCTGCGCGGCCCGGCGGATGATACAAACGAGCCGGCGAGGCGCCCGACTGACGAACGAGCGAGAGACGGTGACGTACGGGCTCTTTCTCCAGGAACGGCCGAGCTGTTGTTTTCTGTTCGCGAAAACGCGCCGCGGACTCCACAGGCGCGCTGACGCCACCGCGAAACCACCCGCACGCTGCCGGCCTGCCGCGGCAACCAGGCGGCACCTTCGGTAGCGAAGTGGTGCGGGGCGCTCGAGCCACCGCTTCTAACCTCTACTTAAGATACCGCTCAAAACACACACGAAGTTTCTTGTGCGGTAAACGAGCTAACAATGTGGGCGAAAATGGTGCTATAAAAAATCATCCGCTCCGCGAGTGAAAGCGCCTATGAAATATCTGCCGAGGTGCTAAGCCTAAACGTCTCCTGTGGAGCCAGCCAGGTGTCTCGAGCGCTTCGAAACTGCCGCCCTGAGGTGCACGCCTTCCCATTGGCGCCAGGCTCCTCCCACTGCCACGCGCGTCATTTTCTGACAGAGGCACAGGCGACCGCGAGCGCGGAATCGCCGAGGCGGGCGTTAAAATCGCGCGCGCAACGCCGACGCGCATGAATCGCGTGCAAAAACGCTCCTGTAGTGAGCTTGGGCACCGCGAGTGAATAGACGAAAGTCCAGAAATTACCGCTCGGCGACATGGAGGTTAAGAACAAGCAGAAAAACGTCACGGATTTCTCCATGCGAAAGTAAGAAAAGAATTAAACGAAAACTTTTTTAAGTGCTCAATTTCTTGGTCTGTGTTGGTTCATACGAATTTCGGATGATACGAATATTTTTCGCGGTCCCGCGATATTCGTATCATCGAGATTTTACTGTAAAACGTTTTTACCGGAATGTCTCAGTGACACCTGACAGCTATTCGAATTCGCTTCGAAAGTATTCGACCACTAGGACTATTCGCTTCGAACTAAAATATCACTATTCGCACAAGCCTATTAAAGTGCAATCAGTAGCCGTCAAAATAGGAAAGTGAGGCACAGTTGGCTGCATAGTTTTTACAGCTACCTAGCAGCTGAGCTAAAAAAAGAGTACTGCAGCCACTAGTATCCGCGGCCGTAGCTAACCAAGCACAAGTTACAGGCCGCAATTTTCAGAAGTGTTCCGCTAATTCCGTATTGAATTGGCAGTACAAGTGCACCGTCTTGGTGCTGCCTTTGAGCGGCAAGTATGGTGGTGGCCAAGAGCTCGCCAAGCCTCTGGGGAAGTCAACGGCTTGGCACTGATGATGGAAATCTCCACATGGGCTGGGTCGTGCGACAAGCCCGGGGCGAGATCTTGGAAGGCTTGACTGAAAAGCTTGGCCTTCGGCTGCGTGTTCGGGAACACTGAATAAGTGAGAAATGTTGAATACTGGTACTCAGATTGAAGCGAATAGAGAGCAGTTCGATCGAATATTCTCAAGCGCACCGAATATCCACCCATCCCTAGTTTGTACTTTGTTTAAATTGTATTGTTCAGTGCTGAGACTTTGGCGTTGTACCGTTGTTCTGCTGTGGCCCCACAATGGGGCTGGCAGTGTGGCTAAAGAAATTGAGTGACGAACGGAGCTGGCGCTGCCCGTTGCAGGTGGTGTCGCTCTGTGAAGAAGACGCCAGCCCGGCTGCAACGCCAGTGCCTCCGACCGACGGCCGCGTAGATCCCTACGTTGACTTCGCACCCCTGCTGTCTGCACTGGAGGCGGTGCGCTGATGTGGGGAGGAGCAGAGGCCAGGAGTTGCCGCCCAACCGTGTTCCACTCGGCTGCAGTCCGCGGGCACCTTCTTCGAGGGAGCCCGTCTCCCGTGTTTAGCCACAGTTCCTTCAGGAAGGAGCTGCGCACATTCTGGGTGGCGTGGTGTTGCATGGGTACCACTTGGCACCTCTGTGCATGCCGTGGGAACTGTGCGCGCCGAAGGTGGTTACATGATTTTACGGAAAAAGGGGAACCAATGTGAAGCGCACATGTGACGTGCATGACAGTCATTGCACTGTTGCTGGGGTTACGTTGTGTGCACCACTAATAAACTGTATGGTGTACGTTTAAGAGGTGTGCTTGGGCGTGGGCTGCTTGACTATCTTTCCACCCTTGCGTTGGCCAGACTTGGGCCACAGTGTAAATGCTTTGGTCCGGCCATCCTGACAGCCCGGGTTCGCCCTGTATGGTAGGTTTTCACAATAGCACAGATCCCACACGTTGCTGACGCGGTAAAAGCACAGGTCAGGCTTTTTTCTTTACATTCCACGGGGCTTATCTCTATGCCTTGAGCCACATATGAGCGTAGGGCAGGCCAGCAAGTCTGAGAGATGCAGTGCCTAGGGAAGTACAATGAACGCCAACTCAGCGCGACTAGTTTCCGGCTCTAAGTTAGCGGGAAAAAATTTTCCAAGACGGAACACTTTGAACAGCAAACGGTGCTAGAGGAACCTGGCTCTCCATCTACTTCCTTTAGCAGTGCCCTATTCAGAGTGGCATTCCCTGCCCTGAGCCAACAAAAGCAAAACTGCCACAGTTCCACTTCAGTCTTGCTCCTTCTTCCGATGGGAGCGTAGGTGGTGGTCGCAGGTGGCCCGTGTTCCCGGGTGTCGTGGCTGGCAGATGAAGACGAGAGGCAACCGGCTGCTACAAGGCGGTGGAGAACGTGCAGTGCGGGACCGGTTTGCTGTTCTAGTGGAAAGGGCGACCTTGAAGCCTGTGGGACACGTGCAATGCAAGTCGTTCATGACATTCGGGCCTGCACACCAGTGGAGAAATTCCCCCACAGTGTCAGAAAGTGGTTTGCCGTTGGCACCCCACGCACTGGGCGCAAGAATGGGGCGCAGTTGACCGGCCTGTTGTCATCTGTCGGCAGAAGGTGGAAGTAGTACTCGAGCACCAGTTGCAGCAGCTGTCGTAAGTCTTAAGAAAAAAAAAATAACATTGGTGAACAGTACCGAAATTCAGTGCTGTCTAATTTGCAAAGCAAGCTTCATTTTGTGTAGTGTGATCATGCCAAAACACTTGGCCCTCAGCTGCACCGAAACGGACGGTGCTCGTGCCGGCTGGATTCTGAAGCAGAGTTTTGCGACTGGTGTACATTGAAGAAGTCTGCCCAGCATTGACCAACCACGCACGGCACAATTGCCTCGCTTCCTGTAAGACTACCAGTCAGGGGTCAGTCTGCCTAAATAACCTTCAAGCAGTGTCACTGCGGAGATGACGTTCTTAGTGCACAACAAGACGTGATGTGGGTGGCCGGGTTTCACATTTTAGGTGCGAAGCACTTCAAGACTTCACAATGCTGTCCGGCATCAACGGTGTCTCCCCAAGATTACAGCGAGCTACACGAGAGGGCGCTATGCGCAAACCCGAGATCACATTCAAAACACGCCTGCCGTTGTTTTATTTCCGGCCAATAAATCCCGCCATCTCCACGCCGTGAACGATGCCAAGCGTGTGAGGCACTGGGACGCGACTTGTCTTGCGTGTGGTGTTTGTCATTTACAGTGCACTTACTGCAGCCCAGATCATTTTAACACTTTGAGTGCATCATTGTGCATGGACGATAGCACTCATCCACCCAATACACACAACTTGTGTCCCAGTGCTTTGCACCCTCGGCATAGTTCATGGCGTGAAGATGTGGCGATTTTTTTTTCTGCTGGCTTACAGCGAAGGTGGGGTGCCATCCACTAGTGAAGAAAGGGGCCATTGAGTGCGCATGGAACTTTCTGGACAGCCTGGGGAGAGGGGCGCATTCACAGGAGAGCTCACTCAATCACATTCCTCAGGCACTCGGTGGCAATTCGTGGCCCACTGAAATCAATAAACCGCTGAGCAAGCAATACGAAAAGTGTTCCATTCAATGGAAGTGGTTGCGTCGGCCTAGTTTGTCTGCTTGAGAAATGTATGTCAAAGTTAAATAAAGCAAATAAAACAGGAAGCACCTTTCTGTTTACCTAGTTTCCACTACATTGCACACATTTCTGCCAAGCCAGAGTTTTACTCGTTTTATTTCAGTACACAAATGACGTATTCCCGAAGCAAGCAAGCTAGGCCCTCACCAGCATTTCCGTGGAATGAATACCTTTTCGTATTGGTGCGCAGTAGCTTACTGAATTTCGTCGGTCATGAAGTAGCACCAAGTGCCTGAGGAATGTGGTTGGGTGAGTACCCCTTAACCAGCCTCAACTAACCAGGTTTAAGCGACCATCTCGAGCTTCCAATGATTCAGCACGCGCTGAAATTAATGGCCAAGTCCAAACCCACGCCCGCGCTACGAACCCAAAAAACGTGCTATGAGCCCGGAATGTGATGATGGTTCAACCAAATAAACACTTGTTTCCTACCGTGAAGGACCCAGGTTCAATGCCGACCACAAGGTGCATTTTTTTTTCTTCTACACGTTGTTGTTCCCCGCTGCTGCTCACCCCGTACCCCTCAGACCTGGTGGAGTGGCCCAGTGGTTAGGCTGCCGGTTTCACGGCGTAAAGGTCCTGAGTTCGATTCCTGGTGCCTTCCTTACCACGGTTCTTTCTTAAGGCGTCGAGGTTTTTTTGCATGACGGACGGACAAAGCTCAGCCTAAACAGCTCTGCTGTAAACAAGTCCTGACAACATTTGCTGTGTAGAAACGAGTGGGACTAGAAAAGTGTGCATTTGTCACCTCCTGGGATTTGTCAAACGGGGCACTTGTCACTGAGTCGTGGTTTTTACCAAATGTAAACATTCCCCTCTCTCCCCTGTCCACATGTGTGGCATATGCACAAACTCTTCTGTGCTACACACGCTTAAGTTTTCACGTGCACTGTTGGAGTACGTACTGCAGTTACATGCTCTGCTCTACCCGCCGCGGTGGCTCAGTGGCTAAGGCGTTGCACTGCTGAGCACGAGGTTGCGGGTTTGATTCCTGGCCGCCGCGGCCGCTTTTCTGATGGAGGCGAAAAGCAAAAACGCCCGTGTGTACGAGATTTTGGCGCACGATAAAGATCCCCAGGTGGTCCAAATTAATCCGGAGCCCTCCACTACGGCGCGCCTCATCGCCTGTGTTGCGTCGGCGCGTTAAACCCTACAATCGATGAACATGCTCTGCTCTGACTTGCTGCCCATGTGAAGTCAACGTGAAGTGGTGTGTTTGTTTTTTTCCCCTGCGGGCCCGAGGCGAGAGTCGTCTTGCCTTGCACGATGCCATTTCATTTTTTTCTGGCAGTGTAGTTGTTGCTTTGGCACATCCTGCTGCATCATTCCCACGTTACATCGTGCACCCCCAGACCTCGATTACTGCGTCGCGAGGCTGCCCGTGTGACCTGTGTCGCCAAGTGCACTTCTCCCTCTCTCGGATGCGCTTTCCTGTGCCATCTATTCTTGCTGCCGGGGTTGCGGGAATGCTTGGTTAAAAACAAGCACGTACAGTAAAAGCTCGTTTATTCGAACTTCGGGCTACTTCCAACTCCCGGCACAGCCCTGTATAGTATTTCAGTGCGGGAAAACTGCCAATAACTCATCGCCACTGTCCAGATCGGTTAATTCGAACTATGATCCCCTGGTTAGCACGCTCCTCGCAGAAGAAGTCGGCCCAGAGTGGTTACAATGTGTTGCAAATCCAAACCAACCAAATTCACTGGAGATGCAAAACAAAAAAACAACAGCGCACTGTGCTCCTGCAACAGCTTATTTCGCTTCCACAGAGGGTGCCGCGCCACCGGCGCCAGTGCTTCGGCGCATGCCATTATTATTTACGAAATCACCTGCTACGAACGTGTAGTAGTGCCTAATTCGCGATAAAAAGTCCAGAGGTGGCTTCTTTACGTTCTGCCCGCGCAGTGTGGAGCGATTTCCATTTATTCCAGCGCCCGCCCGCTAATTCGAACAATTTTATGGACCCGTTGAGTTCGAATTAACGAACGTTTACTGTATTTGCACAGTCCCAGTAAAGTTCAAACTTGGGCTAGTTGGCTCCACATATTTTGATGAAAAATAGCATTTAAACGAGGACAAACACAGTTATTCACAAACTTGTGTCTGTACAGCCCCTCTTTGTCCCCCCCGATTCCACGCTGTTTTCGTCAAAATATTTGTTACGTTACCTTTTTCGTCGAACCGGGCCATTTGTGGTCTACTTCTGCTCTTTTGGCTCTCCTCTACCCGTACTTCCACTACTTTCGGCATGTTAGAGAATCCATCCAAGAGAGTAGGCACACAGCAGGGCTGCTTGTTAATTGGCAGGCATTGTGTGCTATACTGCCTGCGACTTATGCCAAATTGCAAGCAACACAATTGCAAGCAAGCCGACCAGTGAGGCTCTGTCAAGTACTTGTGTGGAATTTTAAATTTTGGCCGTAACTGCGGGGAAGTTGATCGGGAAGACTAATGCATAAAGGCTGCGTTATTTTTTCACACTTTAAGAGGACTGTGTCCCACATTCAAGGGCACTGACCGTTCTCAGCAGAAAGAAAGTAACACATCCAGAATTCTTTACCGAATATTCGTCTAGCAAAACCCAAAATATTTGAAATCACTGATAACGAGCACAGTACAAGATTTTATTCGGAACGAAATTTCGCCTTTGCAAGCAACTAAACGCAGTCACAAATATGGTTTCGGAAATAGTGTGCGCAATGTCTGCTACCATCAAGTCGTACGAAAATAGTTTTTGTACGTTCATTCTGTATAGACAGTTTCTTTGTCATTCCTATCTTGTTTAGCATACTGCTTTCCACAAGCAACTTTGCGAAATACCAAATGTGGAGTTTGGTCATTAACCCAACAGTGGCCGACGGAAATCCTTAGCTTACGTCTGAAGATGGGCTCCCCTCCTGGATAGAAGGCGCCTTCACAACCATGAAAAAGATGGCATTAGTGCACCAGCAGTTGCATCATCAGATACCAAGATAACTCTTTCAGGTATACAGACTAATTTCTCATTGGTAGATGCTTATACGTGACACTTGTGTTCGTTTCGCTGAGAAATTTTTTGCATCATTTCATGAGCTTCATTTTGTGCATTTTCACTATACAAGCAGCGTACGGTGTTCACCTCCCTTGTCTGCTCTGTGAACTCGTTGGTCCCATTTTTGTTTAACTTTGGGAGCACTACTGCAGTTTGCATCGATATGCCAACCACATTAACAGGCGACCTAAATGTATGCAGAATAATTACCGACTCCGTTTTACAAGTGCAGTGTGCAGGATGTCGGGAGCGTGTGCAAAAACTTGTGTGTTAAAAGGGCAGGCAATATGCTTCCAAGCATATGATAGAAAGCATATGCTTTCTATCCCAAATGAAAGGGCATCACTTCAAACACTTTGAACCAAAGAGCTTTCTCTGACAGCGCCCTAGAAAGCTTGTAAGCGTTATTTTGAGATGTACTGGCCTCGAGTACTATTTATTGAAGCAGACATTTTTCTGTATCCAGTATATTCTGCTACGAAGCTGTTTCAGATGCTCGTGATTGCGTAGTTATTTCGCAGAGACGCCAACACTGCAGGCGGTTTGGCAGTGCCTACCGCGCGTTCAGCATGAATTTGGCCAAGCTGAAATTCTCGTGCAGTTGGTGCCACGTGGTGGGGTTTTTCCATGCTGCATTTAATCACTGCTAATTAGCCGCTGGGCTCGGCTAGCACTCGATAGACATGGCTGGAGATGTTTGGGAGACGCCTTCGTCGCGCAGTGGACACAACCGGGCTGCTGATGATGATGAATGGAGCATTTGGTGCTGTTTCTGGCCTGAATGTGCAACTGCAGCATTGCCGACTTTGCAGGACTGGACGCTTGGCCTCCTCAATTGCAAGATGCTGTGGCAAGATTGTAGTTTTTGAGAGACGGTGATTCATTTAGACCTGGAGGGGAACGAAAACTGGAACGGATGAGAGAGCAGTCCGAAAAACCTGTGAGCCGTTACTCCTATGGGACAAGTGGCGGTTCCTTGGGAAGTACCGGAATATCCAGCAAGTCCAAATTTTCGGAGCCTGAAAAGGCGGTCGGCTACTGTACGGAGGGCAGTACGTTTCGGACACATGTCCCAAGGGTATCTCATGGTGGATGGAGAGAGAGAGAGAAAATGACATTTATTGAAAATTTCCGGCGGGGAGGCGGGTCAGGCCACGCAGGTCTTCGCCACCCCCTGTCTATGTACTAAGCAGACCCCGAAGCTATGCCTGGGCACCGGTTCAGGCTACTCGGCGAGTCCCCTCCCGAAGGAGGGTCTCCTTTTCGCCTTTGCCGGACCAGAGCAGCCTCGAGCCGCTGGACTGCCAGCAGTTGCCGCTCGTATTCGGGCGAGCTCACGAGTCCTATAATGTCCGGTGGTAGCTCTTTTGGGCTCCCCACTGCACTGTGTCTTTCACATCCCCACATGATGTGGGCCAGGTCTGCAGTCACCAACGCGCACACACTGCACTTTCGTAAGTTCCAGGGCACACGTGGCGCGCGAGCGCTGGAGTCAGCACGGATCCAGTCTGTAGTTGACGGAGGAGGACAGCTTCGCCCCTCTTGAGCCTCGGGTGAGGTGGGGGCAGGGCGCGTCTTCCCGCACGATGCCAGTGAAGGATGTCCCCGTAGTTGGTCAGGGGCTCCATGATCTCCGCCGCAGACGATGGGCAGGGGGGCACCGCACGGTGCGCGAGCTTGCGTGCGATGGCGTCCGCCTCCTCGTTGCGGTTGACGGTGCCACCCGCAATGCCCCCCACGTGTGCGGGGAACCAGTGGATGTGCGTTGTAGTCTCCTTGCGCTCGGGGAGCAGGCTCGCTGCAGTCCCGCACACGGCATTCCTGACGTAGCTTGCTACTGCGGTCCTCGAGTCGCTGAGCACCGTGGTGATTGTGGGGCTGCTCGCTAGCGCTAGGGCTATGGCAGCCTCCTCTGCCTGCGCGGCCGTTCGGCCCTTGATGCTGCAGGCGTTCATTACATCAAGATAGGAGGACGACATCATTCGCAAGATAAAGGTGCTCCCCTTGCCGCGGAACGTCCACCCGGACAGGAAGGCGGAGAGGAGAGCGGCGCGAGCCCAAGCGCTCGCCGAGGCGCACAACAGTGACGAGGGGGCAGTATACGTGGATGCAGCCAAGCACCGCGACCGCCCCAACACATATGTGGTGGTGGTCGTACGAGCCACCACCGGGAAACTAATGGTGGATGGAGGACATTGTGGCATGGTGATTGTATATAAATGTGTTTCTTCCTAACAAGGCCAGTGGCAAGTTGCACATTGTCTCGTGTTCTTTCTGTCATCTTAGTCTCTTTTGAATGCAGCGAACATGCAGTATGAATTGATGGTGCTGACTGGCATTGCTTAGAATGTCAGCACAGCGGCAGTGGGAGTGACCCAATGGCTTGGCCACTGACTCTAACCAAGTTAGCTTGTGGAGCAACATCTCGAGAGGCACCGCGTCTGTGGGACTGAACCCACTGTGTTTGCACCTTTTGAACTGAACCCAATTAAGGCGTCTCGCTCACAAACTACACAGGCGTGATTTTCGGGTGTAGCGTTGCGATAAGTTTTTACCGCCAATGGTTGTTGAAGTGCACGTGGCTCCTCGAGGATATCCTTAATGTGCAGCGTCATTTACAGGTCCTGGCAATTTTGTTTCTACGCCTACTTTTGATGGTGAGGTGGCGGCCAATAGATGTTAGGGTGCTGGCTGTCGCACTCTACAAGCACCATGGAGGCAGAACACAACCTTTTCGAATCTGAAACTAGCAACCCCCTTGGCTGGATCCCAGGGAGAAGAGAGATTTTTTGAAACTGAGACAGACAAAATGGAAGCAGCGATGAGAAAACGTTTGAATTTCGTGCTGCAGTCGTGTCATATGCGCAGGAGTGGCGTATTAAGGGCACAGTTATCAAGGTGTTACCTTCATTTTAGCATTCGAGCAGCGAGGTCAGGTGGAACCAGGGGCTCCACTCGTGCTCCCTGGCACAGCTGTGATGGCACAGAGAAACTGCGGGGGAATGACTGGGCAGTCGCCACTGCTTGGCACGTGTTCTTCAACATCTCAACAGTTTGTTCGCAGTCTGCCACAGTATTTATTTATTTCATTTGAAATACTGCCACTCTTTCCTTTGACACCAAGGCAGGTGGGCATACAGGAGTATATACATATAATTACAAGAGTACTAGGTAGTTGGTATCATTGTTATCAGGGCAGAGCAGCCTTTTTCCCAATGACCCAGACTTGTACTCTGTGTGCATGGCCCCTTTAATTGAGCTTGCTCGTGGGCACAACCAGGACCGGCTTGTAAAGCCCTCGATGCTAGGTCTGACCAACGCACTGTGTATGCGTGTGCTTGCCAACACGCTCACTCGGGTGTCCTCGAGTGGCTCTTTTCTACAGCCCACAGGAACCAAAGCAAATGACAGTTCCAAGGCATGTGAACAGGTGTACATTCTCGCCCGTGCGTCGTTACGGGAAGCCTGACAGCCTCGCAGCATCACAGCTAATTATCTCGGGTGGGTGTGTGAAAATGGTTTCCGACAGCAGCTGTCCTCATTGTCAGGTATGTGATTATTAAGCGTGGCTATGTTGACGTGTAGGACAATGAGGCTATTGAGAAAGGTCAGTTGACTGCACAACAAGGCGAGACTTCAGCTATTATTTGCATATTGGACTTCCTAAAGACAATGCCTTTATTTTTATTTTTTGCAGGAAGAGGGGTTACCATTTACTTGGGTCATAACCCAGCAAAAAGGGGTGCTGCCCTACTGTGGCATTTGCTTACAACTGACAAGAATAAAACTTCTGGAACAAGAAACCTTTGCCGGATCACTAAAACTAAGCGACAGGTGTATGCCAGAACACTGGCCTGGGCTGAACAAACCGAAAGCTGCAACAGCGCTTCAGTATGCTGGGATCGCCCCAGGTTCTGCAGGACTCTCCCTGCCAACACAAACATTGACAGGCCACCACCTGAAAACATAGGAACAGACTGCTGCTCTGTGCGTTTAATTTTATGCCATTTCATGCTGCAGTGCAGACTGCCTCACAATTTTTGTGTGCACTAGATTGAGCAAGTGCTACTTCAGCACCAGCACTGCTGCAGGGCAGAATGAGCCAGGCTGGTTTCCTTTTCTGCAGGGACCCGACCCCTATGATTGTGCTTTTAAATGCACAAGCTTTTCGGGGATGTGAAAAATGGCAGTGCTCCTGCCCACATTGTGACTGCAGACGCCTACTGAGCAGAAATAACACGCACTGACCACGGAAGTTCTCAGCAAACACAAAAAAAGTGTTTAGAAGCTTTTCAGAGCCCTTCTTCAATGTCGCGATGACCCGACACGAAGCCTCTTCCCCTGCTCGAGCTGCCTTCCTTCCGTAACTCGATGCCGCAGCTGTCGCTGATGATCGCGCGTCATGCAGCAGTTGACGAAAATGAGTAGGCCAGGGTACACGTTCACCATAACGACCCGCAAACAGAACAAAGGACGCACATCTCGGCGGCGCCACAACTGAAAGCACAGCACAGTAGTGCACTGTGCGGGTACCAGCTCGGTCACTGCTGTCAGTGCGCAGGCGTCGTACGGTGCACGCAGCTAGCCGTCGTCGCCATCCACGACGACGTCGAGGCAGGCGTTGGCGAACTCCACGAATATGGGCTCCTGCATGAGCGCCTCGAGCAAGCGCTCGGGGTCCCGGCTCGCGTCCAGCTCGCGCAGCAGCGCCCGCAGGTGCCGGTTGCGCAGGCAGGCGCGCACGGCCTCCGAGTCGCGCAGCCGCAGGAGCTTCTCCCGCGGCACGGTGTCCGGCGTCGGGTAACGGTAGCCGGGCTCGGGCTCCTCGAGGGGTGCCGGGGCCGGGGCAGGCTCGCGGCAGCAGCCGTCTCCTTCTGCTTGCCTGTGGCGCCGGTAGCAGTCGCAGGAGCAGTACCGCACGGTGCGACAGCGCGGGCAGCGGTAGCGGGACTCGGCGCTCCCGCACACGCCGCACAGCTCGACGGCCATGGCGGTCTACTGCCTGGGTGTGGCGGCTCGCCTTTGTTGTTGCCGTTTACTCAGCTTCGGGCGCTTCGGTTATCGAAAGGGGACGACTGGACAGCTGCCTACACGCACACGCCGATGAAGGGACTTTACCTACACTCACTTTTTCAACGCGCATGGTATCCACGTTTTCTTTTAAACTGAAACAACGATAGTGATGATAGTGATTGTGCAGCGATTGAGACCACACATATTCAACTTACAGAAATATTATCTCGAAAGGTTCTTACACATAAAAACAGTAAAACATTATTGACAGTTTTCTGCTTTGCAAAAAAATGGAGACATGCGTAGACTGAGGCCTGCCCCTCAGTTAGCCCTCAACTCGGATTTCTTTTTACTAGAGTTTTTACGCAGCCTTCTTTTTAACTCTACCCTGCCGCTACACCCCTGCCTGGGATGACACTTTGTCGACTTCCCTGCCTTTTTTCCACCAATACTCCAGCCGAAACTCTATGGTAATACCGGGTAATACCATCAACTGCGAAGCCCAGTGCCTCAGGAAGTAGGACTTTGGCTAGATCTTGTACCCCGCTCGGGGCACAAGACTTACCCTATTATTGTTATGACGTCATCATAACATTACGTGTGGCAGCAGCCATAGAGCCACCGCGAGAAGGGCGTGTTTTGTGCCACACTTGTGGCACGAGACGCTGCCTTACTTTATTTTGTGGCCTTTGGCGGCGCCCATTTGTTTTGACAGTCTGACAAGTGGCTCCTGATTTCTTTTTGCATGTGCCAAGTCTTGCAGAAACATTAAAGGACTCCTTGGTGAGGACCACGGGGTGTCAATCCTGGCCGCCTGCCGCAGCGGTTGCTTCATTCCAGGCGTCAGTGACTTAACGGGAACTATGAACGGGAAGACAACAAGCATTGCGGACAGTGGTGCAGTCGAGTTCTGGGGCGGTATTCCCATGTTTTGTCCCTTTTGTGTCGCTTTCAAAAGTGTCCCTTTTGAGCGAGCCCTCATTCGCTAAAAGCGAACACCCGGATGTGACGCCGTGCAAGCACGGCGGAGCTATGAGCCCTGGTACTTAGGGTGCCTCGATGCGCGCCCGCTCCGCTGAGGGTGAGGACAACCGCGTCGTCTGCTAGCGCGACCGCCATTTTCTTGCATCCGCTGGACGCGGGGCGCGCGTTTGCTGCGTGACGCGCCTTGATAGTGCTGGTCTTGCTAACAGTGTGGGCTTGATTTGGCTTTACTTTTGATATACATTACTTTTACTTTTTATGGTACATGAACAGAAGAGTAAGGTTTTGGTGGAGGATTCTCTATTTTGAGATGATTAGCGAAGGTATGGTGAAAGCCTGTCTTTTTTTTACGATAGTTGACACGGCGGGCAACTTCTCGCCATCGTTGTAATACCGGCGCCGTGCACTTGCTGTCGTTGCGTTTACATATAAACATAGCAGAAAGTAGGCGAAGTACACGAAGGAAGGGAACTGCTAGATATTCAAGTAGGAATGTCCGGCACGCTTATGGCCACTGAAACTATTATGCGGTACTTAGATATATAGGATTGCCTGGCGGCAAACTGTTTCATGCATGCACTGTGCAATCGAAACATTATTGATTGATTGATTGATTGATTGATTGATTGATTGATTGATTGATGAGGTTTAACGCGCCTTCGCTAAATAGGCGATGAGGAGCGCCGTTGTGGAGGGCTCCGGATTAATTTTGACCACCTAGGGGTCTTTAACATGCGCCGAAATCTCGAACACACGGGCGTTTTGTATTGTCTCCATCAGAAAAGCGGCCGCCGCGGCGAGAATCTTATTAGCGTCCTTGGTCTGAAATCTAAACATAAAGGCTTACACGGAAGTAGGAATAGTCATTTAATACCTTGAAGCAAAAATACATTTTGTACAAAATGATGAACAACATACTCCACTGCTGTTACCTAATACATTATGTGCAAAATGATACAAACACACTTCACTGCAGTTATAATACAGGTAATGATGATTACGCTAGAATGCTTTCGAACTTGCTTCTTGAGGTTTTGAATTGCGTTCTTAGCATGTGTGTGATGTTCTTGAAATACGGTATATCTTTTTCCAGGTCTACCAACTGCTTTTTCAACTCGGCACAATCCCTGTGTGTCTCATTAGCTGTGAGAGTTTTATTTGCCGAGTTTGGAATTCCGACATTCAAAGCTTCAACACCTGGGCTGTTGAATTGGAGGTTTTCCGATGACGTCTCTTGTGATACCGTTTGAGTTGACTCGGGGAGCATTTCCGCCGTCTCTGATTATGCGTGAGGTTCTTCAGCGGGGTTGTCCACCTCTTCATTGTTGGATGTGGGCTCAGGCTGCGTTCTGTCTCTGGGTGGCTTTCGCTGCTTTGGAGCAACTGGAAGCAGAACGATTTGCAAACCAATGATGAAATTAAGCAGTAAGTTCAGGGAAAGCGTGGTAATCAGGGGAACGGGAAATCAAGACAAAGAACAAAGCGGGAACACTGCATGACTGGCATCTCAGCATTTACACTTGTCATAATTAACCAGGGCGAGCGATTGTGCCTTTTCCGGTGGAAATGGATTAAGTGGATGCGTGAGGTTAACGTTGTTGCGTGGGCTGATCGACATTACAGTTGAATAGGTGGAAGTGACTCCCGATAAGAGCAGGAGAAGCAGCATCGATACATATACATACTTGCATGCATGCGTAACGTGTTAAAGTCAAAATAAGTGAACCATGCCAGACCGACGGCTCAGATGCCATGGAACATTTCCCAGCGGCCACCACCGATTTGTTAAGTAATGTACGCACTTACACGAAAACACCCAGTCAATCAAGTGGTAAATGCCTACCTCTGATTGGGAAAGGCGTTGGCATAGCATTTGGCTTCAGCTTCTTCCATCCTTCTGCTCGGTTTTGTTCTAAACAGGATCCTTTCAAGTGAGCCTGCACGATAAATTGTCAATATAGGTGCCTTTTCTCTCGAGAAATAAAAATAAATGACGTGAAATCACGCAAATCGAACAAACTAGCATCCACGCATATCGGCTCACATCCGCACATGATTCACAAAATAGAGGTGTAATTGACACATTTCTTTTCACCTTCATGCGCTCTTTTATGGCATGATAAGCGAGAATAAATGTCTTAAATCTCATACTTTTTGCGCACAACCAGACTTATAACAGACCTTAAGTTGAGACAACGCGGAGAAACACGAGCATAACGCGTCGGATGCAGTTTTACGCTTCGGGATATATCATTCCGACTGCCAAAAATGCGCTTTGGTAAAGTAAGCATGATGCGCTGGGATGACGCTTCGGGACTAAGAAAGGTCGCACACCTTCTTACAACGAGCGCCTTATTTTGTGATACAAAGTGAAATGACTGAAGGTGCAAAGTGCCACACGTTTTATTCGGACCCCCGCTTTAATTAAGAGGCCACGTCCGTTTGCATCAATCAAATATAAAAAGGCCGCAAAAGCGTGACGAAACCTCCAACATAAACATATAAAACCGTACGTCTGCTATCTAGAAACAGCGACACAGACAAGCTGACAATAGCCCCAAATGGATTTGGCACTGCTGAGAAGCCAGGTACCTACACTGCATATGCAGGAGTGGTTCGTCGGCTGCCACTTGTCCCGCTTGATCTTCACCGGCCACAGAAGCCGCCTTTTTTGGTCTATAGCAAACGAAAACACCCTCCAGACATTTTTAGCGCTGTTAGAAAACTGGGGAACGCAGCACTCAGGCATTCTGCAGAAAACTTTGTGAAGAGCGCCGCTTTTCGCGCGCCTAGCGCGGGAGTCGGCGGCGGCGCGATGCAAGAAAATGGCGGCGGCGCCTCCCGAGAACCGGTCTTGGCGGCACCGACCCCTTCAAAGAGTGGCGCCACCCTCAGCGGAGCGGGCGCGCATCGAGGCACCCTATGGTACTCGGAGCAGACGATTTGGAGCAGACGATTTTTTGTCGCCTCATTGTTGGTTCGCTCGCGGAACAATAAACACATAAAAGATACTACTCTGATACGGTTTCAGTTCTTTAAAATGCGTTTGCAAGAACAGTTAAGGTATTTGAATCAAAGGCCCACTGCTTAACCGGAAGTACGTCACCATGAAAGGGGCCCAAAAGGGACGTTTTCAAAAGGGACAGTCACGAGAATACCGCCCCTGGAGGCGTACCAGTTCAGTTTTCGCTCGTGGCGGTGTATGCCCTGTTCTGTGGTGTATGTGCCGGCAGTGCGGTGTGTCGGGTTACGCCGCGGTGGCTCAGTGGCTGTTGTGCTGCTGAGCACAAGGCCGCGGGTTCTATTCCCGTCCGTGGCGGCGGCATTTCTCATGGAGGCGAGAAGCGAAAACTCCCGTGCGCTCGAGATTTTGGAGCACGTTAGATCCCCAGGCGGTCGAAATTAATCCGGAGCCCTCCTCTGTGGCGCGCCTCATCCCCTGAGTAGCGTCGGCGCGTTAAACCCCTCAATCAAACAGCGATGATTCACTTGACAGTCAAGCTCCAAAAGACTATAGCGTGCACACCGCGAACGCCGTGTCGAGATGCTAATTGCAATTGTGAATTCTCCAAAGCAAAAAGGCTCTCTAACAAGCCGTTGTGAAAGCACCGTTGGCCCGCACAGCGACTTGTAGAATAAGCTCTGTGACGTCGCAAAACTGAAGCAGATTGGTTTATACTTGCAGGCATCGGTCTCGTCAGCGGGCCCATGAGGTGCTGGGACGAAAAGACGCTCTGGCAGTACCTTGACATTTCCACGATTTTCAAGTTCATTATGCATGGCCGAGCAGCCAAGTCGTCTCCTCCCCATGGTCGCATCAAGTTCTACCGAGTCCAAGCTATGCCATTTGGTTGCAAGGACTGTGCGAGCTGTTCAACCCTGAACTGTGGTTGTTGCATCGCGAGTGGTGGTTCTAGCAATATTAGCAGGGCCACGTCATTGCAGCCACCTTCACCGGTGCTTGAGCTTGTCGCTTATTTGTTAGGTTGCTCGCTTGTGGCCCGTTGGTCATCCTTGTTCAGTGCCTTTCATTTTCCACCTGGTGTTGCTGTGGTTGTCATCTTCTTGCTCATCTATGATGTGCGCAAAGTGGACATGTCTAGATGAAGCACTTGGGAGAACGCCGTGTGTCAAGGAAAAAAGTTTTTTTTTTTTGTTATACTACTTAATCATTCTTGTGGCAGCAATTTCTCCAGCCTTTGTCACTGCATATAGCTAAGCATTTGCCAGCTGGTAGTCTATTTAACATCTTATAGCATAAGCAAAAACGCCCATGTGTACAAGATTTTGGTGCACATTAAAGATGCGCAGGTGGTCAAAATTAAGCTGGAGCCCTCCACTACGGCACACCTCATCGCCTGCGTCGCATCGGCGCGTTATACCCTACAATCAATCAATCAATCAACATCTTATAGCATAAAGGGACACTTAAGTAAGTTGTAAACATTGGCTGTTTTGAATTTATGAGCCAGGTTTAAGTTTTCACGGGTGATTTATACACTTTTTGATTGAGAAAGTGCGGTTTTCCTCGTACCACCCTGCCCGCCAAATTGCTGACGTCGGCTTCAGTGACACTCTGGCGAGCCGTCAGGGCTGAAATTAAGAGATTGCTAGCATGTTTAGCATGTAGTCAACGAACAAAAAGTTATGGAGACACTTTATGATGTAGCTAAACGGGAATGCATTAATGTGCCATTGGGGAACATGTCCTCTCATTATTTCTTCCCTTGTTTGCACTGCTTGCACAACATCTGTTGGGACAGCGCCGTATGATTGCAGGTTTCAGTGGATGCTGAATGATGACACTGCCATTGAACACCGAGCAAAGCGGCCACTTTGCAGGAAATTGCTAGTTGTGTAATCATAGCTTGCCCAAACTACAGGCCTTGGTACATATCTCCAACGTGTGTTTCCGAGTCACAGGCCACAGTGTATTTAGTGGTGTGCCTTTAGTTGCTGGAGCCACTAGCCACCAGGGCATTGGGGATCCGTGCTTGTCTTGCGTTACAAAGGCCCCCGTTTCTTTTCACACATCTATATTTGCTCAATTTTCTTTTATGATCAGTTGCATTGCTTGGTTTACGGGAGCTTTTCTGAGAAATATGCCGCCAATTTGAGCATAATTTCACCTATTTTGTATTAGTTGAGATGTTAGCCTCTTTTTTGCATACGTGTGTTCAGCCATGTTGTGTGCTCTCTGTTAGCCGCGGTGATGCCAGGTTTTTGACCTGTCGAGTTGACTAATGCTTTGTATTATAAACAGTCTATACCAAAATGAAAAAGCTGAAGTTTTGAATGCTAACGTGGCACGAAACCAGACTGCAAACTCATATGGCATCATTGTGGTCCTTGGTTGGTGTATGGGGTTTTCTCTTCCTCTGCTACAAATAAGTTGAGGCTCTAGAGTTCGCTAAACAAGCAGTCAATCACATGCAAGACACTTCATAACGCAGTCACAAATACGTAGGACCTAAACTCATCTGCTTTAGTGTCTCCTTTAGTTGATCAAGCAGGCAGCAGCTTTGTGTTGGCCGATTCCTGGCATGACTGCCGTGTGCCGTGGACGGTTCTTTGCCTGGTTCATTCGTTAACAATGAATCGAGGAAATTTTTTTATGGTAGGCTCCAGGGCAGTTTCCAAATGATATGGCGGCATATCTGCTTGCTTCATTGCAATTGTCATGGAATGGTGATAGTCATCGACCACATTTGCCACGCAACCCCTTCTCAGCTCTCCACTCCCGTCCCTCGCCTCCCCTCTCGGGACAAATTGAGTGGAGGTCTGTTCAGTGCAGTTCACTTTTTGCGCTTTTTCTTTGCTCAGCGAAGGAAAATCTGGCATCCACCTCAATTTCAGCCATCTGGCCACTAGGGAAAGCTGTAAACCTTTCTCAGAAACATTGCAGTTGAAGAAAAAATTGGCGTAGTCCAGGACAAACTCGTCCTGGACCAGGATGGAAGTTTCTGAAAAAGCTGTGCAGCTTTCCTTTGTGGCCGTGCGGCGGCAATTGAGGTGGATGCTAGATTTTCCTTCGCTGAAACTTGCTCCACCTTGGGGATTTTCCCTAAATCTGGTGATCTGTGCACTGCTTGCGGCAATCTGTTGGGACAACATGCACCCTTTTTTTGTCTTTTGTTCCTTGCTGTGCCTAGAACGGCTTGACCGCGTTCGTGCTTGCTCTTACCTCAGACATAATGAAGTCTTTCTGCGCCGTTTTTAATGCGCTGTTTTTTTTTTCAGCTGTTATAAAAACCAACCGAAGGTGTATTCTGAGCTAAAAGAAACAGGGACGTACTGGTTAATACTTCCATTTTGCCTCAAATGTGGCGGAAGTTTCCTTTGCGATAAACAACCGGGGGGGACATGTATGACGTAGGCCAGCAGATTTACTTGTTTGGGGCCATTCTGCCGATACTGACTTCTTTTTGACAAATGGTTTGAACTTTTGGCCAGAAGGCTGGGGTCAAGGGACAGACAGACAGACCAAAGTTTTGATGCTTAGGCTGCCCAAGATGGGCTGTCGTCTGTAACGTTTTCCTGCTGGTTTGTCAGTGGAAGGGCCCCCAGTTTCAACCGCAGAGCTGTACCAGGGCTGGCCCCGACGGCATTCTCTGCTGGTATCGTGTCATGCTCTCTCTGGCCCGGGTTTCACCGTTGTGCGAAATTGAGGAGGGCCCCAGAGCGTTCATTTTTTGATACCACGGCTCATATTGCCCCCGCAGAAGGCTTTCTCAGCGGTGATTTCATGTTTAGAGGTGTAGCCAACTTCAAGGGGATCGGTGTAGGCTCGGTCTGGCTTTTCCACATTGCGCGCTGCAGTGTGAAGCACTGGCATCTACAGAGTGAGTATGGCTGCAGGAAATGGCCCTAAATAATGTTATCGAAAGTATCCCGAAACAAATTATATGAAAATCAGCCACTAAGACAATCCTACCATTACACCGAGCTTCATTTACTCGTCACAAGTAGTTCCCCGTGAAGTTGTAAGCACTGCCTGGCCACCTGCCGAGGGAGTGTGGTTATAGAAAGGGGCTGTAACTGTTCTTTTACTGGAAATGTTAGCCACTACGACGACTATGACACGACACACCACAGCTCAGCTGGTAATCCTTCTTCATAAAGTGGAAGGGCCCTGAATTTCTTCCCCTCCCACCTCCCTGTTGCAGGCCCTTCCCCCTCCCTGAATGGCCGCGGGGTGCAGCACGACCCCCAGCCGGGTGGCCGGCTGCTGCAGTGCCAGCAGTGCAGCTTCATGACTGTGCTCCCGAGCAGCGCGAATGAGCAGCAGCGCCCGCACCAGTGCAGCCACTGTGGCAAGGCCTTTGCGGAGGAGGGAAGCCTGGTCGCCCACCCACGCACCCACATGGGCGAGCGCCCCTACCGCTGCCACCTGTGCCCCGGGGCCTTCTCACACAAGAGCAGCCTGGCTGCCCACCTGCACAGGCACTCAGGTGAGACGCTTCGGGGCCCTTGCACCGCTTCCAGAAGAAGGAGGAGGGGCCAGCCGGGTGGGAACGCAGGCATTCGCTCCAGCGAGGTGCTTGTAGGGGAGGCAGCGGGTACCTCGGGAGGGAGAATGGTGGGGGAGGGTCCATTCTATTCTGCTTGACCTGCTTCCTGTAGGGAAATGTGTGCTGACGGCTGCAATAGCCGCGCCAACACCAGTGACGGGAGCCCGGACCGGTGCTAGCAGAACGAATGACGCACACCTTTATTTGTCACAACATTATATAGCATGAATGGCATGTAGCGCCCTCTACATCTCTTCCCCGAGATCAGCACATACGAAACAAAATAAATCACACGTCAAGTCTTAACACATCACAAGTCCAGTCTTTTCGGAGTCTTGACCCGACGCCTGAACCTCGTAACTCGCACTGCGACACTCCTGGTGTTGCTGTCGCCGTGGTGGGTGTTACCGTGCTCCGATCTTTTTCCTCGCCGTTGTCACTTCGAGCTGGCTGTGTAGCTGGATCTGAATAGGGCACTAGATGAACCCTATTACGCACGAGCACAGCGGTGGGTGTTTCCACGACGTACGAACGGGGCTTGGCAGCTGGGCTGAGAACGCACGCCGTAGCCTTGACGTCTCAAACCCACACCGTATCTACCGGCTGCAGCAGAGGAAGGACGGTCGTGGCGTGACGGCGATCGAAGTCTTTCTTCTGCCGCATTCTCACCTCTTCGTCTCGGCGCTTGACTTCGTCCGGTGCAGGCCACTTCGGTTCCAGACTTTCTGTCATCTTGGGAAGCCTGGTTCGCAGGCTCTTTCCCATCAGCAGCTGTGCTGGGCTGTACCCGGTGACGCCTGCTGTGTCTCTGTACGACAAGAGCGCCAGAAAAGGGTCGTCCGCTTTCGTGAACAATTCTTTGATTGTTCGCACCATCCTTTCAACTTCCCCGTTCGACTGCGGGTAGCTTGGACTCGACGTTAGGGGCTGGAATCCGTAGTGTCTCGCAAAAGCTGTGAAGGCATGCGATGCGAACTGAGGTCCATTATCGCTTCGCACTACTGCGGGAATGCCAAAACGAGCAAAAATGCTTTTGACTGCATCGATGACTGCACATGAGCTCGTGCTCCGCAAGTAGATGACTTCGGGGTAGCGAGAACGATAATCCACTACGAGTAGGTAGTCGTGTCCCTTGAAAGAAAACAAGTCTATGCCTACTTCCTGCCATGGTTGCTCTGGAGTCTGGGTCACCACCATTGGCTCACTTCGTTGCACCCGTGTGACGGCACACTGTCTACAGCGGTTGACTCTGTCTCGTAGCTGCTGTGAAAGTCCGTACCACCACACGGAATCCTGGGCTCTCAGGCGACATCGGTTAATTCCTTGGTGGCCTTCATGGATAAGTTCAAGTGTATCCTGTTGCAGTGAAGCCGGGATGACGAAGCGATTACCTTTCAGCAGTATGCCGTTGTGCAGAGAGAAATCGCCTCGATGACTCCAGTGCTTCTTGACATGTTCTGGAAGCTGGTCTCGATGAGGCCAGCCTTGGGTGCAGTACTTGACGAGCAAGTTGCATTCACCATCCAGTTCTTGATGCCTGCGAACATCATCAACAGAGACCAGCTTCGTGTCTGTTACGGTAGCAACTTGGAGATCTAGAAACTGTTCTACGACATCCACTTGATTGATCGATGGCTTCTCCTCCGGAGCCCTCGAAAGAGTGTCTGCAGTTGCCAGTTGTTTGCCCAGAACGTAGACCACGCGGAATTGGTAGCGCATAAGTTTGATGCGAAATCGTTGAATGCGCGGGGGCATCGTGTCCAAGTCTGCGTTCCCCAGCAATGTTACCAGGGGCCGGTGGTCGGTTTCTACCGTGAAGTTCATGCCACGAACATACTGGTCAAAACGGTGCACTGCCCATGCTACCGCTAGCGCCTCTTTTTCTGTTTGGCTGTAGCGCTGTTCCGCTTCTGTTAGTGACCGTGACGCAAATGCTACAGCGCGTTGCTCTCCCGATGGCTGTTCCTGCAGAAGAACAGTTCCCAGACCGGATGAGCTTGCGTCACAAGATACGATAGTATTGCGAGCAGGATGGTACTTCGCAACGCACAGGTCTGAGGGGAGCATTGCCTTTACCTGATTAAAGGCAGCCTCCTGAGGCGGTCCCCATTGCCACGCATTTCGCTCGCCTAACAAGGCGCGAATAGGGGCTGTTACCTGCGAAAGATTGGGCAAGAAGCGACCGATATGATTGGCCATGCCGAGTAAGCGCCTGACACCGGCAACGTCGTTGGGTGCTTCCAAGGTGCGCACCGCTTCGAGTTTTCCGGGACTTGGCAAAATACCGTTGCTGTCTATGACGACACCCAGAAACTCCACTCGGGCTTGACCAAAGCAGCATTTTGCCTTGTTGAGCTTCACGCCGGCTTCCTCAGTTGTTCAAGAACCTCAGCAAGTCGCTTGTCGTGCTCTTCACGGTCTTTTCTGAAGACGAAGATGTCATCTATCATGTTGACGACATTTTGCTGTCCCTCCAAAATACGAGCCATTTCACGCTGAAAATACTCTGGTGCCGAAGTCAGTCCGAAAGGAAGACGGCAGTAGCAGTAGCGTCCGAATGGCGTGACAAATGTGGTATACTCTTGGCATTCTTGAGACAACCGCACTTGGTGAAACCCTGCTGTGGCGTCGAGTTTCGAGAACACTTTTGCGTCTCCAAGTTGCCCAAGTACCCATTCGACCGTTGGAAGCACGTGCCTTTAGCGGAGAACCTCTTTGTTAAGCTTCGTTAGGTCTACGCATATTCGGTATCCGCCCGATGCCTTCGGTACTGCGACAAGTCCGGCACACCATGGTGTCGGCTTCGTAATGCGCCTTATAACGCCTTGCTTTTCCATCTGGTCCAGCTCCTGCTTTACCGTGTTGTACAGAGGGATGGGAATTCTGCGAGGTACACTGAGAGCGAATGGTTTTGCATTTGGCTTGAGTCGAATCGTGTACTCCTCCCCTACTGTACCTAGCCCTTCAAAGATATCCTGGCCCGCGGCTGAGTCACTTGCAGAGCTAGCTTGTTTTTCACCTCGCTCGGCGGCATCGATGAACTTAACGACACCCAATGCGAGGATAGCAGGGTAGCCCAGAAGAGGAGTAGTCTGTGAAGGTATGACGTACACTGGCTGCACGCAGCTGCGGCCCTTCCACTCCAATGTAGCTGTGAATTGGCCAGATACCTTGAAGGGGTGGTTCCCTGGACCAGTGAAATGACCCTCCGGTTTTTCGAGTTGCGAAGGTACCCCGGGAAAATTGCTTGGAACAACAGTAACTTCTGCTCCCGAGTCGACCTTGAACTCGAGCGGTACACCGTTCACTTGAACACGAACAAACTTGGCTTTCGCCTTGCGACTGGTGTTCACGGCATGCATCTCGATAGCGTGCGACTGCCTGCTTTGTGAAAGTTGTTTAGCTAAGCAAACAGCTTCAAAATGTCCTTTCTTTTTGCAAAACTTGCAAACGGCTCTTTTGGCGGGGCAAAATTCCCGTGGATGCGCATCTCGTCCGCAGAAACGACACGATCGGTGCGCAGCGGCGGGGGGCGTTTCCCTTGATCCTTGCGCTTGATTACGTGACTGCCTTGGCGCTGGCCTGTATTTTGCTGCATCAACGGAGATTGGTGCCGATTACTGGTTTCACGTTCCCGTTTTTCTCGTTCCGCATCTTCGTGCAGTCGCGCATGCATGAGCGCTTTGTCGAGCGATAAGTCGGGTGTGCGGCATAGCTGTTCCGATAACCTGCTGTCCAACAAACCGACGATAGATCGATCCCGAACAAGCCTGTCCTCGACGGAAGCTGAGCCGTAGTTGCATTTCTTTACCATGTTTCGCAATGCGCAATAAAAAGAATCCACGCTTTCTTCTGCTTGCTGCGTCCGCTTGTGAAAACGATAACTTTCATGAACTTCATTGCCAGGGTGCACGAAATACGAAGTGAACTTGCTTTTTACAACGCTGTATGCCCGAATTTCTTCGGCAGATAAGTTCAAAGATGCTAGAACGCGTCGAGCCTGAGTACCCATGCAGTAAAGAAGTGTTCGTACCCGGACCTCGTCTGTAGCTTGGTGCAGTCCTGTAGCAAAGCCATAGTCCTCGAACTGCTCAATCCAGGAAGGCCACGCACTTGGGTCGGCGAAGTCGAAGCTCGGTGGCGGATGTAGTCCAGGTATCCCAGCAAATGCGGCCTCTGACTTGCTTGCCATCGCACGAAACTAGCAGCGGCAGTGACGACCGTACTCAGCTATCCCACTTCTGACACCATGTAGGGGAATGTGTGCTGACGGCTGCAATAGCCGTGCCAACACCAGTGACGGGAGCCTGGAGCGGTGCTAGCAGAACGAATGACGCACACCTTTATTTGTCACAACAATATATAGCATGAATGGCATGTAGCGCCCTCTGCACTTCCGACAAAAGATTTTGCCATCACCCTGCGGCCTCACCATCCGGGTGCCAATTGTACCAATTTCAAGCCCAAAAATTCAGACGGGGACGGACAGGACAGAGACTAGCGCTTGTCTGTCCCGTTCGTCCTCGTGTCTGAATTTTTGCGCTTGAAATTCATACACCGTATTTCCAACTAGCTCGAGCCCACACGTTGATAGGGTGCACATTGTTCCACTCTAGTCTGGGCGGTGTGATTCTGAGTGGCACCTGCGGCGGACGGTGGTGCCCTCTGTTGCTCATCGGCAGCTTGCACCAGTGGCTGGTTTGTTACCATAGAGTGCCTGTTTAAACGCACTCTGCAGCTTTCTAGACCAACACGAGCAAAGACGCACTCCTTTTGAAAGGAGAGAGTCAATGTGTCACCGTGGATGCATGTGCGAAACGCCCACATTGTGTGTATGTCGCACGCAATTTTCCACTGCAGTGGTGCCTTCGGTCAGTAAACAGCCGTTGATGTCCCATGCTTTTTGTAGACGTAGCAAATAGGGGCACCTATGAAAAATGGCGTACGCAAGGGGAGGGGCTGCCCCCCCCCCCTGAAATTTTTGCCATGGGGGTGATTTTTAAGGCTAGGCCCCCATTATATAAACGTTCATTATATAAACCTGCTGTTATCCATTTTCAATTTGCATTCTGTACTCTCGTTGTTACTCATGCCTTTTACATTTATTCTGTGGCACAAAATTTCTGACCTTTATGTGTGTCATGTGCTAAAAAGCTTTGCTGGTCATCCACCTAAACAGAGTCCTATAGTTCCTGATCTTTATGCAATAGCTCATCCCCTTCGTTCTACTCTTTTGTTTCGGCTCTTCTGGTGGAGAAACAGCCGCGCATCATGGGGCGCTGGTGGAACCACTGCAGACTAAATTTTGCTCCTTTGGTTCACCGGCGATGCCTGATGGAATTGCCATCGACGGAAATCAGTTTGGCTGCATGTGTTGAGAAGGATTTCACTGGGTGATATCTGTTGTTACTTTGCCAACATGGAAAGATGAAGGCGGCCGTCATTGTTCCTACTTTCGGCGAAAGGAATAAAGCTGCGTGGGCATGAATGCAGCATCAGCCGAAGGGCAACAAATCTTGCCTGTCTTACTTCGGCCCTTTTGGCTGGCAGCTCGCCTTCCTGAGTGGAGAGCCCCGTGCTTCAGTGGGGTTCGGTTCGGTGCAGGGGCATCCCAACGGGTGCCGGGCCCACGCCTGTGCGCTGTAGCTGAGCCGTTTATTTTGTTTGAGGGGACTCCAAGCCAGTGCGCTGACACTGCAGTAGTTCCGGCAGCCATTCGAGACAAAGCGACGCCGCGGGCCACGCTTCTCCCCATGGGACATCGAGACCACCCTCGGTGACAGATTCTGTCAACAGCCTCCGGCCTCCAAGCTGTGTTTGGGTCATGATTAGGGGAAGACAGCGCGGTTTACACACGGACACGGACACAGTACTTGACACACACGAGCACTGATTTGTGACACAATCAGCGCTACTTGACACAAACGAGCGGTCGTTTTGTGAGCGACCGTTTTTTCCGCGTCTTTCTCCTCTCTCAGGCCTACTTCAACCGGCTGTCATCCTGCACATAAGAGTGTATTGCTTGTGGAGAAGTCGACTTTCGACCTTTACTTTGCTTTCCTGCATCTCCACATTCTTCTGGAGGCTGTGGCGCTTGAACGGCCCTGTGTTAAGATCGGCGTGCGGTGTTGCGAAATCCGTCGTCGGCATTCTCGGGTTCGACCACCCGAGCCTTCCATCGTCTGGGTGCCCACCCTCATCAACGAGATACGGCCCGGCTTCATGCACAGTGACGCGGTGGCAACCCGTGCTGCTGTGGACATAAGCCACTTTCCGCCAACTTCGCAGGCACCCATGCGCCCGCCAAAGAAGGCTGCCCTAACGACCAAAAACACTTAGCCAAGGGGGTGACAAAGCATAGCGCGGAGCATCCCTATCAGTGGCAGGCCAAGTGTTCCCGTCTTCTTGGCGGTGTGCCGCTCATCGAGGGAACCTTTGTGGCGTGTCCGAGATGCCGTGCTTCAACGAGCCGCCTAGCACCGGATTACCAGAGGGGGCCCCATGCGTCCTGCTGACGCTTCAGCCTCGATGGTGCGAAGGGCTTCGACCTTAGGCAGATTTCCTGTCTGTAGCCAACGCGACGTCCCCCTGTGTAAGAGGGAAAGCTGCCCTCTCTCTGTGAGTGTGTGGGCGTCAATTTCAGCGCCATGGACTTTCCTGATTGGTGCGTTTGTGAACACAGCGGAGAAAAAGGATGAAAGGGGATGGACCCAATTTGCTTACTTGATCTCTCGCGCACAGGAGTGCACTGCTGTGTTCACTCAGTCTCAAAATATGTAATGTCTGTCTCTTTCTTCGATCTACTCGGCCTCTATGTTTGCCCCAACTCGGGACCAACGGACGCACACGCTAGCAGATCTGAAACACCGGTTTACACGACCGCACCAAGGAGCCACTGCTGGGGAGATCGTAACAGAGCCAACGTTAGCTGTGGTTGCATGGCTAACGTTGCTGGCAAAAGAAAATTTCTCGATGTGTGGTTGCGGCGGGGCCCGGAGGCAAAGGAACCGGCTCCTGAAGCGGAAAAGGCAGCTGCTGACAAGGAAAAGCTATCGCAAGTGTTGAAAAGCAGCGGTAAAGCATCAGTGGATCACCCTGAGCTGGTGGGTGCAGAAAAACCACATGGACATGGTAGGCATTTTTTGTGTTATATTGTGTTAGTGGGATTGATTGATTGATTAAAGCCTTTATTGGAGGAAAGGGGAGGCCCGGAGGCCATGCATAGGGGAATGGGAAGTGAAGGGAAGGGGGTAGCAAAAGGTCTTCGTCGCACAATTGAACGTCCCTTCTTTGAGCACTCATTTTGCGTCCATGGTACTAAGGCTCTTCGCAGGATGGGTAGTCACCCCCCAGGCTACACTAATCTCGCAAAGCCACTCTGTATACCATAATTGCGTAATGCTTGCAGAAAACCGATTTCGTGATTTGGAGGGTGCAGAGTGTCCGTGTCTGGAGGGACGTGACGGAGCAAGTCCTGTCTTTGGAGCGCGAAATGGCGGCACACCCAAGTGAGGTGGTGAAGGTCAGATGATACGTTCTCTTGACACTAAGGGCAATACAAGGGTGGGTGCCCATTCGGATGGTACCATTTCCTCGTAACAGAGGGCGTGCAGGCACTGTTGGCGATGCTTTTATTGATGAATGTCTCGGCAACCCTGGGTATTTGAAGGCTTTGTGGCAGATATCCTTTAGGAGTTTGACGTGACAGGGTAATCTTGCGTTGAACACGCCTAGCATCCAGTTCCAGGTGTGGGTCCATGCAAGGCACGACGGCAAAAGGGGAGGGAGGTAATGAAGCGCTCTCCCTGGCAGCATCGTGTGCTGCTTGGTTCCCCGACTGGAAATCCGTGTGACCTGGTGCCCACGCCACGCGTATTGTAGCACCATTTCGCGAAAGATGTTGAAGGGAGAGCATAATGATGTTGGCTATAGGGTGGTCTGAATATGGTTTCCGGAGTTCTTGCATGACGCCATGGGAATCGGTCAATATGCGTGCCATTTGAGGTGTATTCGCAGAGTACGTTAAATGGTTCAGTACAGCCAGTACGCCCCGTAGCTCCGCTTCAAGGGGTGAACAGGTGTTCATCTCGAGCCCTGTTGCGCCATCCAGGTGTGGTGCCTCTGGAGATCTCCATGCTACACTGATGCGTCCGTCGCGAATACTGGCGTCAGTGTAGATGTCAATTTCCCCAGAGCGTTTGCTCATCTGGTGTCGTTGTTGAGCCTGTTGTCGGGCTTGGGGGTGCCTTCTGGGTATGTTGGTCTTCTGATGCATTACGACCTGAGTCGTGCGTTCCCAGGGCGGTGGGGGTGCAGCGGGCAAAGTGGCAGGATCGAGTTGTCTTCTGTTGTCCCAGGCCACAAGAGCCAGGCCTTGGCTTGTCAGTTCGCGTCTCGCAGCGTTCTGGGCGATGGTTGCTTCAATTAGTGCAGGCAGCGGTGGCAGAGCCACAGAATCTTCAAGCGCCGCTATACGGGTGTGTCGAGGCAGTCCAGTTATTGTGCGGCGAACAGCTTGATATAGAATGTCGAGATGTTTCATTTGGGTGGCGGTGAGGTCGTACACCGGAGCCCCATAACATATTCGGCCCACTGACACTGCCCTTGCCGGCGTATGGGTTGCAGTTTGAGATGCACCACCATACTTAATCGACATACGCGACACTAAGTGTAGCATCGGTTTCCAGCTTGACTTCAGTTGACTTATCCATTGTTTGGCGCTATTGCTGCTGGCTAGCGGCAATCCCAGAAGCCTGAT
This sequence comes from Haemaphysalis longicornis, assembly GCF_048455015.1. Taxonomy (NCBI): domain Eukaryota; kingdom Metazoa; phylum Arthropoda; class Arachnida; order Ixodida; family Ixodidae; genus Haemaphysalis; species Haemaphysalis longicornis. Next base: position 53,585,774 of record NW_027526214.1, on the reverse strand, counting down.
CCTACCAGTTTCAGATGCAATAGGAATGTCTGATATGTATACCACCTGATGTAACTGGGGAGGTAAACTCTTGCTCCCATGGACAGCAAGAAATTCTGTTTTGTCTGGCGCTAAGGCGAGCCCTAGAGAGGGCAAAGTGTCCGTAAGGCTGTGGACAGCTGCTTGAAGTTCTGTGATCATAGATTCAACGCAGTCAAAGTCCCGCGCTTCGGTCCAAATAGTTATATCGTCGGCATAGATTGCAAACCTAGCCGCCGTGTCCTTCTCTAGCGATCGCGCTACTCTCGCCATGGCCAAATTGAACAACATCGGTCCGAGGATAGACCCCTGGGGCACGCCCCTATCCAAGAAATAGGTCCTGGGGGTCCATCCCGGAGCCGATGCTGCGAGTTGTACTGGTCGTTGGCTTAGGAAGCTCCGAATCCAATTTTGAGCACGCTGGCTGGGGTAAGCCTGGGCTAACTCTTCTAGTATCGCTTGATGCTTAACGTTATCGAAGGCCTTCGGCATATCAACCGCAAGTACGTAATCGGGGAGGGCCCCGGTGCCTTTACGGTTGATAACACGTCTGAGTAGCCACAAGGCATCATGCGTTCCAAGATGGGGCCTAAAGCCTGTTTGTGAGGGATGGAACCATGGTTGGATGTATTCTAAGTGATGCTGCATTCGATTGCAAATCATGCGCTCTATAAGCTTGCATAGCGTTGGCGTCAATGAAATAGGCCTTAGGTTGGCGAGCTTGGATGAGTCCTTATTGGGCTTTGGTATCGGCGTTACTAGCGTGAGTTTGAGATCCGAAGGAACCTCTCCCCGTTCCCATTGTGCATTTGCTAGTTCTAAAAGACGTTCCTGTGCCACTTCGTCTAAGTTGCGCAGATGCCGCCAGGTGATGCCATCGTGTCCTGGAGCTGACTTTGAACGGCCCTGACAAAGGGCAGCCTGCAATTGTCCCAATGTAAACGGGGCGTCCAGCTCCGGGCGCGTACTGGGCAGTAAGATGGATGGCAGTGGGGCTGGGGGCGTAAGTGATGAAAAAGGGAAGAAAGTCTTTATGATGTCTTCCTCTGTCCGATCCGGTGGGGCTTTGAGAATAAGGGTATCGAAGAGCCGGTTTTTGCATTTTCGTTTCCCTGCCAATTTGCGGTAAATTCCGCATAGTTTGGCTAGGCCGTGCTCCTGGCTAAGCTGAGAGCACAAGCTGTGCCACTGCTCATTAGAAAGAGTTTGTTCATAGGCCCGTATAATTTTGTAATGTCTCACTTTAACAAGATCTCTCTGCCTATGTAGTGTTTTGTAAGAGTGGCCACCTTGCGCCATAGGTTGGCTGAATGTTTGTCCGGGGCCGGTGAGCTGTCGTCACATTCGACTTCTTCCCTGGCCTGCAGAGCTGCCTCTTGCAACGTAGAAACGAACTCCTTCATTGTAGTGGTGCTGCGGACTTGTACGCTCTGCCGGAAACACTGCCAATCTATAATTTTGTGTGTTCGTTTGTTTCGAAATCGCTTTCCTGTCAGTTGTATTTGAATTGGAAAATGGTCGCTGCCCCAAGTAGTATCGTACACGCTCCACGAGTGGACAACCCCACATGTAGCATAAGTGAGGTCCGGGGTGGAGTCATTTTAGGAGCTATGTAAGCCCAGACGCGTACGAACTGCAATATCATTGACCAAGTGAAGGCCGGAGTCCTCGGCTGCAGCCTCCAGAGCTACACCGCGCTTATTTGACCGCGAGGAGCCCCAGACTGTGCTTTGCGCATTAAAATCACCTCCAATTAGAATCGTTCTGTTGGGATACTTTTGAACGAGATGCCGCATCCACATAAAATTAACCCTGCCCTGTGCGCTTGATACAGGGCAATAGTACACAGATGCAACCGGAAGTTTCTTTCCGTTGGGTAGCTGTACCATAACTATCACTGCCTCGTGATCTGGTGAAGTGTGCCCAGTAATTGCCAAGTGAGCGCAGGTTAGGTTCGATCTCACCAGAACGGCTGCCTGCCCGGCCGCTATAGGACTCCTAGGGTTGCCTCTGGTGCCTTTGCATGTTATTGCGGGATTTGCAAAAGTGGTATAACCACTTATGATTGGGGAGCACTTCGTTTCTTGTAACAGAAGAGTGATTTTTTCAATATTGGGGCGGCCGTATGAAACCCTCGGCAGTTCCACTGTAGCACTTTAGGGGAATCCATGCTACTGTCCTAGCGTGCTCCGCACTGTGACCTTTCGTGGAGGGGGATCCTCCTGTGACGTTGGAAGGCTTTGAATGTATGTCATCATAGATGACGCCTGCTGCGAAAAACTGTCGATGGTAGACTTCAGTTTTTCAATATCTGTTAGTCAAGCACGGCGTTCCTGTTGAACATCAGCCCGGACATACTTGAGCGCCTGTAAAATCTCATTCATGACACTCGAAGCAGGCTCTGACGTTGCCGTTTGTTTTGCAGTGGTGCTGCGGCTCTGCCGTGACACAGAGGGAGTTCTGCCTCAGGGAGGCTGCAGATGGGGACGCTCAGGTTGTCCTGACTTGGGAGCAGATTGGGTTGCTGGTGTACGTTCTTTGCTTCGTTTAAGTTCTGCAATCTCCGATCGCAGCTGTGCATTCTCCTCTCTGAGGGCGCGAAGCTCCGAACGCATCTCCGCCAGCTGAGTCCACAGTGCCCCATTCCCGTGTATGTCGCTTGCTAATGGTTGTGACATGGTGACATGAGTGCCCCGTTCTATCTGTGGCTCCTTGGCACTCGTAGCAGGTCGACCATTCCGTGTCACCATGTCAGCCCAGGAGACGCCATTTTGAATTTTCTTTTGCTTTTGAATACTGGGAGCGGGCACTCTAGCTGAACCGCTCGGGTCCACGGCAAGGTGACCCTCTTTTTTGCACGCAGCGCAAAAGAGAGTCCGGCCACACGGGATTCCTTCTTCGTGTGCCCGTCCACAGTCTCTACAGACCTGCGGGTGCGGGCAGTGCCTCGCCATATGGCCAATTTGGTGGCATGAGAAGCACACCATTCGCTTTGGCTAATATGGCGAGACTTTGACTATCGCCATGTAATATTTAACAACTTTGGGGACTTCTGGGGCATCAAAAATTAGGATGGCTTTGTTTGGTTTCGCGATTCTTTGGGCTGAGAGCACTTCTGCCCGCTTGCATCGGACCCAGTTGAGAATTTCTTCATTAGATTCACCTGCTTCTACAGTTATAATCCCTCTTGAAGAGTTGCTGTGGTTTGGGATGTGCCGAATTTCAACCGGCAGCGTGACAGTCTGGCCATCGTGCTGGAAAATCAGGCTGGTAGCCCCCAAAATGCGGTTGGCGTGCTCTTGATCGTAGACAGTGATCTGTACGCAGTTTCCAGATTTATCGTACCGGTACGTTGCCAATTTTGCCATTTCCATGCTCGGCGCTAGTGTCCCTATTAAATTTGCCAATGTGTTCTTGGGTATGGCATGTATGCTGAATTTCTTCTGTGGCCTTAACGAGAGATGTGCCCGAGGGCGACTTACCCTGTCAATCCGGTTGACGTCCGTCTTCCAGTTGGTCCTCTTTCTTGTCCAAATGTTCAACTTGCCCTCTGCAGAGTCGTGCGCGCCATCTTGGTCCGTGTCAGTGTGTTGTCCATCCATAGGAGTCGCCACGGGTTCGCCGTTGTCGCGCAATAGTGCCGGTCTGAGACGCAGCTCCGCCGATGCCCCTAGAGACGCTGGGCCCGACATCGCGGAGCTTCTGCCGCTGCGCCGGGGCACGTGCCTAGGGCATGCACCTACTGCTGCTCGTAGCTCGTGGCTCGTGCCGGTGCCGTGCGCTCGTTGTCGGTGGGCTTGCAGGGAGCTGCCACGACGAGGTGTGTAGGGGCCAAGCCTAACCCGGGTGCGCACCGAAAGAACGTCCACTAGTGTCCAGAAGAGAATTTCACCTGGCTGAGTCTGGTATCTTCGTGATGCTGGTCACTCGAAGTTCACTCTGGTAGCAAAGGCAGGCCGAAAACAGAAAAATAGCCGCACTTATTGCCGTAAAAAACAAGAGCCACGCTAGGCACATCCACCATTTGAGAACGCAGGGGCTTAGTGGGAGAAATTTTTTATAATCTTATGCCGCATGCGTTGCAAACTGCCTGTGAAAACTATAATTTATTGTGTTTGCTGGTGAAAGCTGTCATTCCTTTGATCCGTTTTCGTTTAACAAACGTTATGTTGAATATGGTGGCTTCGTTTCGTGACTAACCACTCGAGAACTTTACAAAAGACCGCGTATTACGCAAAGTAAAAGTCTGTCGATTTGCTTCTAGAAGAGCCTATTTATCTCGTTCGACCACAAGCTCTAGCTGGTAGTATTTCTCTGTGAAATACTTGTTTTTCAATAACCGAAGTTTTCCACTTGGTAGGGTTTTGAACTTCGTCTGGAAGGCCTCTGCGCAGAGCTATTCAACAATCGATTTCGCAGAATTTTGTCCATATCGATCGATATAGCATGTTCATCGTTTCGGGAGGAAATTGGTGCCCAGGAAAATAAATCATATGAGCGTGATGTACCCGCATGCTGGAGCCCCGTTCCTGCATACTGACACTCCGCTCACGTTTGACCGCCGCACCGACGCCGCAATGCTATGTCTCGCGTTAGAGCCATCTACGCCACTGGCGCAATTGTGTCTTTGCCAACTTTATGTTCCTCCTTCACCCCGCTCCTCTCGAGACCCACTCGCTTACAAGCTATTTTGCGTGCTTCGGTCCAACAAAGTCTTGGACTTCGACTCGAAAACGCCTAAATGTCTGAGCATTTTTCACTAGAGCAGCTTTACTCAACCTTTGATGGAATTGCGTGTAATGGTTGCTTTATTTTATAACAAGTACGTTGATTCACGGCGAAAAAGATGCCGTAATAAAAAAAAAGAATGTATATATCGTGCCATGGGTGAACCGGTGTTTCAGCGAAGCTGTTATCTATGTTTGGGCTGATTGTTGCTGCTTTCGACTTCGTGTATTGCCGTAATTCATGTGCAATGCAACACTAGTGATGTTTCGGCGCAGTCCAGTACCGCGATTGTTCTCTCACGCATTGTTAAGACATTTTTCCACTTCGGTATTATGACCCAGTATGGAATCACCGTCAAAGCTATCCTTTGGGACGTATCGAATCTGTTCCGCTTGATGTTAATGAGTGGAATTGATGATGATATTGACTGCAGGTGTCATCAACTAAAGGTTGCCTGTTATCTGCCTTCCATCGATGCGTTGAGACTACGCGACTTCGACATCTGCTTCCATCACGATAAGGCAATTTCCATGCCACTGCCTAAACGCAAAGACAAAGACAACCGGAAGGTTATATAGAGGGTGGCTACTATGGCCTTGAGTCTTAATCACGATATCTTTTTTAGATTTCACGTTTCTAAATTTTTTTGTGGGTCTGCCCCCTCCCCCTTCCCCCTGAACCAAAATCCTGCGTATGCCACTGCCTATGAACATTCATAGATTGAGGAAAGGCGAGAGGCATAAACCTACGCCCTCTACCCAACGGAGTTTGTTTCCCCTGTTTTTGACAAATGAAGCCGCTGTGTCCTTCTCTAGCGATCGCGCTACTCTCGCCATGGCCAAATTGAACAACATTGGTCCGAGGATAGACCCCTGGGGCACGCCCCTATCCAAGAAATAGGTCCTGGGGGTCCATCCCGGAGCCGATGCTGCAAGTTGTACTGGTTGTTGGCTTAGGAAGCCCCGAATCCAATTTCAAGCACGCTGGCTGGGGTAAGCCTGGGCCAACTCTTCTAGTATCGCTTGATGCTTAGCGTTATCGTTATGGGCACAGGTGTCGATCCAGCAGGTGTGGCAGCGTCAGGTGCTGCCTAAGCCTGTCTCGCATCGTCTGGAGGGTCTGGAGTGGCCGGCCTTGAAAGTGGCGCTGAACTTCCCATTGGCCCAATGAGTGCTGCACAACCGGCCACACTTCCAGCCCCTGGTGCTTCGCTGGCAGCGACTGGTGTAGCTGTTGGCTCCCCTGCGGGTTGACTTCCTGGAGGGGCGGCTGAAGTTGCCAGGCAAGGCCTCACATGGTCAGTGTGCCGGTGCCACGTGGTCCCGCCTAACATGCAGACGAGCAGTGATGATGCACTGGCAGGAGAGACCATGTGCCTGGCGGACTAGGGTGGGGCAGGCCGGAAGTTCCTGACAAAGACCGGAGCTCCAGACTCCGGCAAAGGCCCAGGACACCCTCGGCCAGCATCCTGCTTCTGCTTGAGCTGCTTCAGGAGCAGTGTGGACCGAAGGTCCAGATGCAACACGTCCAAAGATGTCTTTACCATGTGGCCCAACAGGAGCTCGCAGGAACCACGGCCTGTGACGGGGGGTGTGGTCTGGTACTGGAGCAGGGCCTTGGCAACCTGCTTCCGGAAATCCCCAGCCTTGCCCTTCTTGAGCCTGTTCTTAACAGTTTGTGCCACCCGCTCAGCAGCACCGTAACGATCATCCGGTGGATTTCTTTCTTTTTCAGCCAGGCCAGGTACTCCGCGCTGGCAAAAGCGGGTCCATTGTCGGACACAATGATGTCTGGCAACCCCTGGGCTTCAAAGACTTGCCACAGCACCGCAATGGTTGCTCCTCCTGAAGGAGTGGTGACTGGTAGGACCTCCACCCACTTTGAGAAGGCGTTCACCACCACCAGGCAGTAGTGGCCATTGAAGGGCACCCAAAATCCACCTGCAGGCGGGATCAGGATCTTCACCTTCTGGTGAAGATCCTGAAGAACGTAAATAAACAAACCCAATGCATGGTTCGTGGCAATATCTGAAAACTCCGCACATCACTGAGAGCTCTCCGAAATTGCGATAAGACTGATTTGTTTCTCAAAGGACGCAAAATACAAAACACAGTGCGACGACCACCGCTCTTTATTTAGCACGAAAAGTCTCTGAGATTTGCTTGCTTAGTCTTCTGCATTATGAAGTTCACCAAACTGTCCTCAAGTTTACTAACGCCATTTGGATGAGAAAACCCGACACCGCCCACTGCGCCGCTGTGGCCGTACATTCGTACGCGTATTTAGAAGAACGTCGTCAAGGTCGCTAAAAAAATTAACGAAGCTCACACTAACACGTAAGACTGGACGGTTACGTACAGCTTTGCTACCTTCCAGTGGAATTCAACCATCATCATGATGGTTGAAGTCCACGTTTTCAGCCGATTTGCTCCTTCTTCGCTACCGCAACGACTTTTACTTCTTCATTGTTGCCGTAGGTGTGAGCCTGCTTCATTTTCTAGGAAGTGATATTCATTGGACATCACCTTGGAGGGGCGTACGCTTTGAAGTGTCTTTCTCGTTCCGAGCAAGTCTTTCCACGATTACAGCGAACGCTGGAGCTTTTTCTTTGCCAATCTTGGCCAATCTCATAAGTGGGTGTGTTTGGCTTGACAAAGGTGTGCTGGGCACGCTGTACGGTAGTTTCGAGGCACGTTCACATGAGCGCTCAGCATTCTTTTGGCTTTGTTAACTGGCAGGCGGTCGCCGCAGTCTTGGCGTGCAAAGCATCGTGTCATTCTTGAGAGGGCTAAGTCACAAAAGATTGGGCATGCGTCGTGACACCCTACTAATGATTTACAAAATGCACGTCCGGCCCATTCTAGAATTTGGATGTGTGCTATTCTCCGAAAGTCCCCACTGCAAACTTCGCCCGTTGATAATGCTCGAAAGACAAGCTCTACGTTTATTTCCGGTCTTCCCTGTTATGTACCAATTAAAATTTTATACGCAGAAGCCCGTATTCCGCAATTAGTCTCACGCATGCATGCCCTCACCGTAAATGCATTTTTACGAGTCATCGAATCCCCCATATCCAGGCTGCAAACTGCCTTCGTTACATGGCCTTCGTTGTTCTTCGGTAGTTCATGGCCGCGGTTCAAACAACCTCAGGCGGTCTTTGTACAATCTCTGCTTGGCCCATTAAATGTGGCCCTCTTGTCGGCCCCAGAGTGTCGCCCTTAGATATTTGTTTTGATGAAATTTTTCCCTGTAACGCGAAATTACTTCCTCCGAACCTTTTAACAGGCCTCCTACAGGATCATCTGAACGGTTTCCCATTCCACGCCAATGTTGCAACTGATGCTTCTGTCCGGAAGGAGAAGGCAGCCGTAGGTATTTTCTCTCCCGGTCTAGATTGGGCCTTTTCCCTCCGGCCGCCTAACTTTACTACATCTTTCCACGCAGAATTTCTCGCAATACTTTTGGCCCTTCGTAAGCTTGGTTTCTCGAAACGACAGGCAATAATTTTCACGAATTCATTTTCTGTTTGTTCTGCCCTTACTTCTTCAACTTCCTCCCCCCTACGTCGAGCCCTCGCTTCTTTATCGCCTTCCTCCCTTCGTGAACTTTGTTTGGTCTGGGTACATGGGCATGCAGGCATCTCTTAACAAATCGGCGGATGCTCTGGCGAGAATGGCATTGGGTGGTCCAGTAGTGGAGGTTATGCCGCCCATTTCCCTCATAACTTCGGCTAGCTTCCGTAGGCTGTGCTTACTGCAAAGTCTGCCTGATTCTGCTTACGAAGACTCGGAGCTCGAGCACCTCCGGTACTCATGGAAGTGCAGCATAAGCCAGTCGCGAGCTTGCGAAGTCACCCTCGCTAGCTTTCGCTGTTGCGTGCCGAATTTAACTTATCACCTAAACCGCTCTAATCTGGCTTCGTCGCCGTTATGCGCTTCTTGCAAAGAACCAGAAACAATCGACCATTTCTTCTTCTCCTGCCGACGGTTCTCCTCGATAAGACGAAGATACTTAGAAAGCACATGCAGCCGGCTAAACCTCCCGCTGTCTGCTACAATTATTTTGTCATTCGTGGCGAAGGTACTGGGATTGTGCCACGGGGATCTTTGCCGTGCATTGCACTCATTCATCCTGGAATCAGGCCGTCTGCCGTGCCAGACATCATTTAGCCCTACTGGATTCCCCTGTCAAGTATATGCGCACCCAGCTAGCTCACTGCTTCGTCTGTACCACTTTCTTCGTGTTTCTTACTTCCAATTCTCATTAAATGGTGTTCGTTTTTACCTTTTTTTATTTCTTTATCTAATCTCCTTACTTTTATTTCTCTACTCATATACTGCTAATCCATTCTAATGTTTAAATATTTTTCTTTCCCTACAAAAATTACATTATTTGTTTCGGTAAGGCGCCCATTTCCTGGACAATCCCCCTCATTTCCTGGACAATCCCTGCTCGAATCCTCAAGGGCTGTTATTATATGGACCGCCCAAATACACGTTCCGTCATCTGGACTCCAGCTCACGCAGGACTAGGTGGTAACGAGGCTGCCGATGCCTCAGCCCGCGCACTTGATTCCCGGGACCCTCCTCGCCCTCCAGCTCTTGACGATCCAGAACCTAACCCGGTCAGCTCATTTCGCGACATCACAGCGATGTACAAATCAAACAGGCTCCGATTTCCGCCTCCGGCGCCAGGCCTGACTAAGGCTGACGAACGCTGGCTCTTACGGCTATACACAAACACGGTATTGTGCCCGGCGATACTTAAGCACTTCAATCCGGCCTTCTCCGGGGAATGCCCACACTGTGATCATCCGTTTGCGGATACTTTCCACATGGTGTGGGCATGCCCATCCAACCCGGCGGTCCCCCCAATCACGTCCCCTTCCCCCCCCTACCCGTGAGAGCTGGGAGGCTGCCCTGCTCGGCTGCTCGACCTTGGAGGGCCAAAGAGCCCTCGTGGCCAGGGCGCGCGCCACCGCGGAAGCCACAGGGGTCCCGGACGAGGGACTCCTCCTAGAGTTTGTACAGGGTCGGCCCTTAAGGCCGCCCCTATCTCTCACTTGTACATAGTCTTAATAAATGTTTTTCACCACCACCACCCTGAGTGGGTACGTGCCATTTCACTGGAACCACCACCACCACCATCCGCTAGAGACGATAAGTCGCGCTTGGAGAGTGGTGTATGAAAATGCCGACCAAAACGACGAGCTCACTCTGGCCTTGCTGTACATAAGATCCTCGAAATGGCATGCCGCCGACGTCAACCACTACAACACAACGATACTAAAACTCAACTTTGTGTTCGTCAATGATCACCTACAACAGCTTCGCCATTCAAGTCTTGCGCGTGAGTGCAAGCTTCCCTGAACCTTTTCTTTTAAATGCGGGCACCGTACTCAAACGATTTGTTCAACAGCTTCGCAGTTTAAAGGCATGCCTCTTCGGTAACAGCAATCTTTGCCACAATAGCTCGCATCATTGGTCGACACTTACCAGCTCACCTGCTGTTGCGGCATTTGAAATGGCCCGTGGGGATGCTGACAGCTCGGTGATTCCTTCTCGAGGCACTCAGGGCATCGTCTTGTGTGTCCAAACACGTCTCACCTGGAGGCGCAACGAAGCCACTTTGCTGAACCAGCTGCAGGAACATGCACACGACATGCTCCAGAATGGCCGGGCTGCGCTGTCTTCGCCTTGCCTCAAGTTGCTGCGCAGTGTTGTGCTGGAACGTGCTGCGAGGAATTTTGTATTTCAGGTAGCACTTCAGCTGGCGCGCCCGTAAATTTCCCCACCAAGATCAAAACAGGAGGCAGGAGGTAGATCAGGCTCCCGAATGTCTGGGAACACTGCCTGTCGCCAACTCGCGGTGTCTCGCAACAGGTCCACTTTCATGGAACCAAGGCCGCATCTCACTTAGTGGGAAGGGATCGAGCGCGGAGTCTGGCGGGGCCTGGAATTAGTTGCGCTGTCAGGGAAAACTTCTGGGGGAAGTAGTATTGAAGGACTTACAGCTAAGTGGATCACTTATTTATTTAGTTATTTATTTGAAATACTGTTAGTCCCATTTGAGACCAAGGCAGGTGGGCATACAGGAGTACCTATATACATATAATTACAAGAGTACTAGTTTGGTAGGTAATATAACAGAAGCAAACGCAAAAAGTTGTAACAAGTACAAGGGTTGAGTAACTCATAATGTAAGCATGATTTTTGAGATTGCACATATTCATAAAGGATGCCGAAGAAGTGAAACAAGCACAGGGGTTGGTTAACACATAATATGAGCATAATAATTTGATGTTCCACATTCTATAGAGGATGCCTGCAGCAAGCGAAGTGTGCTCAAGTAAGCTAAAAAAACAACTTGTCTAAGGGAAACAAATTGACGTACCCACTTGATATACCAATCATGAAGCTGACTTCCTTGTTTTTAAAGCAACGCTTTACTACTTTCGTCCAGCGATCTCATGGAGGATGCGCAAGGTGACCTTTTGACGGTAGACGCACCCCTGGCGACACATCCCTCAAAGCGCATCGCTTGGTTCGTGGGGCCTGCTGTCGGCGCTGCGCACAAGACCACGTTTTCAGTGGTTCTGCGCTGGATGAGCAGCGGTCACCGACGCCACTGCAGCCAAGGCAGCCGACCACCCCCACAGCCTCCCATGCGTGCAGCGCTGGGTCGTCTCAGGCAACGTGAATCGTCTCGCGCCTGGTGAAGATAAGCGGTGCGTTCGCCATGAATGAACGTTGAGAACGCCGCGTTCGCCCGGCCTCCTTCTGTGAGCGTTCCACGGAACCGAAAGGCTTTGAGACGTGGTTGGCAGTGCAGTAAACCAAAGGTTAACCACGCGAACCAGGACTCAGCCAGACTGAGCCAAGCTTTTGCTTTGCATATCCAAGATTAGCTGAGCTAAGCCGTGGCCATTTTTTTGCCTGTGTTTCTTTCTGTTTCACTCATTGTGTGCTGTAATGACGAAATAGATAGCAAAAAGCCGAAGGCAATGTGAATAAAGGGGTAAGAAGACAGGATGGCCGAGTAGAAGTGTCGGGGAAATATCTTCCAATGGTGGTAAAAAGAAAGAGGGCCAACTAGTCATGATTCGTGGCCCACGCCTGCATTACTGTCTGCATGGTCAAACGCATAATGAGCACGCTCTTTTACCCGGCTGGGAGGAATCAGATTTCATTGTTTCACTGGGAGCAAAAAAAAACTGAGGCCTCGTAGCGCACTGCATATGCACAAAAATAGCGACAGCCCCGAGAAATTTGGAGTCCGTTCATCACAAAATATCCCCAATTCTTTTGACACGCACATATCAGATCAGTTTTTTGGTACCGTGCGTGTGCTATGCGTTGTGCGCCAGCATGTGCTTGCTCTTTCACCACCCTGTTTTCTGTGACTGTAGGCGTTGTGGCTTTCCCCTCGGCAGTTCCAGTGGCTCAAGGAGATGGCACTCATTCTCCCACACTCCTCTCTAGCCACATGTACAGCACTGCTCCGGACCGCACCCCTCCATCCCACCATGCTTCCCTGGTGCTTTCTTTTCCAAGCGGAAATGTGGCTGCAGGGCACGAGTTCCGCCCATAAGCCTCGGCTGCAATTTCCATCCGAAACGGTGAAAGGGTCCCCGGGCACCTGCCGAGCCACTAGCAGGGGCACGTGAATGCCTCGCCGAGTTTTCTTCCACTGTCGCTGGCACAGCACTGACAAAGCTAACACGTGCTGGCACATAACACACAATCCACATGCGAGCCTGCACTTCTTGGGCATGTCTCTCATGCAATTTCCCACTGCCTTGTGTTAGTGTCACGAAGTGAAAAGAAAGACGATGATGATACACCAGACACGCTCTTTGGGTGCGTTTTGAACTCGCGAGAGCACCGTCATCACCATTGTCTTGCAGGGTCACTCACCCCACATTCACGAGCCGGCCAGTGGGAAGCTGCCAGCGACAGCGGTTGGCGAGAGGGACGATCGTGGAAGGAGGAGAACAGGGAGGCCGTGAGGGACTGTGACCGAGACGTATGCCGGTAGGGCGCCCGTCCCAAGTGAAACTGCTAGGCCGTCTTCTCAAACACCTGCAGCCGTCTGGTCGGGCAGTCTCTGAAGGTGGCGTGTCCAAGGAGCGATGTTCAAGACACGAACGAGAGCATGGAGCACGCTGCACGATCATGGACCCCGGCGTGCGACCAGGTCGATCGCTGCCACCAGGTCATGACTGCGCGTATGACCAGCAGTGCAACGGACTTGTGAAAATGGGAGACACATACTCAGACTTTTTACTCCATTTGAACTTTTTGACAGTTTCTTCGAGGCCTTAGCACACTCTTACCATTTGTCAGTTTTTCCCTGCTTGTTGTGGATATTTGTTCGGATTGTGGTAACATAAACGGAAAGTCTCGTTTCCACAGTTGGTTATATTATTTACTATTGTCCGAACCTGACAGTAAACTGCAGCTGACGTTCAGTGCGTATCCCGTGTACTTCCTTTAAACATAATTTCAAGTGGCAGCTGGAACACCCACGATGCCTCGAACTACCCACTTAAAGTTGTTTCTATCCTTTTGTAAATGTGTGACGGAAGTGAGAGAAGAAAAAGAAGGGAGAGAAGAGTAACTATTTTCTATCGTTTTTAACAGTGGATACCAATCACTGTTGTTTTATATCCAAATTATCATTGCCCCCTCGCTCACCCCCCCCCCCCCCTGCCCCATCCATTTCTAAAAACGATGGTCTTCCCTCGGCTACTAAAACCCAGAAATTTTGGTCCGTCTGTCCATCTGTGACTCCATTCAGCCAGCCGGCTAAAGTGAAACGAAATCTGTGCAAGAGTCTTATATACTCACAGACAAATCTGATCATCTAAGTCCGGTTTTAATGTTCATACTTGTCAACACTGTTGAAGAAGAACAAGATATTACGCGAATATAAGACAGAAAAACAATACATGAGTGATATTTGCAGTGTTCCTTTATAAAAACATTCATGGGTGCTTGATTTTTGCGAAATGAAATATATACATGCAGTGGAGAAGAAAAAAATTTACTCCGTCGCCTGCTGTCGCCCGCGCCACTATATCTTCTGGTGGCATTTTAAGAAATCAAGCGGCAACAGTTATGGAAGGTTCCACTAGATATGGTCCACATTCTGCTTGGAACGCATGTATTCGCCACGGTGGCTCAGTGGCCAAGGCGTTGCGCTGCAGAGCACGAGGTCGCGGGTTTGAATCGCAGCCGCGGCGCCGCTTTTCTGATGAAGGCGAAAAGCCGAAATGCCCGTGTGTACGAGATTTTGGCGCACGATCCGCAGTTGTTCAAAATTAACCCAGAGCCCTCCACTACGGCGCGCCTCATCGCCTGCGCTGCGTCGGCGCGTTAAACCCAACAATCAACGAATTGGAACACACGTGGAGTAGGGCAAGGGCAACGTGGTTCTATAAACGTTGAAATGGGGCGCCTCGAATGACGCGCATCTCTGCCGTACGGCTGCGCTGGCATCAAGGCACCCGCCCTGGAGCAGTGGAATGTGGTAAATTTGAATTGGCTTGAGCAAACCTTCAGCGTGTTTACATTGGGAGGAGCGCGACCGAAGAGGAACAGCACGAGATGTGAGCGGGAAAGCGAAGGGAGGGATTTACTTGGCAAATGTCGAGAAGACTATCGTCTTTTGTCAGCATTTGCAACGGAAGGAGCAGATACGCGGCCAATTTTTTCGGTATGCTTCAATTCCACTTCTTTGGCACACACGCCAAAAAGTAAACTCCAGTTGGCATCGATGTATGTCTGTGTGTTCCCTTCCTTAACATGTCTCTTTGAATCTGCATTATTCCTTGTGCCACGAACCATGCGACAACCTCAGTGGCCTAATGTTTCACTCTTCAGGGATGGAGGATCTGAGAGACCCCTGAAATGGGGGTTAGGCAGGAACAACGGTTCGCAGCAACAATGACAATGTGTCTGAGAGGCAGGTACTGGGATTTCATGGCTGGAAAGATTAAAGGCGATGATGTGGCTCTTGGTAGCCGCCTTTAAGAAATAGTGTCACTGTTTGCTGCAGTCAAGACTTGTTCCACTCCCCAATCGAAAGACCCCTCAAGCCTTCCAGTTGTTGTTTTCATGTTATGCGACTTCTGCGTAGCATACACCATGACTCGAATGCACTCAACTTTAGCGCTGCCTTGCTTCTCCAGAAGACATCCTGGCTGCACCGTTGCACCACGCAGAAGTGTACAGCTCCTGTAGGGAGCGCTCTTGATAAAGCAAATTTATGGGTTAAGACAGAAAGTTGTTGCCTTTTTCTTTTTAGCACTGTGTGCGGAAGTGTGAGCTGCCATGTTGGAAGCCTGCTGGGCCTGACATGCATGGGCGTGCACGAAAAAAACTCAAAAAATATGCACAGTGAAACTTGGTGTGGAACAGCCGGTTTGAGAAGGATGCGGTGTTCTTGCATTCTCTACCGAGTTTCCCGTGAGGTGTACTGTGTGTTTGCACGGCAACTGTGCACCATTCTTTACTGGGAAGAGTGTGCGCTGTTGAGAGTTGTTATGCTTGGAAGGAATTAAATTACGCCACATGCTACTGCACGACCGTGCGTGGAAGAAGGCATGTCTCCTGCTGATATTGTGCGACCTAAAGAGTACAGTCCCGTATTTATTCGACTATACATCAGACCCTCATTGTTAAAGGTTTCATGAGGGCAAAAAATATGCCGGGCTGTGTGTGCTGAGAGCTTCAGGTGGATGTCCTGTGGTTGAAACAATGGGTCTACTTTCTTTGGTCATGACAGCAGGCTGGCTTTCCTAATGAAAAAGAGCCGGCGACCTCTAACAAAATGAATACAGTACGTTTTGTTTGTGGGCCAATTGTGGGCCAATCCTGAAACCAGCATTGGCATCATGGGCCATAAATACTTCTCTCTTTCTTTTCTGGTCTTGCTGTTGTAGCATTTGTTGCCTGTAGTGTGCGGCTACTCTTAGTGGTGGCAAAAGGAGAACCACGCCTGTTTTCACTTAACCCCAGAGCATGCTTTGCAGTTCAGGAGCAGTGCACAAGAACGTGACACTTTGTTTTGCTGTCTTGCTTCATTTCAGGCTGCCTGATTGATAACCTGATGGCTGGGCATGTCATTTATGCTGAACTTAGTGTTAACGCTAGCCAGTTTGTCAGTCTAGTGGAACTAGTAAAGCAGCCGTGTGGTGCCCAGTTTGGCTGCGCACTGTTGTTGCTAAGTGTTTCGAAACAGTTCTTTTTTGTGCTGTTTGCCGGGGTGCAAGTGCGCGGAAGTCGGGTGTGAAGGCCGAACGAGAAGCAGCCACAATGAAGTGACGTCACCTTGCTAAAAAAGGGCTGGTCGAATCAATTGCCGATTTCTGGGTGGTGCTTTTTGAGACCACCAAACCAATGTGGCCAGTACCCGCCACAATTTTTGAAACTCCTGCTGAGGCATAGGCTTAATTGGCAGCTTCCAGGAGTGTGCACGGTATCGGAGGAAATTTACTTACTGCAAGAGCACTAGATGGGGCATTCCCGAACAAGCTGTAAATCCGAATTTTCTGAAGCTCCATGAGGGACAACTGCCGAGCCAGCGAGAAAGAGGAGAGCTCGTCTGTGCTTCGAGGCAGAGCCAGGTGCATCAGGCCTGTGCAGTGTGGCCCGCGTCACACCAGTGAAGACGCTTCCTCCTCTTTCGTGCCGGTTCTCTCCTCTTCCGCTGGCCACCTTGTTTTCTGCTGGAAGGGTGCTGAAGATCGTTCCCTCTCCTTGTTGCAGGCCCCTCCCTGAATAGCCACAGGGAGCCGTGCAGCAACGTACCGGGTCGCCGGCAGTTGCGCTGCCAGCAGTGCAGCTACGCGACACTGCGCTCGAGCCACCTGAAGAACCACTTGCGCACGCACACAGGCGAGCGCCCGCACCAGTGCAGCCACTGCGGCAAGGCCTTTGCGGAGAAGGGAAGCCTGGTCACCCACCTGCGCGTCCACACGGGCGAGCGACCGTACCAGTGCCACCTGTGCCCCGGGGCCTTTGCCCAGAAGGCCACGCTCGTCAACCACCTGCAAAGCCACACGGGCGAGAGGCCCTTTAAATGCCGCTTCTGCCCCAAAGCTTTCACACGCCGCCTCCAGCAGAGGATGCACGAGGAGAAGGCGCACAGCCAACACCACTAGTGCAGCAGGAGAGGAGAAGGGTGTGTGTGTGTGCAGGCACGTACTGCTGCATGATCCGAGGGGAGGATTGTTGCAAAGCAGCATTGCACAGCACGACAAGAGAAGGGGGGGAGACAATTTTTTGTCCAGGGAACAAGACATGGCACCAAGCAAAACGTCCCTCGTTGCTCATCTCCGTCATCACACTGTGGCCTCTCCAGCGGGACGACGATTGCTCCACTCTGGTGCGGGAAGTGTGATTGTGGGTTTGACCTGGGGTAGCCAGTGGCATCCTGGGTTGGTCAGCGGCGTCCCGCGACTAGTGCTCACTTGAACTCGTGCTGCACCTTTGCACACTGACACAAGCAGAAGGACGCGCCTCTCTTGGGAAAAGGGAATTGCAAGGCATCGCCACGGCGACATGTGCGAAATGCCCGCACTGTGTGTGTGTCTCTGATGCAGTTTCCCACTGTGATGTTGCTTCTCTTGGTAAACAGCAGTTCACCTCCAGTGCTTGTCCCGTGTAATAATTGCACGAGTACCTTTAGAGGGCAGATAGACAAGCATTCAAAAAGTGAAGAAATGTGGGAGACATAAACTTATGCCCACAACCTGATAAAGTTTGTTTCCACTGTTTGACAAATGGATCAAACAAATGAGCACACACTATTATGAAAAACCACACAGTGGGGGGGGGGGTTGTCCTGATTTTCTAAATAAGTGGTACCGAACGCTGCTATTATATATCCACATAGTATATATCCACATAGTCGTATTCCCCCAACACTTTTCCTCTATGTTGGGTGTCCATTTATTTGTTGTTGTTTTTTTACAAAAAGGCAGAAGTTGACTGCAGTGGTCAGTTGGCATCACTGTATCTCTTCATTTCTTCAATTCCATAATCTTTGCAGTTGAACTTCAAAATTCAATGTACAATGAATTATTCAACAACCTCAGTGACAGCTACTTGCACTCTTGTCAGGCATGAGTTACCCGAAAAAAGTAAAGAAGACAAGGTGGCTCCTGGTAGCTCACTCTGCCACAGTGTTGTCGTTGCTATAAACAATTGTTCCCCCTTTTTAAATAATCCCTGCAGTCTGCCATTTCCGTCTTCATATCTTCCATTTTGTGTGCCCTTTTTTGTCACAAACGCAATGTCTATAATTCATTAAACTTCAGCTGGCTTGCTTCTCCGCAAGATATCTCTGCCGGACGTTGCATTACGTAGTGCTGAATTGTACAGCTCCTGAGAATTTGGGGCGCGATACAGCTTGTTCTAGTATTAAAACAATTTGTTAGAGTTGTTTTAGCGGCATACCTAAGATGACACACTGGCAGGGTTTCTAGCGACCGAGAAAACAGGGAAAAGTCAGGAAATTTCGAGCCACCGGGAAAAGTCAGGAAATTGTCAAGGAATTTTTCAGTCAAGTAGTACCAGTCAGGGAAAACCACTTCGGGGCCTGCCCGCCTGCCCACACAGTTTTAGAATAGGGGAAACCAGGGTTGGACGCCCCAAGAAGTTACCGAACGCGACACGTTCGCGCGCGCGCGCGCGGCGAAAGCGTGAACCGCATGGAGAACCTTTTCTTTCCTCCATGGCATGGAGCGTTTTCTGGTTTTTCTACAGGCGAAAACGCGCTGCGCACGCCTGAGGCGCGCTCGGTGTGTGCAGAGCGGCAGTCGCCGGCAACAAGGCGCAGCAGCACCGGCCGCGGAGTAGTGCGCTAGCGCCAACGACCGCTTCTAACCGCTCTTTAAAATGCTACTCTAGGCACAAACGCCCTTGCTTGTGCAGGAAAGGAGCCACCGCAGGCACGAAATCGTCGACGTGGCCGTGAAAATACCGCGCACGTACGAATCGCATGCAGAAACTCGCCGTGCGGTTCACGCAGCTCGTTTAGGTTGCTGGATGCACTTGCGCAGAGGGACGATTAGATGGTGCCCAAATCGCACGCACAACGCGCTTTTTTTAGCACATTTTAAAAGGCAGCGCTTTTTGGGAGCTAATCTTGAAATAACTTTTTTCTTATGACACCAGGAGCAAGAATTACATAATCAAAAGGAACATGACATGGTTTAGCGTGAACCGCATGGGGCGTTTTCTGCTCGCGAAAACGCGCCGCGCACGTCACAGGCGCGCTGACGCTGCCGCGGAGCCACCCCACCCGCACGCTGCGCGCGGTGCTGCCGGCGGCTGCTTCGACCGCCAAGTGGTGACGGGAATCGAGCGACCGCTTCCAAGCGCTCTCTAAAATGCCGCACAAGGCACGCACGAAGTTGCTTGTGAGGTAAAAGAGCTTATAATGTCGGCGAAAACGGTTCTGTAAAACATCATCTGCGCCGCTAGTGAAAGCGCACATGCAATACCTGCCGGGGTGGTAAGCTTATAAACATCTCTGGCGGAGCCAGCCGGCTGTCTCGAGCGCTTCGAAACTGCCGCCATTAGGCGCGCGGCTCCCCATTGGCGAAAGCCGTCAGGCTCCTCCCACTGGCGCGCGCCATGCTATGCTATGCTAAAACTCTCTAATAGAGTTTTAGCATAGCGTGCTCCGTCCGCTAACGCTACGGCGGCGGGTAGCGGGGCACGACTGGGGAGAGCAAATTCGTCACGGTGGGGTGGATTAGTTCCGCGCGGCCTGCCTTCGCCATGCCCGCTCTTTCCCTCCGCTGAGGGGAAACCTCCTCGCACTCCCCGCGCGCGCATGCGCAGTCCGGTCCCGCTACCCGCTAACCTTAGCGTAGCGTACGGGAGCCGCTATGCTAAAACTCTCTATTTTCTGAGCGAGGCAGAAGCTGCCGCGCGCGCGAATCGTCGACGCGGGCGTCAAAAAATCGCACGCGCAACGCCGACGCGCCCGAATCGCGTGCAAAAACGCACCATGTGGTCCACATTGCATGTCTAGCCAGGACAACCAAGAAAAAAAGCAAAAGGTGCTCGTTGAAGCGCAACTTGAAGCTTCTATCCCGCAAGATGAAATAAACTCTGAAGACGTAACTGAAGGCAAGCAAACCTTAAAGTGAACAAACAAGTGAATCAAAGTGCACTTTGAGCATTAGGGCACTTGCAGGAAATGTGCTTTTCCTTATTTTACGCTTTTTATGTGCTTCACGGACCATTTCCACAGAATGGCGCCTGTTGTATAGGTCAGGGAATTTCGTTTAAAATGGTCATGGAAAACATGGAGAAGTCAGGGAAATTAAATTAAGGCAATTTGCTAGACACCCTGGTGAAGCCCACCAAGCCTCCGCATCTAACGTGCACAGATGTGCACACAACACCAGAAAAATACGGACATGGACGTTCAGTGAGGAATGGGCTGAGCAGTTGTAAACACTGTTCAACCACCCCCTCTCCCAAAGTTTATTTTTAATGCCTTGACCATGTATTTTTTTTTGGTCAGTCTACATGCATTATTAAAAAGAAAAGGTCGTTCGAAAGTGCCATTTTCTTCATACTATCCTGCTCGGCGAATCGCCCACTTTGTCCATGACGACACAGTGGCAAGTCTTCAGGGCTGCGTGTTTAACACGTGTTTATCACGTTCAATTTTTTCCAGAAGAAACACAAAATTTCGAGGACGCCTTACGATGTTGTGAATGTGGGAGCACTGCTGTGCCATTACCGAACATGTCCTCTCACTATTATTTCCCTTTGCGCCTTTTTCTTCCCTTGCTGGTTCTGCTTGCACAGCATCTGTTGGGGCAGGTTTCAGTGAGTGGTGCATGATGACACTGCCGCTGAACACCGAGCAAAGCGGGCATTTTGCAGAAACGCGCATCGTCACTCGCTCGTATTGCCAGTTGTGTAATTAGCTTACCCAAACTACAAATGTGGGCTTAGTACATGTTCCAAGATGCGTTTTCAACTCGAGGCCAAAATATATTCACTGGATTTACGTTTGGTTGGCTGGAGCCACTCAGCTGGCGTGGTGCTGGGAATGAACGTTTCTCGCATTCCAAAGCCCCAACTCAAATTTGCAAAATTTCCTTTTAAACTCACTTGCTTCTCTCTCTCCCCCTCTTTTTTTGTGGACCATCCCTTAGCCTCGTGTGCAATGGCCAGCAGTACACAGTATTTTTGATTTACTGCATTAACGGATGCTTTTGCACTAAAATGTCAATGCCTACAGACAAGAAAAGTGTCAAAAGTGTCAAAAAGTCTGACATAGGACGAAAACACGCTGCAAGCTAATGTGATGTCATTGCGGTATTTGGAGGGAGCCATGACGCTGCCGAAACGTCATTTGTATACTTTGGTCAGTAACCAGTACCCTACTTCATGCATGTTATCTGACCAGATGATAAGCTGTCAAACCCACGGCAATGTTGGTTAGCCTTTCGTTGCGGCACATTATCTGCTTCACGTGAAGGAGAAAGTTTGGAGGGCACAGGTTTTTTCTGATTGAATTTGGTGGTAACTGGTTAAAGGAAAATATTCCTTGTGTGAGCCATTCAAACCTTGGCCGATTCTCTTCCATTTCTATGTGCCACACTGCTTGCATGTATGTATTGCGGGCCCAGCACACAGCACATCTAACTGAACTTAATGCGTCTGAGCACACTATAAATGTGCTGATGCAGGCACTGTGGCCCTGCCAAGTCAGTGATGCTAATGTTCTGTGTACGGCAAAGCAGCTCTGGTGATTAATACTTCCTTGGCTTCCTCCAGCTTAGCAGCTTTGAGGAAAAGCATGGCATCAGGGGACACCTTTTTTGTGCGAGAGCACTAGACGTGCCATTTGTGAATAAATGATGATTCACAAATTTTCAAGGCCTTTTGAGCAGGAGACTGCTGAGCCAGCCGGAAAGAGGAGGGCTTGTTTGCGCTGCCAGGCAGTGCCCAAGCACGTTAAATCAGTTTGCAGTGGCCTACCTGGCACCGACCGAGACGCTAGCTTCTCTGTTGTATTTGTTGCTTACTCTTCCTCAGCGCTACTGGCACACCGCCTTGGTGTTGGTCATTGGAAGGGCACTGAATTGCTTTCCCTCTCTCCCTATTGCAGGCTTTTCCTTCTCCGCGAGTGGGTGCGGGAAGCAGCACAGCGTCCCACCCACCGGGTGGTCGGCAGCTGCACTGTCAGCGGTGCAGCTACGTGACGCTGCGCTCGAGCCACCTGAAGAACCACATGCGCACTCACACAGGCGAACGCCCCCACCAGTGCAGCCACTATGGCAAGGCCTTTGCGGAGAAGCGCAACCTGGTCACCCACCTGCGCATCCACACGGGCGAGCGTCCGTACCGGTGCCACCTGTGCCCCGGGGCCTTCACCCAGAAGGTTACGCTGGTCAACCACCTGCGCAGCCACACAGGCGAGAGGCCCTTCCGCTGACGCTTCTACCCCAGGGCCTACGCACACTGCCTCCAGCAGAGGACACATGAGGAGAAGCCACTACCGGTAGTGCTCCAGGAGAGGAGAAGGGTGCTGCCGTTTGTGTGCACAACGGGGTCGGATGGAAGCAAGACCCGCTTGGCGGGTCATTGGCGGGCCAAGGGTGGGGCTAGAGAGGGGGTAATTGTTCTATTGTCCACCAAGACTTGACTCCAAGCACAACTTTCCACATTTGTCGTTACATGGGGGCCTCACCAGCTGGATGACATTTGTCCCGCACTTGTGTGGGAAGTGTAATTGTGGGTGGAACCTGTGGCAGACAGTGCCATCTCGTGTTCGTCTCAAGCGACCACCGTCGAGGGACCATTTGAACACGTCATGGGTGGTGCCTGTGGCAGTGCCATCTTGTGTTCTCAAACGACCTCTGTAGAGTGCCCACTTGAACGCCGTGGGGAGGACCTGAGGCAGAGTGCCATCTTGTGTTGGTCTTAAGTAACCACCGTAGAGTGCCCAAAATTTGAACACGTGGGTGGGGCCTGTTGCAGTCAAACAGCCTCTGTAAGGTGCCCATAGGAACGCATCATGGATGGGCTGACTGACTGAACAAACTTTATTGAGGAAAAGGAAAAGGGTGGAATTGAATAGTGTATACAGTGGGGTGGAATTCATGGCGGGAACCCTAGGTCCAGGGCCCCAGTGGCTAGTGCGCCTGTCTTCGCTCTATCCAGCTGGTTGAGTTGGTCCTGTAGAGATGTGCTTGCCAGGACCGCCTCCCATGTGTCCAGTGTAGCAGTGGCGTAGCCAGGGGAGGGGGGTTGGGGGGTTCAACCCCCCCTTCCCGAAATTTTCACTGCACCCCGCCCCCTTCTCCTCACTCCGTATTTTTTGAGGAACCATGTTCTGCCCAGAGCGCCGTACAATATGCCCCCTTTTCATCAAGTTGGCGAACTTTCCAGGCTCGTAACAAGAGGAAATTATGAATGACAGCGATTTTCTCGCGACTTTCGGTAAGATCTCGATCAATGTGTGCGTTCTAGTGGCTGTTGTGATCTCGCGGTTCGTTTAGTTTGCCTCCCTCAGGCGGGTTCCTCTATCCGTCCGTGGCAGCGTTAGTGCTACGGCCCCTCGATTTGAAGGTTTGTTTTACGCATGATGCGGCACTTGAGGCATTGACTAACGAATCTCCTGAACCCATTTAGCGCATGTCTAAATGGGTTCAGGCTTCGGGGAGCGGAAGGCGTGACGCCGCTTGCATGGCTTGCTTGATATAAGTGCTGTTCACGTTCCTCTAAAATAGGAACGAAAGCTCGTTCCTTTTTACTTCCTAATTTTGAAACGAGTTCCCATTACAAGTTCCGTTATTGCGAAAGGAAAGCATTCCAATTACTTTTCGAACACTGAAACGTGTCGTTACATTAACGTTACATTTCATTTTTAAATTAAAATATGTTGTCGGATACTGCTGAGGCGAAACAAAGTGAGAAATTTAAAACTCACATCAATATACTACGTATATTATACGACTATGAACACCGCCGGCAGCAGATTATCTGGAGACAAACAGTATCTAAAGAAGCGCTCCGAGACGAAATTTTTCAGGGAGCACCGGACAAACTCCAGACATGTCTAACGTCGACTTTGGTGCTCGTCTATTGTAGGCGCACCACAAATGGCACTTTCGACTTCGGTCTTACAAATGCGCAGTAAGGTTACTGCGCTTCAGATGTGCGAATAGAAGGTATACTCACGCGCAGGAATAAAATTAAATTTCCTGCATAAGAAACCGCGTCGAAAGGAACAATACATAGGTCTTTAATGTCATTCAACGCAAACTACTTTAGCTATAAATGACATTCGCTTTGCCCATGAGGGTCTACATGGCGAAAAAATGCCGTTCGATAATGATAGCAGTGGCGATTAAAAAACTCGCAGAATTGCAAGATAACAACGTAAATGCGCCCAAAATGTCTTCAACCTTTTACTGAAAAAAAATTAACTTAAAAAAAAGTGTACATACCGCTCTTTCCAGCCCCTACAGGTGGCGCTGCGGAAAACGGCAATGGCGGACGAGACGGTGATCGGGCCCCCGTAGCTGCGTGCGCGGCAGCATCAGTAGCGGCCTGAAAGCCCGTAGTTCCGCTTGAAACTAGTACTTTAGTAAAACATAAACACAGGTATACGGTGCTGATTGCAAGACAACATTCGATTCGCTTCAGGGTGTCTGCTGCGGTGTAAAAAGCGCTGCGGGCGAGGCTATCCGCTGTGCATGGCACAGGCCGCACGGAAGTGGTTTGAGAACAATCCCGCTTCATTAAGCAAACAACCTGCTACAGAATGGACAACACTACGTTTTGGGACATCATTGCAGTGTACGACATCGCAGTGTATGTTTTACTTTAGGCGTGTTCATTTCCCTCTGTACATACTAAGCAGGAGCCCATACGCACTATGCACGGGCGATATGTGCCTATTGCGGTATTTTTCTTGGGTGTAGTAAAACTTACTTGTGACTCTGGGCAGTAAAAGCGCGAAAAATGTTCTCCCATTACGTCGCATCAAGTGGTATACAAACGAACGTGTTAGCATTATATGAAAAAAATATACGCCTACGTCGTATATACGCGTGCATGTAGCATACACTGGCGTGTGATACTGAAGCGTTTTGAAAATACAGGCAGTACTTTACAAGTGCGCTTTTTGCTTGTGATAATTATTTTAAGAAACATCTCCTGGCTGAAATTACGTTATGTTGATTTGACTGCAGCTAAAATTTCTAAGTGCGTCGATGCTGATTACCAAAGAAAAACGGGGGCTAATAAATCGATTCAAGAGCTTGCATTTGAACTACTAGACCCAGCTACAATATTGTCATTGCTAAAACATCTTGCTCCGACATAATTATTTATGTCTTCAGTCATTAATCGATAAACTCATCCCCACATTTGCTCCTCGCCTTCGCGTGGAAAAAGTTTGCGCTTGTTTCTTTATTGAAAATAAAAGCAAGCCGATCGGACAGCCTCTTCTGCTTATATGTTTGAAAGCAGTGGAATTGAGCCAATTTAACCACAGATAAGCGTAGGTCGGTTGACTCATTATGCGGCAGTGAATGTAAACAGTACCCGAGAAAGACGAGCACAAGGTTATACAAAAAAGCTTACAAAATCGGCGCCATCACAGCAAAGAACTATTGAATGTGGCAGCTATAATTGAGTGAACAATAATTTAGGCACCACGTCCGCACGGGTGGGTCCGAAAGACTTCCGTTTTTCTCCGCAGCAGACGCCAGTGAGTCCCAAAACTCATTCAGTTACCTGCAGCTATGAGCCAGCCTATAGACGGTATTCGTTGAAAAGTTTAGCGGTCAATTTCTTCGCTTGGTAACACTAGAAACGGCCACAGACATGGCCGATGCGCCACGGACGTGGACAAGTGCCGCCATCCTGCGGAGGCCGACGTAACGAGTGACGGCGCACCACGGCCGGACTGGAGCAGCGGCGAGCGCGCACTTTCATACGGCCTGCGCACCCAAGAAGGAACCAATACAGCAGATTCTTTACAGTGGGGGCGCTTCGAACCAACCCTCAGCCCTTCCAACCCGCCTTTCTGTTAGTCGACGCATCGCCTCTGGCCGAGCAGCTGTGTGTTTTTGACAGTGCGTTTCGCTGGCGGCGGGCTGCTCAGCCCGACCGGAGCGTGAATAGCAGAATCACGTTTAGCTAAGCGATAACCCTATCTCCCTCGACGGGAAATCATTCGCGTCACTGGTCGTGCCCTGTGCGTGTGCAAACCAAGACATCATCCGAAAGGAAAAATAAAAAATAAGAAATGATATTTCAGTCACGGAAAGTGCCGTGTTTATTTGCCTGTCTCACCATTTTCATATAATACAGTCGCTGATAAGATATGAAGGCCTCGCACATTTTTCTTCATGTGCCCCGAGTTAAAATGTTTCTTTCAATTTTTTGATTAGCCGCTTCCGAGTGATAATGTTAGGCAGTTTGACCCTATTAGACCGAAAATTCAGAAGGGGGAGGAGTCGCCTATTTTAATGACGCACATGTAAATTTACACGGACAGGTATCGCGTGTAGCCACGGCAGGGCTAGAGCAGTGGCAAGTGCGCGCGCGCCGCCGCTCTACCTACCCCGCGCGTGCTGTAGGTCAACCGGCGAGGGTTGGTCCGCAGCGACACGAACTAGCGGCGGTCAAAGGTGGGAACTATACCCGAAGTGCAGGCCGTATGAAAGTGCGCGCCCGCCGCTCCTCCAGCCCGGCCGTGGGCGCACTCACACGGTTGCATGGAGGAGAAGAGGGGTACCTGATCTGGGGCCGTGCGCATAACCTCGCCTAGCAACAGACGCTTGGCCACAGATATGGCGGCGCACTCGCATGGTTGCCTGCATGCATTCCACGCCATTGAATACCGGCCATATTTTCCGACTATTTACACAGCATTGTAGATTACTACACTTGCGATTACTGCTTTTCTTTCGCTTCTGCGAGGCCGAACGGATGCCGCCGGCTGCCTCCGACGGAGGGGCAGGTCCGCCGATCACCGTCTCCCGGCTTCGGACAAATTCCGCGCGGCGTCACTAGCGTCGCTGGAAAGAGCGAATTGACATTCGCATCAGAAGAAGAGGCAAGTCATTACTTAAGACGGACTTGATATTGGGCGAGTTGGTGCACATTATCAAAAAATGTAAGCTGCACTAAGGAAGACACCACGCAGAGCGAAGTACATAAGGAACGGCGCAGACTTGCAACCATTATTCCACGCAGAAACACACATAAATACAGACGGGCATATCATTGCAAGCGCACGCGTGAAAACGTAAAAACAAAATAAATCTGCACAAACTTGTAGATGATTTTCACAAACGATCTTAGATAGGCAAGACTGACGCTGGCCGTCGACCTTCGAGCGGCCACAGTAAGGTGATGTCCATACGGAGCGGCCCAATAATGACGAAATTCCTGTCCTTTGTGAACACGCCGCCTGCAATACAAAAATACCTGGCGCTGCCGTCGACCGATTCCAGCCTGATTGGCGACATACCTCTACTCAGATACCGAGACACTACGGGGCGCCCAGCCCTATTGATAGCCGTTTACCCTTCGAATGACCTCACAGCAGGCGCCGGCCCCTCTTCCGACAACAACGCACCCACGCCTCGCGCGCACTAATGCGGTAATTACCCCTGACAATATACAGATACTTAGAAAACCTGTCCCCGGCAGGGAACAATTCTATCGGCCAAGGGCGCGTCCTGGCCTCCTTAGATAAGCGATTCAAGGTGAAAAGCATTCTCGTGGCCGCGCTATTCACCCGTCGAACGCCGCGTAAGCTCAACTGGCATGAAAGCAAGCACAAGCTGCGGCCCGCTGCGTGGTTATTCTTCTTCCTTTGACCTGCCAGGAAGCACGTTCCGCTCAAGGGTGGACCAATCGACCAGCTTGTAGGAAGAGAAATGCAGTAGCGACTTGTGGATTTTTGTAATCGAGCCTTGGCATCAAAAACAGCCAAATCCTGGCGATGTAACGTTTGCAGTAGGAACACCGTTCCTGTCGTTCCTTCATAAACCTAACGAGTTACCGTTACAGTTCCACCGACCCTTAATGAAACGGAGGCGTTGCTCCGGTCCTCCATAAAAGGAACTAGATCCTAGGAACGCAGTTCCTTGGAACGCCGTTCCCTACAACAGTGCTTGAAATCTTCGGCGCTGGACGTGAGATGCGGTTACCGCGTGGCCGCATGGTGCGAGACAGCACGGTCTCGCCCCTCTCGCGGCTGGAAGCAAAGTGCTTCCTTCCGTGGCGCGTTTCGCCCCTCTAGCCCGAATAGTCCTGTTATGTGGCAGTAAGCAGTGCCCCCTATGTATAACACTGTTTGTTTAGTTCTGGCAACCCTGGGTGGGCCACCAGGATAATAAACATAACATGGCCGCAGTTCATCCTGTTCTGTGGTTCATCGCAGCAGCCCATGCTACATGCCACTCATGCGTATTCTTTGAATCTGGCATACCAACACAACCCACGCATAACAAGTCCGACCATGGGAAGGGCAGCACGATGCTGATCCGCCCTCAGGGACATAAGTCATGGTGCAACTACATCTTTAATTAGCTGACGCCTCATGCAGATTTAATTAAGAATTTCCTTCCCATTTTGTGTTTCACGTTCGTTATGCACTGACTGAGTCACAGTTTCAAAGATCGCAAGTGCGCTTTCCGTGACCGTTAAATGCCTGGAAACGTGTAATGATTAAAAACTGTGCGGCTGCGCCAGCTTCCTGTGCATCTTCCGGTGTTGATTATCTCTTTTCATTCTTGCGTACTCTAGCTGCTCTAGCGGCGTTTCTATAATGCATGTGTGTGTGCTTTTTTGTTTTGCTTGTCACGTCTTCCGAGAGCCGAAGCGCGATTGTAGGAGCTGGCGCAAGCTGATTTTGGAAAGTTAAATCTTGTGTACTCCGGTCATTGTCTTATCTGCATTTATTCTTGCCCCGCATCTCTTCGTGTTTGTGATTTTTTCTTGCTGTGTATACTTTCACTTCCGTTGGAAACGATGTTATATATGCACCGGGGGTCCGGCATTTACCAAGAATGAAGGTAGTCACTTCTGGCCATGATTGTGCAGTGGAACCGTACACGTTTGCGCCTGTCCTCGTCACCATGCCAATTTGAAAAAGAGAGAGGGAGGAACAAGCTTGTTGTTGGCTGGGCTATTGACCCAGAGCGAGAAGCAATTGTAATATGCGCCCGGGCAACCACTTGGTACGTGCCTGGACATTCGAAGAAGGCTGATGCAACGCTTTTGTGGCGGCGGCCCAAGCAGGGGTGCGTCAGATAGACAATCGCGCATTTTTCCTTCGTTGACGAGGAGGTTAGAGGTCGCGCGCAAGGGGGAAGGGGGGTATGGAAGAGAAAATTAACTGCCATTGAAATCTCCACTACGCGAACAGCAGAATGACTGATTCCAGGAGTGAAGGACAAATAATTCATTCTTTCAAGGTGGATCGCGGTTATTTCATGACGAACAGCACCGCAGAGAGAAGCATTTCGTGCACTGGAAGAAACGACAACTTCCAGCGGAGTGACGACCCCCGTTCTTCAGGATATTCCCCCTTCAACCAGCCTCCTCACTCCCCCTCTTTTCAAAGTAAATAATATGGCGGAGCCGGCGGCACGGCGCGGCGGCGCACAGGTCTAAATCCAAGCGCCACACTCGCGCTCCAAGTGCAGGCAATAGTCGTCTGAACTGGAACTCATCCGCCTTTTTCAGTGAGCAGTGCATGGTTTGGCCGAAACGCCGCGCGTGTTTTCTTTGCAATGGCCTCGGCGAAACGGCCGAGGTTGACTATTGACAGCTACTTCAGGAAAAGCAGTGCCCCTGCCGATCCCGTTTTTTCAACAAGTCAAGGTACAGCAGCGACCACCGTGGAAAATTCTGGTGCCTCGCAATGCCCTCAAGCCGACGCCGTTTCAGTGCTGCCGACTGACGTTGTTTCGGATAGGGACATCGGACTTTACATCGCAAACGGCCCGAAACGTCACGGCATCAAAGACGACGAGACAAGACGGCGCCTAGTTTCGAATCCGTGGATGCTAGATTGCCACTACGCCTTTCCAAGTGTGGGAAGTCGAAAACTGAAGTTTCAGCCGAAGTGGCAACAAAGTTATTATTGGTTGCTTTATTCTAAGCGTCAAGAAGGAGCGTTCTGCAAAGTTTGCGTCCTCTTCGGACATGAAAGTTCTGGCAAGAGAGGCCATCAGAAGCTCGGTGCTTTAGTACTTCGCCCTTTTACTCGGTGGAAAAATGCACTGGAAGCGTTCCAGAGCCACAACGACTGCGAATATCACAAGGCAGCGGTGCTTTATGCAGCGTACTTCATGGAAGCCTTGGAAGGAAACACTATTGCTGAGCAGATCAACTCTGGCGCTCAGCAACAACGGCAGACAAACCGCAAGAAGCTAGTATCTATTATCGAAAAGGTCATCTTCTGCGGAAAGCAGGGAATGCCTCTTAGAGGACACCGTGACGCTGGTCCTCTTACCTTAGAAGACCCTATAGAAAATGATGGAAACTTCCGTGCACTGCTGCG
Organism: Haemaphysalis longicornis; assembly: GCF_048455015.1. Taxonomy (NCBI): domain Eukaryota; kingdom Metazoa; phylum Arthropoda; class Arachnida; order Ixodida; family Ixodidae; genus Haemaphysalis; species Haemaphysalis longicornis. The sequence continues at coordinate 53,555,453 of NW_027526214.1, read as the reverse complement.
CTTCAAGATGCCCTGTGGCGACGATACATTAAAGGAGCACGTACTGGCAGCCCCGGGAAACGCCACAGAATGAAATTCTAGGGGCGCGTGCAACGCTGGTGCAGAAAAACATCGTTACCCGAGTCATCGTACACTGCTAAGTGCTTCGCCCTTCTTGCCGATGAAACAACAGATATTTCAGGTAAGCAAGATCAGTGCAATAGCTTGCTGCTTGACTAAACTTTTGTGCATGTGCACTTTTACGTAAATAGCAGACAGTTTGAACCGGTTTACTCAAAGCTCTACGCCATGCTTAATTACCGGCAGGATCACTTACTACACTACCATTATTGTAAGCGATTGAAAATGTTATTTTCTCTAAATTGGCTCTGTTTTATCTAACTTGATTTTTGCAGGCATCGAGCAAATGTCAGTTTACGTCAGGTACCTTTGGGGCGGTACTTTGCGCGAAGACTTTCTGGCCTTCACGGAAGTTACGGACCTCACCGGGCAAGGCCTCGCCTCCGCGCTACTGAAACTGCTCAAGGACACAGGCGTGAACACTTCGTACATGTGTGGGCAGGGGTACGATGGCGCAGCCAACATGTCTGGCCGTTTCAGTGGTATTCAGGCAATCATCCAGAGGAACGTTCCTGCGGCTCTGTATGTGCACTGCCCTGCATCTTGCACTGTGTAGTTCATGTAGTGTTCCAGAAATTCGCAATGCATTCGGTGCAATTCAGGAGGTGTGCTCATTCTTTAGGAAGTCGGGGGTCCGGCCAAGGCTGCTGAGAGAGAAGGTAAGTGAAAACAGTGACCTGACTAAACAAAGGCTTCATTGCTTGTGTGAGACACGTTGGGTGGAGCGCCACGAGGCTATCCAGACATTTTTGGAGCTTTTTGGCGTAGTCGTTTTGGCACTTGAGGACATAGCAGAAGCTGCCGTCGAAGCTTCACCGAAAGCGCATCAGTTGCTTGCTTGCGCATGCTAACACCCACGTTAATCGTAAGCGTCAATATCGCAGCAAAAGCACTGTCGCTCACTCTCGCACTTTCAAGACAGCTTCAAACGGCCTTTTCCGACCTAGTTGTCGGTCTGAATTTAATCGACCATGTCCAGGCTGCGGTGAGCGAGATGCGGAACTCTGGCTTTCCTGGAATTTTTGAAGCCGCCGTATCAATGGCCAAAGGAGTGGCAGTGGAAATGCAAATTCCGCGTGTCGCCGCTCGACAGCGTAACCGCTCTAACGTCCATGCCACAAGCGTCGAAGAGTATTTTAGAATTGCAGTCTTCCTGCCGTTCATGGATCATCTTGGAAAGCAGTTGGACGTGCGCTTCGTACATCACCGGCGTACTTTACGGTCGCTATCATCGCTGCTCCCTCAGAACATCCGTCAGGCCGAGTCTGCACCTAAGGCTGAAGAATTTTCGGCTTTGTACTCGAGCTTCGTGTCAGTCGGGGAGCTTGAAGGAGAACTACTTGTGTGGGCTACGAAATGCAGGAATGAGAGGCATGATCAGGCCACATCAGCACTGCAGGCAGTTGCTCTTTGTCCAGTGGCTATGTTTCCGAATGTGCATCGGCTGCTGCAAATACTTGCAACTCTCCCGGTAACAACAGCAGAGGCAGAACGTTCTTTTTCCACTCTTCGATGACTTAAAGCTTATCTCAGAGCGTCCACAACTAACGACCGCTAGCTCGGACTCGCCCTTCTGAATGTGCACCGTGATATCGCAGTCTCTCCAGAGGACGTGCTTAGTATACTTAGTCGGGAACGCAGGCGCTTGCAGATCAATACGTAGACAGAAGGTGATCGCTTTATTGCGAGCCCACAGGCGGCTCTCCAAACTAGTCTATTTGCAGGAGCAGGCTAATGGAAACCTAAATTATCGTGCTAGCATTTTGTATGTTGGACACCACGACGTTTTCATGAAACAAATGTAGATAACAAATTTCCTTATTTAAATGTAGGTGTTTCCTTATGTGTTTCCTTGTGTGTATGTGTAGGTGTTTCCCCTGTTGCCATGTATGTTGCCATGATATTGCCTATAGGGCTAGTGCGCTGCTACTTCGGCCGTACACGCAGCGCCACCTGGCAGCCTCCGCGGCATTTTTTGCTTGTCCGGGTCTTAGCGAAGTCAGCCGCCGCCGGTAACGAAGTGTTGCGGGATGGCGCCTGTGCGGGCGAAACACGCAAATCAGTGTACTGTTGCGTCTACGGATGCCATAACAGCTACGCCAACACTGCTGACAAGCTCCCGAAAACCAGTTTTTATTCCTTTCCGTGGAAGCCGTACGAAGAGGAGCGCAGGCTGCGCTGGATTAGGGCTGTGCGTCGTGCAAGGTAAACAAGCGCGTTTGGCGTCTCTTTTGGTCCATTTGCGTGTTGTAACTGGCGTTATTTCCATCTTTGGCCTCGTAATTTTCTTCTCTTGTTGGTTATTAGCCCAGACGGAGGCATGTGGCTGCCGGTACGAGACAGGAGCCGAATTTGCAGCGCTCACTTTGTTGGCAACGCAAAGAGTTCGGTCGTCGGTCACCCTGCGTATGTGCCGTCCATATTTCCGGCGTGCTACGGGAGAGGCGACGGCGTTACATCAGAAACAAAGCTCGAGAGATATCAGCGGTAAGTGCACATTTTCTGGTTTGTGCGCGTGTTGCTGAGTGTGCGCGAATTGTGTCGGCAAAGGCTTTCGTAGCGAACCGCCGTCATGCCACATTATATTGTTTTAGATCCCTAAAATTAGTTGTAACAAAATTGCTGCGATTAACTGCGTAGCAATGCGTATTCCTTCCTGTGAATGCCTTTCAGTGTTCACCGTCGGAGTGCCTCGGCTGTCGCGGCAACGCCGTTTGGGTCGGACGACACGCCTGAAGCACCTGCAGTTTCTGAAGAGTCGCCGACCACCTTTGACAACACAGCGCCAGAGTCGCCAGGAAATTGCACCACGTTTGCTTCAACGGTGAGCAGTTGGTCTGATTGAGCTAACCGTGTGGGTGGATCGCTTAGTACAGATATCTTTGCTGTCACGCGCATTCACTGATGGCTCTGTGAAACGAAAGTGCTTTCACCATGCGCGAACGGAGTGAGAGAGAGTATTAAACACATTTAGAAACAAACTTTCTGTACTGAATTTTGCCGCTATGCATAAAGATGAGGTAATGGTTAGATATTAATAATGAAAATAAAGATGGAATAATGGTTAGATGTTAATGATGAAAAATGATAAAGTGAGCATGAAATGACTGGCGTCTCGTTTTTAGGGCAATAATATAAAGGGAGATAGCTTGGCTCCACTTGCATGAGGTCTGACCTAGTGCAATTTGTTACTCGGCGAATTGGTTTGGTATGGTACACTTCTGTGTCGAATACGCTTTCAATAACTACATTGCAGATTGTTTTATAGTTTATATATGCAACGCTTTGCGTCAGTAAAGCAGAATGCAATTTCTCGAATTTTAATACCTTTTGTATTTTGTGATCACTTTCTAGTGTAACAACTAGCAGTGCACTTACCCGATATCCAGTCATATTCTAAGCACGAGTTTTGTCATATAGAAAAACCAACATCTCGTGTAACATTAAATTGCATTACATGTAGTGTAACAGTAGAAGTTGCCAGCTCTTCGTTATTTCTTCTCACTGTGTGAAGTGCAGCAATAACGACACAAGTAAGGAAATGAGGACATGATACAAGTGCGGCTGTTCGTCATAATGGGTCTAGTTCACACACCCCATATTTTGTTTGTCCCATCCTCCTCCATCCCCATCCCCATGTCGAAGAAAAAACATACTCGGCTTATAAATGCGCACTACTGAAATAACCCAAATGTTTAGAAGGACTGATTGTCCCATGTTTTTCATGTTTGCTTGTACGTGCAGTTGCGCTTCACACTGTCAGGCAATTTCACAGCGCTTAATGTAATTTGTCCTTTGTCGGTGACATAACAGTACGTATAACGTTATGAACTCACAGTTTCTGCACATGCATATTTACAGGGTACTCAGACAGATGAGCTCTCGTCCAGAGGCCGTTGCACCATATTCCTCTCCGTGGCGTGCCACGGAACAGCGTCCACGCAAGTGTGGCACACCGACACCGTGGACAGTGGCGTGCAGACGAAAGTGACGACAGCCACTGCATGCACCGGGCCAGAAGAACGGACTTGTATATTTCTTGGCTACGATTCCATCAACAACAGAGCAGACTCTTTCAGGGAACTGTGCGGTGTGAGCGCAAATGTTTTCGCGTTACTTCTGGCCGTTTTATTCCCCGTAACTGTCAGGCAGATTGACGTCCCAGTTCCACAGAAGCTTGTGATTTTCTTGATAAAGCTAAAGCTGGGAATATCATTTGCCAGTCTTGGTGTCCTGTTTGGCCTGCATAGGACGGCTGTAAGCCGCATATTTTTCTTTGTTTTGAGCAATTTGTTGACTGCGATGAAAGCGTGGATTCCAGAACCTTCCCTAGGCACTGTGCAAGCATCAATGCCTGAATGTTTTAAGGTGCACTACCCTCGCTGCCGGTATATCATAGACTGCACGGAACTAAGAACAGAGGAGCCACCGACTCTTGAACAACGACGTGCTCTTTTCTCTCACTATAAGGGGGGTTATACTCTGAAGTTCTTGATAGGAATTCTGCCGAATGGTGTAGTTACGTTTGTGTCGGACGCATATGGTGGCCGCACTTCGGACACGCAAATTACCCTCAATTCCGGATTTCTGGGCCGAGTTGAGCCCGAGGATGTCATACTGGCAGACAAGGGTTTCCCTGGAATCAAAGCACCAGCGGAAGGCCAGCAAGGAATTGTTGTTCTGCCACCCTTCTCAAAGGGAAACGTACAATTCACATATGAGGAACTGCAACAAACGTACCACATCGCCCAAGTGAGAATACATGTTGAGAGAGTCATTCAACGGATCAAAATCTACAATATCTTGAACAATAGAATTTCGGTGGACCTAATTCCTTTTATGGGCAGCATAATGCGCATGTGCTGCATTCTGGCCAATCTGCAGCAACCAATCCTGAATTCTAACAAGCCCGACAATGTAAACAGTGCTTGACCATGCATGCCCCAGAGTAAACTTTCACTTTGCCCCAGTAAATGTTGTGTACAATACATTCAGTTAAATAAACTTACCAAGGTGTAGTACTACATTTCAGGTGTTGTGATTATTTGCTTTTGTTTTCATTTTCGCTGTCAACGCATGAAACCACTGTAACCAGGCTTGAAATGGTACATGCATTTTAAAGGAAAAGGCTGAAGTATTTTTCAAAAATTTATTCAGACAGAAGTTGTCTGGCATACAGAGGCCACAGGCAGACGTACTGTGCCATTATGTAGCGATGCGTCGGAAACTGGTTCCACTGTCTCTTGTGCAGTGCACGGACCAAATTTTAGAGCAAGCAAAACAATCAATTTTCATAATAGTATTTACACAGCAGAAGCATATGGCATTTTACTCAATTCAAACCACATCATCAAACAAAATTGCCGAGTCCATTGTGTACACAGACTCTCAAGGCGTTGTACAGGCACTGTCATTAGGAAGGTCATCTAAAAACTATGATCGATGCTCTTTTCAATGTACTAATGACTGCTTATGCCTCAAATCTTGAAATAACTATGCTTCGTGCCAGGGCATTGTGGAATCCATGGCTATGAGGCCGCCGACCAAATGGCTGGTGATGCTGCTCTCATGACAGTTGACGTTACAACAGTACCTTACACCAACCTAAAGACACATCAGACGGCAGCTTTGTAACACGAGGCAATTACACTGGAGTCAACAAACAGACAACAAACTACGTGTAGTAAAACCACAATTGGGACGCTACATAACTGACTCCCACAACAGATACACTGAAGTCGCTCTGGCTAGGCTGTGGATAGGCCATACACGTGTAACGCACTCCCACCTGCTCAAGGATCTCCGCGACCCATGTGTAGCAGGTGTGGAAGGGGGGACCTATCCGTATTCACATACTGATCACATGCAAGAAACTTGACACAACACGACACAAATATTTCCCTAAATTATACAGGCTACACATTTCTTTGCACCCATCATACTTTTTAGCCGACGAGCCAATGTTTTCCAGTCAACGTGTTAAGTTTTTAGCTGAGGTGAACTTTCTGCAGGCACGTGTAATCATCCTATCTCCATTGTCTGTTGTTTTTCATCACCTTTACTTTTAGTCACATGTTTTAGTATTTACGGTCTCATCAAAATTCAGTAACTACTTCTTCGACGCTCTTTGCCCATAGTTGGCCTTGAGCCAATAAAACCCAAGCATCATGATCATCATCAGATGTACTGTGCGTGACAGTGGCCTGCTACACCTACAGTTTACATTACATACAAAGAAGAAAAAGAAAGACGAGAACAGGAGCAAGGTTATACAATGATTATAAAAAGGCAACGTAGAGAACATCAAGTATGCTAAAGCAGCAAAAAACTGAACACACAGAAGTGGTTGCCTTTTTGAAGGAGGCGAAAAGCGAGAACGTCTGTCCTTCAAGATTTCGGTGCATGTTAAAGATCCACACGTGGTCGGAAATAATCCAGAGCCCTCTGCTATGGCGTACCTCAGAGCCCACGTGTAGCTTCTACGCGTTGAACCTTGTACATTACCCGCCGTGGTGGCTCAATGGCTAAGGCGTTGTGCTGCTGGGCATGAGGTCGCGGGTTCGATCCCCGGCTGCGGCGGCCGCTTTTCTGATGGAGGCGAAAAGCAGAAACGCCCGCGTGTAAGAGATTTCGGCGCACGATAAAGATCCCCAGGTGGTCAAAATTAATCCGGAGCCCTCCACTACGGCATGTCTCATCGCCTGCGTTGCGTCGGTGCGTTAAATCCTATAATCAGTCAATCAAGAACCTTGTATATTACTCTCTGCGTGTTTTTACTTTTTTGCAAGGGCTTTTAGAAGGTGAGTGAAATAAAAACATTCCAGCTTGGGAATGTATTCGGCCAGGAACTTGTCGTTGCGTTTAACTTCAACAGTGATGCTTTGTTTTTTGGAATATACAAAAAACAAGGCATCACTGAGGTTTAACACGTACAGCATCACCATCAGCTGGGTGTAGCATTCGTGGCTGCTCTTCAGTGTCAGCTTGTCGTCCACATAATGCAGGAACTTTACATGGCTGATGCATCTCTCAAAATCTATGAGCATGCTATCCTGCAAAATGAATGGGCACTTGATTTCGACGAGGCGGGTTGTATCACCAGTGATGACGAGCCCATCGGGACTGCCACACAACCACGGCTGCTCTGGATGGACCACGAGTCCGACCTGCCGAGGAAAGTGAGGCAAGATTGTTTACATTTTGCTGAGAAATGTGCGGAGGGATTACCTCATGAATAGGGAGTTCAAGGGCCATTGACAGCTCCCTCCTGGCTTCGGCTTCGGTGTTTCTGCCTGCAAAAATAAAAAAGAAAAGGAATGTGTTAATGTGGACTGAGGAGTTCTAACATGAGAAAGTTTGTTTGTTCAACAAACTTTCTTCTCCTTGTTAATATGACCTGTTTCATGCAATTTAGTTTATTCACGTGCATTTAAGACTCTATTTACTGCAAGTAAAAAGGGCGGATTGAGCAAATGTTTAAGGTTGTGCACCCATACGTGAATCCTTACCGTAAGTTGTGGCTTGCGCCCAGAATGGGCGCGGTGAAGCGAGTGCAGCTGCAAGTGCTTCAAACTCTGTCCTCCTCGTTTTGGTGCGGTGGGCCATCGTGCTTGTGATGCGGTGCTTCCGCTCTTGGTGCCATCTGCGACAAAATGTGCCATTTTGTATAAAATGCACAACACGCTGTGAAGCACATAAAGGCTGCAGATATAACAAACCTGTCTACAGCAGCCTGGCCCAGGGTTAAAAGCGCGATCTCCGCTATCTGCTCCACGCTTTTTTTCACAAACGTTTTGTAATACGTTTCCTCTCTCTGCTCCAGCATAGCGAGCAGGTTGCACCTGTTTATTGTCAAGGGTACCACGCTCGCCACCTGCATGGTTGCGTACGTTTCTCGCGCTTCCCCGAGCAGCGATCTGACAACCTCGATGCCGAGATTGAGACTTTCGTCTACAGCTTCTGTGGAAGCACCGGTTGGATCTGCATTTTCGTCGTGGCTGTCCTCGCACACCTCACTCCCGAGAATTGGGCATGTACCGTTTTCGGGCACAGGGGTTTGAGTACTGGGGCAGGCAAGGGGCGACCTGTATAAATAATTATCAAGTTGTATGATGCAATACAAAAAAGCACGCATGCTTCAATGTTGAATAATCTGAACAATTCAAGAAAGCGCTCCTCGTGCTTACTTGCAAAGAGTTCCTTTATCTGTTTCTTCGTGTCCAGGGTCGGTCGCGCAGAGGGTTTCCCCCAAGCACGCGGCAACTCCGTGCACGATTTCTCCTCGTGGCTGTTTATGAAAACGGCCACCGCCGCCGCGTGTTTACACCAACCGCGGCAGCCAGCCTTGCACGAACAGCGGCCTCGCACAATGCGCCTTGGATTCGGCGACAACTACATAAACAAAACAAATCACCATGTACGTGAAATAAGCACATAAGGGTATCTCAAATACAATTCACTCACCTCCAGCCGCACGTCGTAGTCGCAAGTGCTCTTCATCTGCGGAATGCACCTGGCCACGATTTCAGACGGCGCCGTCTCGCTGAGGATTTCTTCTTTTACGCCGTACACGTGGTTGCTCGCGTAAAGCTTGATGCCGCGCCTGAAGCAACTTCCCTTGAAATACTTCTCAGGGCTCTGTGTTTTACTAAAACCGCAATACAGCACGCACGATCCGCTTGGCGCCGTCATGCTGGCCTCGCGCGGACGCGGCCGAGCCATAGAGAAAGCCTTGCGGAGCTGCGTTGCACGGAACGGCGGACAAGCAAAAAATGCGGCGCGGCGCCGGAGGGGGCGCCACCGGTTCCAATTCAGTGGCGCCTCCAAACGAGCGCACGAGGCCTTATCCCAGGCTATTTTCATGCACATTTTTGGCTTTGTGGCCAGTCCTTATGACCAATGCCTATTTTATGAGTTGCCTCGCGGCCCGATTTCTGCTTTATACATGCCATTGTACAGGAAATTATTTAACGAGTGCGCATTATTCATAACGAGTGCGCACTCGTTAAATAATTTTTTGTACAATGACATGTACAAAATAGAAATGTGACCGCGAGACACAATAAACAAACTGCATCAACTTTGCGAAGCAGTTACGTGACTTGTCAAAAACAATTAAGCAACACAACACGCCGAGTCTATCTCTGTAGTTTTTTTATTATGCATATCAAATTTACAAGAAACCTGGCTTAACAGTGGCAAGACTACGAACACAAACACGAAAGCAAGCACGCACAATAGTCGAGAAAAAATTTTAAGAAGCGCTGCTCATGAAGCGCGAACCGATTATGCTTCGTTTAACTGCCTGAGATGCTGTTGTGACGCTGATTCCCCGAAAACCTGCTTTTCACCCTCCGTCATCGACTTGCCACGAACCGGCGTATTCACAGTGGCGAACTTTGCGCCTACTTGAACTATGCGCCTTTCAGCGACCTCGTGGCTTCTCAAAGCGCCAACCGGACAGCGGCGGTGCTAACAAAAGCAATGCTGGGCGCCCTGCACAACAAGCCTCGGCGGCGTGCCCGCGCCTCATTGTCATGCCCTTTTGTGGCGTGTTGTCTTCAATAGGCCACTAGAAGAGTATTACCACCGAGGGATGCAAGGCGTCTTCGTGGTGGTGCAACATCGCCAGGACAAAAGAAGGCTCTGACCACGGCGGATTGCCACGGCGGGAGCAACCTGGCGCTCACCTGCCCCGGAGAGGAGGGGCCTCTCGTGCGTGTGCGCGTGTGTTTTGCGTGGTGGCGCTCCTATCAGTGCCATGACCTCCGTGATTGGTGCCTCCTGACGTCAGCCGGAGAAAAAGGGTGAAGGGGAAGGGACCCAACGTGCCTATTTAATCTCGCGCGCGCAGGAGCGCACTGCCCGCTCTCATACCAAGATGTAAATACTTGTATATAAAGTTTTCTTCTTCGTCAACTTGCCCATCATGACTGCCCCGGCACCTCCCCAACCTCGGCCCACATCGACCACGCTACCATGGTTCGCAACAGTGGAGTCAGCGGTGAAATTCCCAACAGTGGAGTCAGCCCCTGGCTTCCCAATAATGCCCACAAAACAGAAGCATTCAGGTAAATGAAAACAGGACCATTATCCCCGGTAATTCTCCGACGTGCCAAGATCATGTTGTTCAACAGCACTATTGTGCACTCTTAGTCGCGTCCCGGATGGCGTCCTATTTATATGCGGTGGGCAGCCTAAATACCGTGATATTAGAAGCCCTGACAGACTTATTTTCCGTGGCAAAACCTCGGGTGGTTACAGCACGCTTATATGCTGCGCCAACCACCCGTGTCACGGACAGCCTGAGGCCAGGAAATAAATAAAAAGAGGGGGGCAATCGTGAAGCTCTGAGTGATATGTGTGGCTTGCGGCGCATGCGCGTATTCCCCCTCACACAATGGCCCGCGACCTCCTTTGCGGCGGCCGACGCGTGCCCGCCGACGTGGCGAAAGCCGAAAAACATTTTAAAAAATCTTGCACGCACATGCGCAGTAGGAGTGGAAAGAAGTTCGCGCATGGCGAGTTGTGGTCCGGTGATCTGTCTTTAGCGCGCGTGCGCAGTATGGAGTTATTTCAGCGCGTAGCAAGTTGGGGTCCCGCGCTTTGACTCTTGCTCTGTATAGTTCATACTCAGTTCCGAGCTTTCACACTTTCTTGACCACGTTCGCTTGCGCTGACATCAAATGTCTGCTTCGAGGTCGGTGTAGCAGTGGAAGGAACTGCGAATACGATGGGTTTTTTAGGGCCACCGGGAACGCAAGCCAAGCCGCGGCGCCATGTCAAGCCGGCTGGTGTGTGTATTACGGGCATAGCCCGGTTGAACACGAGCGGTAGTAAGTCCCTGGATTTTTTTTTTCGAGGGGTGGGGGAGCGCAGACTGCGAGACTTCGTGTTTGCAGACAATGTAGCAAGGGCAACGAAATTGTGCCTTTTGCGTCGTCGTAAGAAGCCCGCACCAAAACCGTTCTCCGATGCCCGGGATCGTACGGTAAATTTGACGTGCTTTATAGAGAGGATTCGGTTTCCCAGTGCGGCGGCCGCTTTGGTATCCAGGAGAAAAACGAAACTGCTTGCACATGAGGTACTTCAGTTGCCGTAATGAGTGTGCCGTGGTGCCATAAAGAATTTGCATTTTTACACGCGTCGCAGTGTCAAGGTCAAGCCACATAAAACCCTGTTTTAATTTTGTATTTTTCAATATTCTATGGCCACTGCTTGTCATTTTCGGTAGGCGTAGTAAAAAGTTAGGTAACGTTCTTTCGTAACTACGTTTTCGTGTCGTCGTTTCGGCTAGTGAATTTTCTGGTACGTTGAGTAGTCTGGATCCTGTGGCGATGTGGAAACTTCCTTACGGTGCGTTGAAGTGGTAAAGTTTTCACATGAAGCAACATTCATTAGTAACACCAGCCCCCATATTGTTGTGTTCGGCACGGCTGCCGTCTGTCTGGAGTGTCAACTCGCGGTTTCAAGAAACATGATAGCATTGGCAGCGCAAACGCGGCGCGGCGCCGGCGTGGAGGTTGCTAGAAGCGGTGGCTTCTAATGTTGTTACACAGCCTTCTATAAAGGCGTTACAGAGGAGGCTATGGTTGTTACAGATGCGCTGGCTGTTGCTCGGTGCGCGCAGTTTACCTATGCTTTAGCAAAAGATATTTCTAGCAGTTTTATTCGATCTTTCATAAAATGTTTTGCGCCATACAATTGGTCAAAATTGTTTCATAAAAAGAAACTAGAGCACATTACCCTCCGCGTGTAACAGCGAACAGAGTTTTTTTTACGACGTCCAATTGACGTGCTGGCATCAAATAGAATTATGGTTTTCTCGCACGCCTTTGCACTGAAAAAGCGCTCGGCCTTCCTATGTATATGAAGAAAACGTTTTTGGAGAGCGTTTGAATCTAAAGCAGTAAGAGATAAATAATTGCCTAAACTACAGCGATGCCCTTGCCTGATCAACGCCGCCTGTATTAACATTGCCTGACGCGTCGCGCGCTTTTCAATGGGAAGGGTAGGGCACGGCCGGCTGGAGGAGCGGCGAGCGCGCACTTTCATACGGCCTGCGCACCCAACAACGAAACGATACAGCAGATTCTTGACAGAGTGAGGGCCCTTCGAACCAACCCTCTACCCTCCCAACCCTCTTTTTCGCCTCTGGCCGACCTGACGTTCAGGAACGGTGGACGAGCACTACTGCGCATGCGCCAACTAGACATCAAAAAACAAAGAAAGCGACTTTTTTTTTGCCGGATGTGACGTCATGATTTAAGAAAAATGGCAGCTGTTGCGCGGTCATCTCGCTGCGCTTTTCTCGTCGTGATTTTTGCCTGCCGTTGCAGCGGTGCATAGGTGTTTGGCTTACGATTGTGATGACGGTGCTCTCGAAGAACTTCTGGAGAGCACTTACGGTGGTGTGCAGCGTGTGATCGGGACACTGAGTGTGTGCGACTGCCTAATTTTCGCGTAGTACGTTGCGACGGTGACCACGGGCGCTCTGCATCAGTTCTGCCGCCTCGATTTACGACAGTGATGGGTGCGTTCCCGTCGAACTTCTGCACTGTGTTTTACTAGAGCGCCGTGTTGAGGCCGCTGGGCGCTTCGCCGCCTACGTGCCGTGGCGAGAGGCAGCAACGCCGGTCAGACTAGAGCACTGGGATAGCGCATGACCACTCCCATCGTAACCAAGCTAGCCACTGCAAACGTAGACCACTTCTACGTAGACCACAGGGCTGTGCTTTTGTCCGAGTACAACGGAGTTAACCTGTGCGAAAGTATAATTGTGTGTTCGGAGTCGTGAGGCAGGCAGGTAATGTTCACCATTGCGAAGGTGTAGTAACTACCATAATCTGTCTGCTAATCACTTTGTTGGTCTGAAACCTTAAGCCAGCTGATAATAGGACATGCAGCCCGGTGGGAGGTAGGGCTGCGCACAGGACAAAGGTTTTTTTTGTTGTTGTTACCAGCTGTAGGAACCAAGCCTTAATAATACACATCCAGGCCTCAAGTAGTGAATGAGAAAATATTAACTAGTTGCACTTAGACCTGGTGCCAAGCATTTTTTTTTTCGTGGGCCCTCTCAAGTTACCGTTTTTAAAATTATCGCTTCTAAGGCACGTTCAAGCTGGTATAATGCCATGCATTCAACAGATTCTGGACAGTTCACCCAATATGTCCTTGATGTGTGCTGTCACATGCTGAAGAACAATATTGTACTTCAGTTGGTACTTTTAGGAACAGATCTTATGATGTGCAATGCTTTCAAGTTCATTTCTTCCGTGTTTAGCGTGACTGAGGACTTGTCTGCAGCAATCTTACCGCAAATAAGGTATTGCTTGTCGAACAGCACAAAAGTACCACTACAACTTAAAACTGAAATTAGTCAGGGATGAGGTTTTGCTTGTCAGTTTTCTCTCTCCAGAAGTGTGGCAATGGCAGCTGAGCAGTGGCGTTGCTCGGTAAACTTGCACCCGGGGCCCAGAAAATTTGTCTCCCCCTCACATATACAAAACAATTATTAATAATAAAACTAGTGTTATTGTTATTATTGATAATATTAATGTCTTCTATTGTTAGCGTATGAAGGCTGGTTCACACCTGGGACTGGAGTTACCAAAAGCGATTTCTGTCACTCTTGTCACTTGGCATTGCCCTCATCGCGCGACAAGAGCGATTGGTCTCGACAAATTTTGTGTCTTTCATTTAAATACCAATGTAAACAAAACTTTTTACAGCTACTGAATGCATGGGCTTCGAAACGTCAATGCAAGCATGCATAATATGCGATGCGAAATGAAGCCACAGGATACTTGATCTGTAGTTATTTATAATGAACTGGCAATATATTAGAAAAGTAAGCAGCAAGATAAGAAGCCATGTGCTATTTAGGCAATAATAGCTACACGAGCTTGGTTTAGAGATCCCCAGACGACGACTCTGGTGCAGATCTTGATACACAACACCGACCTTTTCAGTGAATTAGGCATCGATAAAAATCCTAACAGTAAGGAGCATCATGGTGTGTCACTCGTGAGCATGAAAACACCATTAGCAGCCGAGAAAGGAGTGGCCAAGAGCTACTTGCGGCAGCACAGGGTGTAATGCGCCAAACCAAAGTAGGGTAGGGGAAAGGTGAAGGCTGATATGCAGCAGTGTGAGAGTACCACATCTACAGTCGATACCGAGCGAATGGATGCCTGCAAGAGCAATGGAGGTGTGAGAGAGTCTCTGGCCTTGTCAGAAAACGACACTATAAGGTGGTCGCCACAGGCGTTCGGAAAGCTTTGCAGCCCGCTGTGCCGACTAAATCATGCAGACGTCCCGCGGGCCTGGAGGAGGGTGGCCAGCAATGATAGGGCTGTTTAAAGGCAACACATGCAAGGCAAATAGTCGCTTCATTCGCATCAATTTTCCTGTGTCTAGGAACACACCTTGAACAAATTATGCTTGAAGGACCACAGGCGGAGCCTGGTGAAAGAAGGCTGGGGGAGAAATAGAAGTTGTCCCAGCAAATAACAACAGCCGGACTTAAAGAAAAGCTATTTTCAAGTATTGTGCAGGAAAAGTGGTATAAAATGTGAAAGAAACGGCCGCCCCATAAATTCGGGAAAACCGCCTGCGCCTGCCCGTTTGTCACTAAAGGCAGCCTCTGTGGCAGCATGCAACTGCTGGAAATTTCTCTAAGTGAGAATTTCAGTACGTTTGAAATAGATACATTGTCGGGCCTCTTTATTTCTATGGTTATGTGATTACTGAGAATGGAAGCAGATAGAAAGGGAACATTTAGCGTTGAAAGAGACGACTGGCCGTACACGAGTCGTCTAAGCGGCCAGTGCACGGCTATACTGGCTATAAAAAGTCGTGTGGATGTTTGTCTGCGACAATGTTGTCGTTTCCTTTCGTACGTTGTAAAAAGATTCCACCACACATTTGCAAATAAGTTAATTGACATTGGCGTCTTGGGAAAACGAACACAGTATAAAGTATAAAATGTGAGGTTCGGGCTTACCAGTGAAGCAGCCACCAGCCAATGGAGGAAATCTGAATCGAAGGAGGTTACAAAGCGATAAAGAAAGAACTCTTGAGTAAAATATCAGATTCGTACGGGCCCGAGTGTATCAGCGCCACACGCTGGCTCACAACCGTTCGGTCGCGCCTATCCCGATGTGTTGGTGACGACGATTTCATTGACGTCGTCGTACAGTCAACTAGTCCAAGACAGATCCTAGATGAAACAACCTTTTCCCAGTAGCTGAGGAAATAATATCGCCCTCTCCAACCAAAAGTAATAACCAAGAACAAGACGTTTGGGACCCATCTCGATTCCCTCTTCCTTCAGGGGTGACTGGGGTCGCGTTGTAGCGCCGGTCACTCACAAAGCGCCTCGCTGTGGAGCGCCGTGCCCGCATGTACACAAGTAAGAGGGTCCGGAGGGAAGGATTTATGTTCTTTGCATCTTTTCCTCCAGTTGGTCACGCTTCTGGAGCGTTTCACCGAAGTCTCTTTTGTGGTCTGATGTTTTGCAGCGGACGTCGTCGTTGTGCTGCCTGAGTCGTTCCAGTAGATTTTTCCTCCCCAATGCATGGGGAGGGGCACTCAGCTCAAAAATCTTGCATACGACACCGGGCGTCCTGTCCTTTGCCGCACAGTCTTCAACATTTTTTTTCTAGTAATGTACACAAAGCACTCGGCAGAATGCTTTCACTAACACAGAAACTGCCCCTCACTCCCACCTCAATTATCGTGGGGTCTCCCGACCATATTCCGGGATGGGAGCACTCAGCGGATCGAGTGCCTAATGATAGAAATCGGGTGACGTAGCTGGTGTTTATCTTTTTGTTATGCACTTAATTTCGTTGTCCTGTCCTTTTTTTTTCTCACCCTCCACCTTGAAAGATGAACCTACCAGAGCAAAATATTTAGGTCATCCACTTAAAATATTTCTTCACTTAAAACTCCTTGGGACAGCCACATGAAAGCCATGATAAAATGGAAAGAAGATGAACACACAGCTATCCGCTTTATTTATGTTCACAACGCAGATACTCATTTATATTGCTCTTAACTTACAGGGGAATGAAATAAAAAAACGTAGATTGACCTGATTAAAAGTTAGGTAAATAAAATAAATGCCTACATAACTGTTCTATTTCTTGCATAATTTGTTCGACAAGCTACTCGTCCGTTGTTCTATTAGTTTAATTACACGGGGCCGCATGGGATACGCCCCTTCCATATAATGCCATCTTCGTACAATTGCCATGTGCTGGCTGTGTCGCTTGGCACGATGAAGGAAAGTCAACGACATAAAAAATATGAGCTATCAACACCCGATATCAGATCCTTCGCAATTGCTTAAATCGCGAATTGGTTGGTTAGTGCAAGCACTGAAGGAATCGGGTGCAACCAAGGGGAAGTCGCGACAACCCATTTGTCTCACCTAATGTTGGACACCTGAGCTCCCACCTCCTCTTGAAAGCCCCCACCCCTTGAGCCCCCACCTCCTGACCTCCTCTTCCACTTGCGCCCCTCCTCCCAACACAGGCTTAATTTGTACAGTTAGCTCCCCCCATTGCATGTTTCACACTTACTTTCATTTCGTTTTAATTATCAGTCCCCGCTTCCTCAAGATTCAGTCTTCCCCATATTTATTTTTTCAGGTCATTTTCACCTTGGTTTCCTTCTGAAAATATGACAACCGGACCAGGGTACACGGTCTCCCACGCGTCACTGCGAAGACTACAGAAAATGCTAAACATTCACCATGACCCGTACACAACATCTCATGTGCGTAAAAAAAGCCACATAAATAACCGCCGAGGACACATGACCAAAGTCTCGTAGGCTTGGATGCCTCCCCCTTCACTCCTCCCCCCTACTGATCTCGTCTGCCGCCCCAACAGTGGTCCTGGACGTAATGAAGGGGCTTTGTTAGGCCCCTGTCGTCCCATCGAAAAACAAGCTCGCTCGCTACACCCCTCCGAGCGTCACAGTCGTATACCGACGCACCCCCTCTCCAGGAATCGTTCCTTGTTCGCCTCCGCTCACCCTGCAGCCAATTAACTCCTCAAGTCACACCCATCCTCGACTACCGCGACATTCCTGGATGCCAAAATTCTCCTCGCTGTCTTCCATTGTACCAGGAAACAAATTTGAATAGACTGGTGGGGACGTAAATTGAACAGGCCAAAGCTGTGGTCTCGTTACAGTTGTCTTCCAGTTTTCGACGTCAGCATTACACATTGTAGGGGCCCAAGTGGCACACCCCCCCCCCCTTTATCGAGGGGCTGGTACCCGGGGCCCAGGGACCCCCGGCCCCCCCTTAGCGACGCCACTGCAGCTGAGTGTTTTTTGTGACTACAAATGACAACTTACCTTTTGTATATATATTTAAAGGTGTGATTACTAACTTGGCATCTGTGAATTGAATACAAGTTAAACTTAGCTGTGAATTCAACAAAATATTTTTGAATAGGAATAGTAACAGCTGGCTGCGAATTGAATATTTTCAAACCACACTATCTTTGTTTTGGCGTTTCTAGAGTGTATAAAACATAACTACACCAAAAAAGACAGATTAGGCAGTCAGAACTAGACACATCTCTGTTCAGGCACTTGCGCTTGACATACAAAAAATTTAATGTAGCAGAGAAAATAAAACATAGACATGCAAACCAGTGCAACAAGAATTCTGCATACATTGCCATAAAGAAATATGGGTTCCTCAAAATACTGTGAACACAGTAAGCATATTAGGTATATTTAATATGATAGGCAGCAGTCCCCCCACTCTCCTCAATGATTGAAAGGAGGCTGGGCTTGCTAGTTGCCGGTGGGACCTCACCAACAAACCAGCAATAACGTTTTATTTCTCACTTCTGCTATTATATTTATAGGAAACCTATTTAGATGATAAATTTTGCTTTCGTAATGTTGCACTTAACCTAACATACACCACAGTTAGCGAACACTAGCTTGGTGCAAGGTTTCTGCATCAGGCTTTTGGCACGGCTTCAGTGTCATGCAGAAAAACCAACCCGCAAGGTCTTACCATGTAGTGAAGCTTGAAAGTTTGCACGTCTTCAGATAGAGCAAACATTCGTTCCTCTACTATTTGTAAATTTCAAATATTTGAAACAGAGCTGCAAATCGAATATCAAAAAGTACTCGCACAGTATTCTAAGTTGCGAATGTTCACACACCTTCAAATATACTGCCTGGTCACTTCAGTGTAAGTGTACAATAAGTTTATACAAATAATTTCATGAATGAAAGTTAAAAATGCCATAAGGTGTTCATTATGCAAGTTTGATGCATTTATTTGAAATCACTGATAAGCATTGGGTGCAGTTGATTGGATGCTTAACCTCTCTGTCTTCCCTGTACTATCTCCTACATCCCCTCAAACTCAACGGGCATGGCTTCATTTCTCCTACTCCCTTCTTTAGACACTGCTATGCTTTCCTTTCTTTCTCCACCGGATTTGATCTCCCTCGAAGAATACGCCATTGCTCTTGCAATAGAGCACGCTACTCTTAATGTTCCTACCACCACGCCAGTATATATCTTCTCCGACTGTCAGACAGTCCTTCGTAATTTCGCTAACCATGAGACCCACCCACACACCACTGATTTCGTCACTCCGAGACTTGAATCGAATCCTCGGCCACGCTTCACACTGGCTTGGGTTCCTGGCATGTGCGGAAACGCCTTAGAAGACGCGCTCACCCGAGTACCTTTCCCGGGTTCGCCCATGTCCTGGCCAACCTTGTACCACCCGCCGACGGTTCGTACTCAACACCGCGCTTCCCGCCATTACCAATTACACGCCCAACGCCTATCACGCACCCTGTACCCACCCCCCAGTTCCCGTCTAACTCATGAGGCTGCGTGCCTCATTCGACAGGCTCAAACCTCTTCACTCCCCTCCCATCACATTCTTCACCGCATCTATCGGTGCCCTGGCCATCCTTCCTGCCCCAGGTGTTCTTCCTACCCATCCATCCCTCATTCTAATCGGGACTTCACCCCACCATCTCTTACCCGATCCCTCACTTTCATCACTTCCTGGGAGCTCTGGCTGTCTTCCCCGCCGACAGTGAACATCCAGGCTGCCCAGGAAGCTCTCTACAAACACGTGCACCGGATCCGCACGGGCATTCAGGAGTACTGTGTGGATCCGGTGAATTGAACTTTCAAATTAGGACCAGGCATTCAGGAGTACTACGTGGATCCGGTAAATTGAACTTTCAATTTAGGACCTGGACTTAGAAATAAGTGTTTGTTCTCTCTCCCTCTCTCTCCTTCCTTCCTTTACAGGGTGGGCATTCATAGGGGCCTGTGTTGGGTAATATGTTGTGTTGTAGTATGTGTGGGTTTGTAGACATCTGTACAACGGCTTTGGACTTAGAGGTTGGTGTGGGAATCTGGCAGGTCTTTTCTGCTTTTCTACGAATCCGTGGCTAGTAAATTTGAGGGCAGCAGTGCGTGCCGCCTCATTCCCTTGTAGAAAGGCGTGATGTCCAGATGAGGTAGATGATCACTAGCTTTTGTATCCGTGGTAGTGTATTTGAGGTGTGATGCATCCTTTTTGATAAAGGGACATGCTTACTGGGAGTCACGGTGGAATCTGTCATGGCTGTGCTTGCATCTGTTTTTTTGCAAAGTTGTGGAAGTGGTAGTGGTGAGTGTGGCGGGCATCAAGGGTTTCTTATGAGTGATTAACGGCAGACGTCCCAGGGTTTTGTGCTTAAATATGCATCAAAACAGTGAACTGAATAAAGGTTGCTACGCAAGCTAGTTGAGACTTCATCGTGGAAATTTTGGTCAAATGTCAGGCATGATTCAAGGAAAGGATAGAGACAGGAATGAGCTTCATCAACGAAGCTTCATTTCCCTCTGAGAGTGATTACAAAGTAAACAAAACCTTCATATGACACTGGTTTAACACCACATGTAAAAAGCAATCACAGCTGCTGCACACTTCACACTAATTATTCAGTATTCTATAGTGCATCTGTCTCCCACATTTATCACATAGGCCTCAGAGATTTCTCGTTCCTGTTTTGTGCCATACAACTTCAGCACTCTCGTCGTATCAAATTCTGGCATGCAGCCACCTGGCGTGCATTGAGTCTTGGAGTGGAGCACCAAATTGGTTTCTGTTCCAGTCGTCAGCGATGCGGCATGCTCCCACCACCGCCTTGTCTGCCCTATCTACCATTAAGACACATTGAAATAGGAACAACAAAGCACGTGACTTTTAGTACATTCTGTGCATCATGGTGACGGGCTGTGTAGCCACAGGAGGAACAAAGTTACAAGAATTCGTGTCCAACAGTGTTATGGAAATTGCATTTGAGAATGTTAATTTGGCCCACTGCCGCATGTCGTGCGGGGTCCCGCTACGGTTATCAAACTTTGTCACTGTGTAGGATCAAGCAGAACACGATGAAGGCTGATAGCAGAAGCACAAACGGGCACCAAATATGGTGGTGGGCGAAATAAATATTTTCACAGACCGAACAGTGCCCTCTCGACACCCACATGCAAGTTGGTCGAACTGGAAGTACATAATACCTTAGATAAACTGCACGAAGCTTACCATCACTCCCAAACCTCCCGCCTCAACCACCTACCAGACGAGACACCCTTGAACTCCTCGTATATCCAGCGCCCCAAGAACAGCTACAAAGTGTGCCCCTCCACATCCGTCAACACATTTGTACAGCTCCCATTCCGCGATATACGCATCAATACGCTCGTCAGGAAAGCAACCCTCTGGAGATCAACGAAGCTAACGTGGATAATTACAAACTTTTCATTTCTGCGCGCCAAGAGTCCTCTGCAATGATTTAACAAGAATATGCAGCAGGACCATGACCTCCTGAATATAATGTCCCGGAGAGATTACAAGACACGGGATTCGACGAACCAAAGCGACGCGCAGGAATCACCTTTGTAGGTCGCAATAGTCTTGTCTTGTTATTTCTTAGTCAACGACCGTGTGGTGAGCGACAAGAGTTTCGTGCGAACGATCGTTCGTGGCTGGCCGGTCGCAATAGTCTTGTCTTGATATTTCTTAGTCAATGACCGTGTGGTGAGCGACAAGAGTTTCGTGCGAACGATCGTTCGCGGCTGGCCATGATAGCACCGCCGTTTGAAGTTGAAGGCATACGCGCACTCGCACGTCGGAGACGAAACGCCCAGCGGCCTCAACACGGTGCTCTAATGAAATGCAGCGCAGAAACTTGTCGCGAGCGCGCTCATCACTCTCGCAAATCGAGGCGGCACAACTGATGCAGAACGCCCGTGTTCACCGTCGTAACGCACTACGCGCAAATAAGGCGGCCGCACACACTCAGTGTCTCAATCACACGCTGCACGCCACCGTGAGTGCTCTCCAGAAGTTCTTCGAGAGCGCCCTTATCACAATCGCAAGCCGAACACCTATGCACCGCAGCAACAGCAGACAAAAATTTCCCCCACCTCCCCGAAGGGAATCGTGAGGAAGTGCGAATGCATTTCTTGCGCCGAGAGTACACGGCGTAGTAATTCTGCCATCGCCTTGAGAGGCGCAGTACCGGCGAGGGGGAGCTGTCAGGCGAGGGGAGAGGCGCGCGCAGAGGGTGAGTGCAAACCTAACGGGGGGAGAGGCGTGCCAGCTGCAGAGCATGTGACGTCACGGCGCGAGGAGAGGGGGAGCAGACGAAAAGGCGCCAGCGCGCGGTCACGTGGGAGTGTGACGTCACGGCGCGAGGAGCGGTGCGGGAGCCGGCGCGGGCGCGCGCAGCCACGGCGCGGGAGGCGGAGCGCGCGCGGGTTACGTGGGGTGTGACGTCGCTGCGCCATTGCTACAGACGCTCCTCTCCGCTCCTCGCGCCGTTGCTAGGGGACAGGAGGAGGAGCAATGCGGACGGCGGATTCAGGGTCGCTTATAAAGTGCATCGCACTTAAAATTACGGCGAGAAGATCGCAGCAAAGTAACCGTACATCAGCCGCCATTTTTTTTAAAGTATGACGTCACGTCCGGCAAAAAAAAAAGTCGCTTTCTTTGTGTTTTGATGTCTAGTTGGCGCATGCGCAGTAGGGCTCGTCCACCGTTCCTGAACGTCAGGTGGCTGGCCGAGCGAACCGACAACGCTTGCTGCACGTGTTTCGGATCTGCCGCGGAATATCACTGGTACCAATGAATGCCTTCGCTGCTATATCTCACCGAAAAGCAGACTCGTTGTGCACTTCAGTTGCATGATTAAGAGTTTTAGCTGTATGTTTTTGACAGTCTGCTCGCTGCCAGCGGTCCGCTCAGCCCGACCGGAGCGTGAGTAGCAGAAACACGTTTAGCGATAACCGTATCCCCCTCGGCGGGAAATCATTCGCGTCACTGGTCGTGCCCTGTGCCTGTGCAAAACAAGGCATCATCTGAAAGGAAAAATAAGAACTGATATTTCAGTCACGGAAAATGCCGCGTTTATTGCCTGCCTCACCATTTTCATATAATACAGTCGCTGATAAGATATGAAGGCCTCGCATATTTTTCTTCATGTGCCCCGAGTTAAAATGTTTCTTTCAATTTTTTGATTAGGCGCTTCCGAGTGATAATGTTATGCTGTTTGACCCTATTATACCGAAAATTCAGAAGGGGGAAGGAGTCGCCTATTTTAATGACGCACATGTAAATTTACACGGACAGGTATCACGTGTAGCCACGGCAGGGCTAGGGCAGTGGCAAATGCGCGCGCGCCGCCGCTCTACCGCACCCGTGCTGTTGGTCAACCGGCGAGGGTTGGTCCGCAGCGCCCGAACTAGCGGCGGTGAAGGGTGGGAACTATACCCGAAGCGCAGGCCGTATGAAAGTGAGCGCCCGACGTTCAGGCACTGATCCGCTATGTGGCGCGTGCCGGCGGACATCTCGCCTTACGTCACTGCTCGCGAGTCGCGAACGCTGCACCCACTGGCACCCACTTCTACGACGTGTGTCTGTCAGCTTGCCTGTTGGGCTTCAAGGGCCGTTTCGCTTACATCTTAGCCGCGACGGGGCGCTAGTTCTGTGGCGCACTGGGGATCTCGTTCAACGTGTCGCTCGCTTCATACTTGCTGCATTTTTCCAAAGATAAAGACGGAGGCGGACTGAAATAGTGTAAGAACATACTGATTGTCGGGTAGACATATATCTAACAGAAAAACGATATTTTCTGCTGGGGCAGCCATTATTTTACTGATATTTTTTCTTTCTGGAGTATTTAGAGAAGAAAAACTTGCGTGCACGTTTTTTGTTCAGGCGCTCACTTCTACGATTACTTTCCAATAATATCACGTGCTTGTAAACTTCAGAAAATTATAGGAAAGAAAGGGATAAGCAGCTGGTATCCCGCCACGCTGTCCGGGCGCTTCTACAGTACAGTCCTCAATTTTAGAAGTGCGTACCGATGCGGAGTGCGAACAGCGGGGTCAAAACAATACCTAAATTCGGAGGGGATAGAGGTGGGATGACCCACTCAGAAAATTTCAGGGCCTGTGATCCGAGTAGATAAGCTCGCAAAGCCGGCATCAGCCTGCGGCAGCGCAAGGGATTTTGCTTCGTGACAAAGAAGTTTTATCAGTGACAGACCAAGACAAACAGGCATGGTGAAAAACAAGAAGGCGTAGGAGCGCCGCCTCGGGAACGCTAAACAAACTTTCCACTATTTTGCATAGTTTCCGAGAAGCGGCGCTGGCTGGCGGACACGAAAGCACGCTGTAAGGCCTTGGTAAGGCTACGGAGCGGGGAAGGGTAGGAGAGAGCAACAGGAGAGTGGCTGTTTGGACATTTTTCGCTCACGCGTTAGGCAATGTTTATACAGGCGGCGTTGGCCTGATTTATGATATTTTCACATATCTGCTAAGGCGATGGTGATACGTCTGCTGCGCCCCTTCAGGCTATACTGTTTTACCGCCGATAAATAACGCCACGATTTTGTACCTGGTCACTTTTTCAACTGCCGTTTCTTTTCTTCACGCAGTGCCAACACAACACAATGCTACCCATAACTCAAGATTTTTAAATTTTTACAACGCTGTTTCCATTCCAGTGCGACGAAATTCCAGAAGAAGCAGCTCCCGGGCAAAAGATTACTGGGGGGATTCTACAAAGGCCTACATCATCGGAAGTGGTGTACCTGGACCATAATTGAAGCCCGGAGAAAGTACTTTTTCTTTGTTTGGTAATATATTACATTAGGACATGAGATACCCGTCTGCTTTAGGCCAAACGCTGGGCAATATACAGTCAGCAGCCTGCAAAAAAGATGAGTTGCCTCCCTGTTCAGCACGCTGCTGAAAATTCCATAAATGAACGCAATAATTTTATCTTGACAGGTCCTTATTTGCTCTTCCACAAAAGAATATTTTCATTTGTGTGTTCCGTAAGGGCAATCTGCTAATATTTGTATTTGTTATTTCAGTATAAGTATTTCGTGTTCATATTTGTATTTTTGATATCAAATAAAAAGAAAACATCGTTCCTTCGACATGGTGTCATTCATGTAATTTTCATCTCACACTTGTTCATGCTCATGAATTTGAGAATGACAAAATACTTAAAATTTACATACCCAACTCAGCTCTCTGTTCATGTACCAAGCTTGTATGAGTAGACTATCACTTCAAGATCCGGATAGCTGTAAGGTATACAGATACTTGCTTTACAGCTTTGCTTGCAACAAGGCATTAAAAATATAGAAAGTTTTTTTTTAATTCGTGGTATGTGCTTTGAGGCCTGATAGATCAGGTGGCAAAACACTCAGATTATAAAGGTAAAACCTCATTGCATGACAACTGAGGTCATGAAGATGTTCCAGAAGTCCACAAGTCACAAATGTGTTAGTGTAATTGCAGCCATTGTAACCCATTTATTGGTGGCATTGTTTTATACGGTCTAAACTTCAGATGCACAAGTGTGCGTTCATGACCTTAGTGAGATGATTTTGGTGAACGGCCTTGAAAATGTTTAAAATGCTGAACCGCGACCTCGCACTTCCGCGTACAATAATATAACTCGTTAATAACGGAAGCGCGAATGAAATGAGGCCACTTAAAAAAATTGAGAAATTAAGAGAAGTGTCTACTAATGCCAGCATTCGTATGCCGCTTCTCATGAGTGTGAGTCTTTTAGAGCCAAATTTTTGTCCGTCCAATTATCTCCATTTACCCTATTATAACGATCACAGGTGTTACTTGCGCCAAATTTGCATTTTTTGTAAATGAAGGGCGTTACACGGTTCACCATTTTCCGTATTTTTTATATTTTTCTTGGTTTTAGTTTTTCAAAATTATGTTCGGCCAATTATCTCGATCTACGCTATGATAACGATTACAAGTATAATTTCCGCAAAATCTCCATCATTGTGGAAATGCAGGCCTGGGCGTTATACTGCTTGCCAGTTTCTGTCATTTTTTTTATGTTTTTCTTAATTTTTGGTTTCGCAAAGTTTGGTTCGACCAATGATCTTTATTTACGATATTATAACGATTAAAGGTGGAACTTCTGTGAAAACTGCATTTTTCTGGAAATGCAGGGCGTTACAAGTTACACCGCTGAGCGCCTATCCGGTCTGCGCGAGAACACGCTAAGATATTCTTTGTGTGCTCGCGATCACCAACTTCTGCAGGCGACGCAGCAATTCTGCAGGCGTCGCGACACAATGTTATATAGAGTGAGTAATTTATTATTGGTTCATTGCATTACCAGAGACGTAATTTGCTACCGCCCCCTATTACAAAAATAAAGGTGAAGGCATGTAACCGCACCATCAAAAGAGCTACGACGAGCAGAAAAAATTCATTACACCATTTCATGCTTGGTATACTTGCCACTCGTGACCAGGCAGCTCTTATGTTAAGCACGACAGTGTGCCTTACGTGCTAGTTATTTGCATGCATTGTCATAGAGGGCACTTTCCGCCAATGTCCAAGTATACTTTTGGTAACAAGGAAGAACTGTTATCAATTCCGTTTGCATCGATGGAATACATCACCGCACGGCGCATCATACTGTTGAAACGGGCACACAACATGACAAAAGGTTTCCGCTCGTACCGATGTACTGAAAGCCCCCCAAACCGTAGTATTATGCCTCTTTGGTAGAGTGATTCAAAAACGGTGGTCTAAAGAAAGTCACTCGCCGCCGAATGTGTTATTTAAGACTCCTGCTTGACGCGCAACAGCATGCAGAATATTTATAAGCCCATGTTTGCACTCCCCCAGCAACCTGTTGGTCGTGGCGCAGTGGTTATGACACCCGCCTTTTCATGTGTTGTAGTAGACCCAGGTTCGATTCTCCGTAGGGTTGCGTGTATGTGCCTATGTGCACTTTGTGTGTCTCGTACGATGTAACATGTGTTAGAGGATTCGTCACGGGATGCTGACGTTGGCCTGGCAATGCGAGCGAAAAAAAAACGGATATACTCAATTCTGGCTGAGTGCCAGGTTTTTCTTTTTTCTTTTTTGGTGAAAAGCAACAAGGCCGCTTATTTGAGGGGCCGTATGATTTGGGGGCCGCTTCGTAAGCGGGAATAGATTAGCATAACGGGCCGCGTAGAAACATTACGGCCAGGGCCTGCCGAACACACGGCCCGTTGTTTAGGTGGCCCGCTGGTTAGGCGGTAGGCGCTGGGCCGCGTGTTCGATGGCCCGCGTGTTTGGCGGGCCGCTTGCGCGCGAGGCCGCCTGAACCGTCGCCTTATAAGCGGCTTTAAAATGACGCGGCGGCCCGCCTGCATGCGGGTCGTATAACCAGGAATTGACTAAGAGTGTAGAATAGGCCAGCTTGGAAAGCTTGTCTCGGCTGCATCCGCCACTTGTCCACGGGAAACACCTTTACGTCGTAGCGCCTGTAAAAAAATAGTTCACTGCAATGCTAAATGCACGCTGCTTACTAAATACAGCACTTTGCACCAGCCTTACCACATGTCCGTGTGAAAATATGTCCGTGCCTAAAGTTCTAGCTTGTTAATACTCGCTATGAAACATAAAACGTACTGCACTATTCATTTCTCAATACTGCGTTCTACGGTAGCAGTTACTTGGTTCGTTCTTGAGAAAACAGTCCGGAATTTCACCTAAAATGGGCTTCACGCTTGTTGCAGTCACGCAATTGGTAATTAAAAAAGTCCAATACACAAAGCAACACGGCAGCGGTTCCGCGAAATTTTGTTGTGGCTACTGTACCCCATAAACATTTAATCGCGACTGAAATGTCGTGCCGTCAACGTTTTATTAGCGTAAGTTTCGTTCGCTAACAACGCAGGACCCAGAGACTACAAGGCAACGCACTACACAATGAGTTCGGAACGCACGAACGTTCAGGTTTTTTTTTTTTTTTTTTTGCAAGGCATCTATGCCAACTTGGAGGTTGAATACAAACCTTGTGACCTCTGAATGCGTTATATTTTGAGGGGTAACAAAACAAAGCCACAAATAAAGTATTAAACTGGTTACGGTGTTGCTGTCGCCGTCGCTCACATCTGCCTCGTCAGACACGCCAGATGCGAACGGAACCGACCGAGAAGCCCAGCGGCAGTGTAATTACTTTGTCGCTCGACAATATCTTTACTTTGCTCACGAAAATAATGAAACGGAAGCTTCATTTATAGCTAGAGTTTAAGTAAGTCAGCTTAGAACATCCGCAACTCTTATACTGCACACGAGTCTTGCTTCAACGCATGCTGAACGTCGTGAACCTGCAGTGGGAGCACGGCCGCTTGTTCGGAAAACAAAGCCGGAAAAAGGATAGCTAGAACTGCCGTCACACAAATGGAAGTACATGTATGTGACCGCTTTTTTCTTCGCAAGAACCAACAACGCTAAGCAGCACTCATGGGCGCCAGTTGTTATAAACGGCAGCTGAAGTGTTAGCGGGAACAAGCGCGAGCTCTCCCGCACCGCGCAAGGAAAAATGGGCCCATCTCCCCGCGAGGGGGACTCGAGTAAATGCGTCGCATAGGGGGTGGGTGTATTGCGTTAACGTTTAGTGTTTGGGGGGTTGGTGCTATCACGTGTACACCACGCAGCTATCACGCCGCTAGCACGCCGCTGACGACGTAGTTTGAATGAGTCAAGGATATAAGGCGCGTTCGTAGCCTTTGATTCTGTGTCGGTTTTGTGGCGCAGTGGCAAGAGCACCATGTACCTCGCGTTCCGCCCACAGGTAGTGAATGCCTTGTATCAGCAGCTTCTTGACGTAGTTTGAATGAGTCAAGGATATAAGGCGCGTTCGTAGCCTTTCATTCTGTGTCGGTTTTGGGGCGCAGTGGGTAGAGCACCATGTACCTTGCGTTCCGCCCGCAGGGTCGTGGGATCGAAACCAGGCGCCGGTAACTGTTATTTCTTTTTATAGTGTAGGGGGAGGCTGGCTGCTGCGGACGCCGACGCACGGGTGACATCGTGAGTTATACAAATGCTCTGCATTTAAAATGAAATGGTGACTTACGCTTTCAGCGGCGGCCACAGCAGGCAAACGATGTTATTCCACCAGTCAGGTATACTTCACAGAGCCACCGACACCAAAACGCACCTCACAGACACGTACAGGAGTACTACCGCAGTTTCAATGCCACAAAAGAGACGGAGCCGTCGGTGCAACGCGTCCGTCCACCGGCCCCGCCGCGGGTTCAAAGAACGCGCAAAGGCACAACGCTGAAATAGTTCGACGGTCACCGTTGCGTTAGGGCACACAAATGACCCATTCCTACTGAACGTGTAACACTATCTCACGCTCTTATGAATACGCTGCACTTTAGTTTAAGTACGCTTTGTTTCATGGCCCGGTGCTGTGGCTCTTTAGGTAATGCGTTGTGGCCTGTTCACCCGCTCTAACCGTCGCCGTCACGGACTCGGCAAGCTCAAGGGGCTCCCCTCGCGGGAACCCCTGTGTAGATGCGACGCATAGGCGGAGCGGCGAAGGGACCGCGTTTTATAGCGCGCATAACGTTGAGGGGAATGCGTACGCCGGTCCCAGTCGATGACGACGTTGGCGTACTTGTAAAGCGGCTTGGACTCTAGGTGTTTGAGCCAAGCGTGGATGTTGCTTCACCGGAGAACGGCACACCGGTTATATGCGCAGCGCGCCCGAAGGAGAGGAAACCGCGGAAGAGAGAGTACTGCACATGCGCCGGCCCCAGCGCGTCTGCCGCGGCTATGACGCAACACAATCCACTTTAATCCAATCCAAATCCAATCCAAGCCAATCCAATCGAATCCAATCCAATGCCCCTCGCGAGAGAGTGTTCGCTATCGGAGAGGAGAGGGTGTGAGTCGCAAAGAATTTCCTCTAGGTGGCGTTGGTGAGCGGCGGAGAGCGCAGCTGGTGGGGCGAGGAGAATGGGGGAGGGGCGGACAACGCCGACGACGACGCCTGAGGGACAAGGCGAGTGAATGAGATGAATGACATCTCATTCTTATTCACTCGCCTTGTCCCTCCGGCGTCGTCGTCGTTGTCCGCCCCTCCCCCATTCTCCTCGCCGCGCCAGCTGCGCTCTCCGCCGCTCACCCCCTCTCCTCTCCGATAGCGAACACTGCGGCGTCGTCTGCTTGCGGCGCAGTCCCGAAGAAATGCCCGCGAGATGGCGCACCGGTCGTTAAAAAAATGGCGGTGCCCAGTGCGCAGTGGAAATTCTTGTCTATTCGCCGCGAGCTCGACATGTAGGTGGCGACAGCGTCGCGCTGCTAGTGTGGATGCTCCGCTGAGCGGCCCGTAAGAATGCACACTGTGGGCGCGCTTTGTGCCTTTTTCTCGCCGTATGTGCGCGCGACAGGTGCAAACAAGAGTGGTATGCTGTAGTTCGGTTACTCAACGTTCAATGTATAGCATGGAAGCGGCAGTCAGTTTTCATTATTACGCCAAAAAACGCGACGACTCATCGGGAATCTCAGAATGGCCGTAATTGTGACAATGAACTTGTACGCTATGGCTCGTAGCAAGCTCGATCTTTCCAGACTATGGCTTTGAGCCTTCAATAAAAGCATAAATAGAAACAAATCAGGAAGCCTCGATCTCTGAAATTCAGTTTACAACGGCAATCTCAGTCGCTTTCACTGGTAGCATGACGCATTCTTGCATTTGTGGGATGCTCTGAAATTGTAACACTACTTAACTACCCCGAAATTCCTTCTAAGAGCTTACGATATTTTTTGTGTGTTCAAAAGGCAACATAAAATTACTGAATTTTGATCAGCGCAGAGATATAAATGTAACCGCTCTAACTGGTCTTTTAAATGAAATTTTAGCGACTCTGAAGGAAGGTTTCATGAATAACGGTTTCGGATCACTCATTTACGGCTTTCGTCGCAAGTGAACTTGCGAATTGAATTGTCAACGCACGCAGTACAATCAACATCTCATGTTTAGCTAGGTTTTCGCAAAGTGACAAGCAGGCTTACAGTGTGCAAACCAAGCTTCTGGGACCTCACAGTGAGCACAAATATTCTGTGACGGCTGCTCTGTAGACGATTTGCGTTCCTTTTAAAATCTAACAGGCACCTGCAACAGCGAGACGTGTTTGCATTCTTGCGTATAAGGTCGCTTACGAACCCTAAAGGCGCAATAAATGAAGTTGCGCTGTTGCAGATGTAGTAAAACATTTCCTTTTTATTTCTCGTTGCAAATCAGCGTAACGGGTTCCCGGTAACTACTCTGTTTTGTAAACTGAATATCGCCTTTGTCTTGGCATTTAATTCTTGAGGATTGGTTAAAAAATGAAATTCTGCGCATTTCATTTTTTTTTCGGGAAGGGAGAGGGGGGGGGGGGTCCTGCCAACGTTGCAAGAGCAGCGAGAAGAGAACGCATGTAACACGCGCGAAAAGCCAAACTATGGTTATCAGTATTATTTACAATCGAAACTACATTAGGCGTCGTGTTCTGTAGCGGTGAAAAAGCAGTACACGTATTTTCCAAATTGAATAACCCCCGAAAAAAAAAAAAAAAACAGCGAGTCATGGCACACACCCCACACACATGTGGGCAACAACGTGCATTATATATTACGCGTTTTCTTCTCTTTCTTTAAACTTAGGTCCACCTTAAGAGGTTAAGACGTGACCAAATTAGGCATTTGGTTATGCTGAGTGAGACACGTTTCTGGACAAGGTGATTCATGTCGGATTTGAAAATGATATATATGAAAATGACACACAAAATGCCACATGACTGACGCAGACTCACAACTGCTTAATTTTACCGAAACATTCCCCCTAAATACTCTTGCGCATCCATAGAAACGTATTTTAAATAATATGTAAAATTAGCAACTCCATACAGTTGAATAAATGTCTATTCCTCCTCCTGAGTATAACCAACGACTGTCCAAAAATGGTATTTATTTTAAAAAAGGTACGGTAAGGACACAATCACACAGACGCTTGCGGGTGTAAAATACGTGTCCGGTAATGTATGGGCATTAGCGCACGGGTCGTGTGCAGTGTAAATGTTTTTGTTTGTTTCTTCTTTCTATAAGGACACAGCGCAATTTTACAAGGGTGTGGAATTTGCACGCGTATGCACAGGTGTTGTCGCTTCTTACCCGTTTCGCGTACTAAACTTTTAGCCTTTAAATAATCGCCACGCCACCTTCAAAAAGCACCCTTCGACGTTCCCGAAACGGCAGACGACTGCACTCAACAATAAGAAAAGTGCAATGTGTGGAAGCAATGCTTATAACACGTTTCACACTCAAGCGGTGACCACGGCGAAGATGTTTCGTGGAACTAAACCAGCGCATTAACCCGCAACGGCCGCTGATTCTTGCGTTTCTAGAGGAAACGAGCACGCAGAGGTTACTATGTCATTGCTTACTGCTAAACGAGCACACATATTGGTTGTTTTGTCGTGTGCAGCACGCGTCTTGCGCCGCACGCAACGTGAAAAAGCAGACGACGCGAGAGCGCCATCCACACTAGGAGCGGTTCGTCCCGCCGCCGCCAGGGGCCGACTGTGTTCGCGCTCGGGGCGAATAGGGAGGGGTTGCAGTGAGGCCCGATCCGTAGTCACGTGAGGAAAAAGGGTTGTGATAATGACCTCCTCAACGTCGGGGTAGTCAGACTGAAGGCAGAACTCTTCAACAATGGGAAGCTTTGCTTTTGCCTTACCGGTTAGGCTTCGAAAAATGGCCCAAAGATGTGATAGGCCTCTTTCTTGACCTAGGCGGTTGCAAAGATGATGCCATTTCTCTGTCTGTAAAATCTTTTGATATTCTTGAATGACCTTACAGTGTTTCTTCAGTTTCATGAGATCGCTATGCCGCTTGTCTTG
Source organism: Haemaphysalis longicornis (assembly GCF_048455015.1). NCBI lineage: Eukaryota > Metazoa > Arthropoda > Arachnida > Ixodida > Ixodidae > Haemaphysalis > Haemaphysalis longicornis. Next base: position 53,523,054 of record NW_027526214.1, on the reverse strand, counting down.
AGTACGATATCGGTGAGTAAGTCGCTCCGCAGTACGCAGTAGCTGGTACATGCGCAGTACGCAGTAGCTGGTGGTCCTGGTGCGCTACATCGACAGTGCTGTCCACCGATTCAGTGGCTTCCCGCCTCGCTGTAGTGATAGAAGAGACAAGGTCGGGAAGGGTGGAAATGGAGTCCATATTGAATAAATTCCGAAAGGCGGTCCAGTTCACTACGGAATATTTGAGCTTGGGCCGAAGTTTCTTAGAATTGAGATGCAACAAAATAGGATAGTGGTCACTTCCCCAGGTGCAGGTGGCAGTTTGCCATGTTTTGACTATACCCGGAGTAGTGAACGTAAGATCGGGCGTGGTGTGATTTTGTGAAGAATGTAGGCCGACGCGTGTGAGGGTGAAATGTTTATTACGCAGCTGCAGTTGGCTGAACTCATTTGAGAGAAAAAGAAGGCACCGACCAAGTAACGAAAAAGAAAAACTTAAAAGACGTTTCGGCTACCGCAAGGGAGCCTTGGCTGAACTTAATGGCCTGTTCCAAGTTTTTACCGCGTACATCCGAAGTTAAGTAACCCCAAAGGGTACTCTTAGCGTTGAAGACCCCGCCTATGATTATTGTGAAGGAAAGTTTGACATCCACCTAAATGCAGCCAAACGGCTTCAAAGGAAAGTTATACAGCTTTCTCGGAAACTTCGCAGTTGAAGAAAAATTCGTCCTGGTCCAGGATTTAGGTGGATGTCAAACTTTCCTTCACAGAAGCTTACTCAACCTTGGGGATTTCCCCTAAATCTGGTCGATTAACGCCTATGATTATTGGTCCGGAAAAGTTAAGGGACAGGATATGTGGCAACCAATGGTAAGTACCGCGGTTACGATAACTGCATTGGGGACGATAGTAGACAAAGATAATTAACATAGGTTTTCCTCCAGGAGGAGTGATGCGAACGACGACCACCTCACAGTTATTGTTGCTTGCACTATCCCAGTGGTGTTGAACTGCTTGGCAAGACTTGTGCACAAGGACTGCTGCTTGTCCACAGGCAGTAGGACCTTTAGAAGGGTCTTTGGAGAAGTGAGTAATTTTGGGATCAATGAAAGAGGCATAATTCGGTATTTTACAAGGACCTCGAGTTTCCTGTAGAAGTAGAGCCAGGGGCTGCAGATTTAAAATTTGGTGCTTAAGGAGGGGTCCAGTTTAAACGAAACTGCGGCCGTTCCATTGCACAATGAGCCGTTTTGGAATACCGAGTGATGCTGTTGGCATTTAACGGGAGTTTTTCTTCTTCCGTTTGGCTTCTTCTGGAGTGTCCTGCGGAGATGACTGTTGAATCAGCCGGAAAACTCGTTGAATTTCTTCCTTTAGCAAGTTACGCTGCGAAAATGTTCAAATCCGCATATGGTCTGGACCCCGGCTCACACCTTAGGGATCACAGGATGGCACACACTGTTGCCCGGAAGTGTATCTTCAACCCTCCCATGGCTACCTCTTCGGTCCCACCAGCCTGCCCCTCCACAACCGGATGCATCCCTTCCCATTTGGCCCCAGCAATACCGACAGTACAAGGTGATGAGTAGGAAACGGCTGTTTGACGCATCGCCACCAGGATTCATTTCAACTCTCAATTGCCCGAATAGACAAAGAGAAATCTTTGCTAATAAGGTCTATGCGAACTCTGCCTATACGCCGGATATCATCCGTAAATGGACTCATCCACATAGTGACTCTCCCTCAAAATGTCCATTTTGTCAATCACACCCTAACCTTTTTCATTTAATATGGATATGCCCTCACTTTGTTCGGGGTCGAGAACAACTCCTCGCCTCCCATGCCCTGCCAAATGATGCGCAAGAACCCTTACTAAGAGTTCGGAGTGACACCACCCTACTTGAAGGAACTGTGTGGTTTTCACTACACAGTGGTCTCTATAAGGTTGTCTGATGCGTGAACGACGATCCCTTCTTCAGTGTGCCCTTTGAAAGAACTTTTGTCCAGTTTGTGCGTAGTCACAGTAGTACCCTTCAGTGTGTGTTTTTTTCTCTTACAAACTGAATAGTCTACGTGAACGCCGGTCCCTTCTTCAGTGCATCCTCTGGAAGATCTGCAACTTGTTGCCCAGTTTGTGCAGATTCACTGTACTGCCCTTCAATGTGTTTTTCACTCAAGTTCACTACAAAACAACTGAATACTATCACCTTTCAATAATATGTAAGCCCTCTCCCTACCCCTTATTCCCTTTTCCCCGCCAGTGCTTCTTGCCTCTTTCTCATTAAAGCCTACCAATCAATCAATCAATCAATTTTCAGAATACACAGGTAAGTACCATCGTTGTTCCCGGTATCAAACAAAATAGACCACAAAATGCGACCTTCGTGGCAAGTGTGAGCGCAAACAGATCGGTGGTTCGCTCAGGAATTTTTTTTAAGTGTTCCAATTATCGTCGCAACACCCTGTACTTCTAGTTCACTCTACCACGGGCGTGGTCCCGTCGCGTTGTCGGAACGGAAACGTAGAGCTCGGCTTCCCGTCACCGTCGCACCGTTTCCGGCGGGAAATCGCCCGAGAAACTGTGGCCCATGACGGAAGACGGTGACGTGACGGTGACGTAAAGGGGTAAAAAAAGGCTGTGGAATGAGCGCTCAGCGTGAGACTGCGCACGCTCACCACGTGCCTTTAAAACTTCGTGGGTGGTGGAGATGGCCACGTACTATTATGAGCAATATGAAAGGGAACACACGAACGCGTGGCAAACAGCCTCGAAACAGACTCGGAGCGATACGCGGATGGCGCTGTGAAAAGCAAAGGGGGAAAGGAGGGCGCTCTTCCACTTACTGTTATCACTCCCATCACGCTGCGCTGGCATTTCTACAAAGCAGCAGCTTACGTCCTTTCACCGATAATATGGTATCGTCTTACCAACGCCGCCTGTATAAATGGCGGCGGCGGCGTTGGTCTTACAGCCGATAAGGCGCTCGGCGGCAATGGGAACGGTTGCAAGAACAGCGTCCCCCTTTCCACTGTTTCCGACGGCGGCCGCTGCATATCAGTCATAGCTGTGTCTGAGGGTGTTTTCTACGCGTTCCTGTGTTCCCTTTCATAGTACATTCAACAGAACCTGGGATGCTGACATGGCCGGCACGCCGAGAGAGCAGCGTGCTGTCTCAACGTGCACCGCGGTCACGACGGACACCTGGAAAGGCCAGTTGGATTTCGACCGAGCCTGCAGCGGGCCCGAGCAGCGGTGCTGGCTGGGCACGGAGTTGACCCCATGGAACCAAGTGATGCATGAACTCGCTTTCGAACTGGTCGAGCCCCGGCCGGGAAAGCTCTGCCTTCGGCCCATCCGGCGCGATGACGGAGGCATCGAAATCCACCCGGCGACCCTTGCTAAAGCTTCGTTCCTGGTGTCGTGGCTTCTTCAGCACCACCGGTGCATCGACCAGCTTAAATTCGCCTGCTACGTGTATTCAGGATTTCGTAGCGTAGTGCGATTCTCCAGACGCCCTGATTCGGGGACCGACCTTGCGCCATTCCCCATACGCCTGCGCCCTGCTTCGGGGACCGACTCAACACGCACCGTTCGTGACCTTGAAGTATCAAACGAAAGTTGGTACAGGGACAGCGTGCCTGCTCGACACACTCACTACGAGCTTGAAGACCTTGATGCTGTAGGCGGACTGGAAAGGCTGAACCTCGTATTTCGCGTGATGGACCCCGAGTTCACTGCTGAGCTTGCGAGGCTGTTGCAACGCAATGCGAGCTCCATCAAAAGGTTGGAAATCACCTACACCGTGGTGCCGCACGAAGTCGAAAACGCGCTGCGGTATCTCTTCAGCTGCGAGTCGCTCACGATTTCCTCGCAAGAAATATCATCTACGGGCGTGAGCTCAGTGGCGCGACTTTTGCACTCATCGACGGCCCTGAAGGAGCTCAGTATCAGAGCCCTTGAAAACAGGGAACAAATATCCGTCATGGCAAAGGAGCTCGAGACCAACACCAGCCTCGCAAAGCTCGATTTGCGCATGGCAGGTTCGCAGTGCCCTCTGGCAGCGGTGTTCACCGCGCTTCAGGTCAACACTACATTGAGAGAGCTGAGTGTCGCAGACTTCCACTTCAGTAGAGAGTGCGAACAAGCTTTATCATTGCTGCTGCAGAAGAACACTGGCCTTCTTCTCCTGTTCATCGGGGATGCTTACGTCACTGATTCTTCCCTGCACATGTTGGCAGCCGCGCTGACAAGGAACACTATGCTGGAATCTCTCCAGTTCGCAAGTCCATTGCTGCAAATAGATGCAGTTGCAGAAGTTTGCAAGGCGCTTCGTATCAACAAGACACTGAAGAAGCTTCAATTTACAGGCCGCATGGATCCCCAAGCATCCAGGTATGCAAACTTAGTCGCATGAATTTGGGCTATGGGTAAAGGTGCGTCCAAAGGATGTATCTCACCTATCGCTTACAATTGATTGTGGATATGCCCGATATGACTTGTGCAGTCATACACAGTTGTGTCATAATTTAAGTGTGAGTTGGTTATCAAAGTTGCCCCAATTGCGGTGCTTTACCTGCCCCTAATATTTAGTATTGGCAAATAAGTGTTCTGAATTCATCAGTGAAGGGTATTTTCCGCAGCTTTACCTAGCAGAACTAAAGCTGCATTGTTGGGACCATTGTGAGTAAGGTGAACTAAATGCGTTGATTTCCCATAAAGCTGAAGCTAATCGCAGTGATGGTGTAGCTGTTGATTTGTTCGCCATTTAGACAGAAAATTGCACATCGAGTCGCATATTTATCTTGCACTACCAGACATAGTTAAAGCATTACTGGCATAGCCAAGCTAAACTGATGAAGTAACCGCGATTCATTTTATGAGATATGGATTCAAAGTAGATTGTATGGGGAATGGCATTGCAGAAGTGGCACTTAATGCTAGAACGTATTTTCTCTGACTGCACAGCATTTAGAAAGGCCATGCGTTTGATAAGCAGACTTGTAGTAGGTTAGGTGTGCCATAGAAGGTCAAGTGCGCACTGATTTCTTTTCCCAGATAACTGCTCTCTGTTTGCAAACTACTTTAGATAAGTCGCAGATTTTTTTTAGTGTTTTACAAAGGAGCAAGTGTCTTTTTTATTCAGTGGGCTTAGCTGATGCGTGCAGCGCTCAGCTAACCGTCATGCCCTACCAAGGAGTTATTGCCTATATAAGCTGTCATTTTATCATCCAAGCACAGTGCACGCTTTGGATTGAATAGAGCTGGAAGTAGCCGGGGAGGAACAGTTGTTCGGGCCGTACACTGTTACCCTGATTTACTGCCTGGTGTGCCTTTATTATCTACGGCATAAACAGATTTATTTCCACCTAAGGAAGGGGCTGTGAGAGAAGTGTTGGCAGAGGACAAAGGAGCCATGAAGATGAAATACAAGGTCTGGTTCTATAAAAACGCTCCTTTCTCCTGACACCGATGATACCAATTTTATCACAAATCTCAATGAACTAACGGATATATTTGAGAAAGCAGATGTTGCAAGTGGTGATTCTAGAACCACTTTCCAGCAATTTTTCTCTTTGACACCACGGAATCCTGTTAGTGCGATCGGTGGCCACCTACCTAAGCAGCCGCCAAGAAACACACAACTGGGCGTTTGCAGTGGGGGTCTCTAGTTTCGTCTGATTGTATCGTCAGAATGCTAACATGCGGTTGACATGCTGGTAACTGCTTCAGTGCTAGCCCATGTTAGATGAGTCTTGCACAGAGCACCTTCACTGTGGCGCAAAATTTGAAAGTTTTCCAATATTTCATGCATTTTCTAAGTAAAAACCATCTTTCGTGGTTGGGATGGAGCTGAGTGAGTTTCCGAAGGCTAGTTCTTTCAAATTGAACAATGTTCTTTGTGTTTTCTTTGTGGCCTTTTTGTGTTTCTGCGAGCAAGAGCTACTTGCAGAACATTGCAAAGTTCAGAAACACCCTTGAGACTGTTTACGTGTGTTGTTGCAAAAGCATTACATTTTATTTCAACCTGCGCGGTCCTCTACATCTCATGTTAGGTCTGTCATGGTTCTGTCCTCTTTTGTGGTGACAGTGTCTCTGCCATGCAAAGGTACATGTCAGGCGTGTTCTCTTCGAGTGGCGACGCTTGTGGTTTAAGGTGCAGCTAGTGCGGCCCCTTTCCTCGCCGTGGAGCATTTGTGTGTTCCCATGCATCTCGTGTCTGAGGTGTACTTCCGTGGGAGACATCTCACAGGTGGCGCTGAGGTAGACGCTGCATTACCATCATCATTACCCTTTTCTTCCCTGGGAGGCTCGGCCAAGTGCCCTTTTTAGCTCCACATACACACTATTGAGGTACGTGTGCTTTGCTACTTTTGTAATTAGCATGCCCATATGTCTCCTGCAGGCTTCCAGTGGTGCGATTATGTCCTCCTATTTTCATCCTTTTGATCCTTTGCGTCGTTTCCTCCGCTCTGTTACTACGACTGAAAGGCACGGCCAACCATTGCCCAGGTTAGCACTAGAAATATGAACTGAGCGTAAGCATGCTTTGCTTCTTCCGTAATCAGCAAGCTCAAAATACTCTTATTCCTCCAGTTTCGTTACTATGGCCATGGTCCTTTGCCCTGAGTGTCGTTTTTGTTTACTCTTTGGTTTTACTACTTTAGGCCATTGACGTGTACTCACAGAGGCGGATATCTATCTTTTTTGTTTTACTGCATGCCCCTTTGCATCTTCAACGCATAAATATGCTTTGCTACTTCCATGGTTGGCATGCTCAAAACATGCTATTTCTCCAGGCCTGCGATTGCGTGCTTTCATTACCAATGTCATTGTCCTTTTCCCTAAGTGTCGTTTTCGTTTTCTCTTTTTTTCTTCTTCTTTAGGGCATTGACGTATGACTACAGAGGCGGATATATTTCTTTCTCTTTTGTTTTGCTTTTTCTCTTGACCTCCTAAGCCCTACATGTTCGCTAATAGCGTACATGTGCTTTGCTACTTCCGTAAGCAGCGTGCCCAAAAATACTCATGGTCCAGTGGCTCTCCAGTGATTGTGTGCCCTCAATCCCACTGCTGTGGACCAGTTCTTTTAGCGACATTTTTGTTTTCCCGTTTTCTACTTCCCCTGTAGGGTATTGACCCACGGAGGTGGATTGTTTTCCTGCTTTCTTCCGTTTCATGAAACTTTGCAGTATAAAGAAATGCGAATGGGACTTTTTCTACCAGTTATCGGAGCATACGCACGCTGCCGGTGTGCCTTTTGACATGGCACCCAGGGCAATATAAAGAACTGGGCCCATTCTCACCTTGCTGGTTGGACAGCAGCCACTACTTTCTAGAACTGCATATTTTTGTTGTGTTGGGTGACGGTGTGTTGCCCTTTTTTTGGGAGGAGGGGATGTTGTGTTGTGTGACGGTGTGCAGCCCCTTGCGCACCCCGGTGCTCTGCTCCCTGTTAAAGGGACACTGAAGTGAATTTGTCAAGCTCCCGTTTTTGCTTGCACTGCGTAGACTGGCTCAAATTAGCACACTTTTCATCGTTTATCCGGTTGACAAATCGGTAATTATTTTACAAAGCGCGAAAGAAGAAAAACTACCATGCGCGGTTTGCGGCGGCCGCACCAACTAAGGCTGTGACGTTGAGAGGAGGGGCGCCGTGATTGGACGATGCCCAAGGTTAGCAATCACACAAGTTTCGGTTTCGGTTTCGGTTCTGTAAAACATAACCAATGGCTTTGTTGGATGGGCATTCTCAATATCTCAGTAATCATCGTACCGCGCTTCTGCCATGTTGTCGGCTGTAAAATGCACAAGATAAGCCTCCCAGGACGGCTTGTAGTCGTAGCATTCACTAGCCGAGACCTACGCAGTGCATGAACGCCCTCCGCGTACCCGCAGACGCCCAAATGTCATGCGCTTTTCCCCCATATTTGGAGCTTGCCTCCCTCGTGCCTGTATCGTAAAAAGCGTGTTCGCACCAGGCCAAGGGTCTGTTCATTCTGGCCTGTGCCCACTGCCCGCAAGCAGTCGGTGCTTATGGCAACAGCACGCCAACGAGAACTCGCTAGCGCGCCAGTGCCAGCCTGCGCGCGTTTTGTGAACTAGTTCGTGTAGCCATGAACGTTGCGGCCCCCAAAAAGGTGAACTCAATATAGAAAACATCGGCGGAAAACAAAAAAGTTAACTTACAAAAAAAAAAAGCACGTACCCGCGGGGATTCGAACTCGTGACTCGCAAAACATTTGCGGTGAATTCCTAGCGCCCCAGACTGCTAGGCTACGGAGCGGGACGCGGATGCCTTGCTAATATAAGGTATATATTGTACAACCGGTTTACACTGTTATTTAGTTTTGGCATTTCAAGCCGCTTAGGTGACTATTTGTTGTACTGCGATCGTGCAGTAAGCGTCGCCCGAGTTTCCACAGTAGCTCACGTCTAGCAATTGCATTTCGTAGACGGAAATGCGTTCGCAGATGCGTAGTCGTGCTGCTGACCGCTGTGCTTGTTCGCCCAGCGCAAAAAAGTGCTTCCCGCGGCCTAGTTTTACGCTGTACGGTAAAAATATCAGTTGATTTTATTTGCTTAGTACCTATATTGACTTCGCTGACTCTTCTCCCGCCTTCAAGAGGCCTTATATTTTCCTACTGGCGAACCAGTCAGCGAAGCGTCGCATGTGCAGCGCTTGTGTGAAGCGACCTTGACTTGGAGCTAGATACAGTGTACAAACAAACCAAGTAAAGAAAGGCACATTCTTCCCTTCACAAACGTGTCCTGGCTTCGTTTCAACTAAGCGAACGAATTGCGACCAAGCAATTTTTTTTAACCTCCTTGATTGCGACGACCCGCCGGCGGCCGGCGGACGAAACGCTGGGCCGACTGACTCTGTCGGCCAGGGAGCCGTGCAGTAGCGCAGCCGTGGCGCAGCCAATTGCCAGCTCATCCCCTCCTGACGTCACACAAAAACGCCACAGAAAATGGGCGAGCGTAAAGAGAGGAGGACAGCGTTTTCGAATTAGTTTTTCTACTAAATAAAATCGCGTAAACGCGCCTAAAGTGGTCGAAACATGGCCTGGGGACTCCGGACTACAATTTGCGCTAGTAATCCCGCAATGTTTACATATCACTTCAGTGTCCCTTTAAGTTGCAGTACGCTGAGAGCTGTTAGATCGTGGTGCTGGACTTTTTGAACAGCGAGTGACTTTTTGCTAAGCTTCTCGCTACGGCAGACTCTCTAGAAATGGCCTACCTTGCCACAATTGTTGCAGGTCTTGTTCCTTGCTTTGCAAATACCAAAATTGGCTACGTCTTTCGCAGAGCCGCAGCGAAAGCAAGTCCTACTATTTTGTCCCGACGAGGCAAGTTCGGCTGGCCCTGGCGCCAAACGCTTATCCACTTTTTGCACGTACCCTGCAGGGCTAGCAGATGACACCTCCTTGGAATATTTCGCAGCTTCTTCGATACTTTGAGCAATTGTGAGGGCCCTGTCCAACGTCAATGAGGAGCCTTCCAAAGTAGCCGCTCCCGAAGTACGGGGTGGCTCGTCTTTGCGACTAGTTGGTCGCGTATGAACTCGTCGGCCCTGTCATTAAAGGTGCAGGAAAGTGAAAGTTCTCGCAGCGAAGAAACGAACATGTCCGCGGTCTCACACGGCAACTGAACGCGTTGACCGAACCGCTGGCGTTCAATGGCAACGTTAGTACTTGCTGCGTAGTAGGCCTCGAGCGTCAGTCTTGAATTCGTCGACGTCCTCCGTAGGTTGCTCCTCTCGTAGCGTGTAGTAGATTCGTTGTCCCTCGACCCCCAAGGAGCGCCTTGCGCCTTGCGCCTTGCGGAGAAGGAGCGCCTTGCGGCCGGCTGGCAGATACGCGTCACTTGCCGACGCTACAAGGTAGTTCTCGAACAGCCGACGCCATTGCGTCCACGGTATGGCAGGCTTTCCCGGTGTCGGTAGAAACGGCGGCGGCGGCGTCAGTGCCATTGAAGAAGATTGCAGTATGCCGTACTTGAGTACTCACGTGGCGTTCCGCCCGCAGCCGAAAATGGTTACCTCGTCGCCATTATGTTGTATCGCAAGCCCACCGAGTTACCATACATGGCAGAGAGATGAATACGCCACCTCGTACCCACGGAAAAGAGCCTTTATTTTTGTTACATGCTATTTGTAACCGGGCTGCGGTTACTGATGATGATACTGGAAATTGGCTACCTTAGCATTGTGCGCAACCTGGTGGCATGAACAGAACTTCATTACACAACACAACAATTTTCATATCCTCTTTTTGTCAGCTCACAGTGAGGTTGTATGGGCACACAAAAGAGAGCCTACAGAGAAAAGGGGCAAAGCTTAGAAAGGACAAAAAGGCTGCCTACGCTGCGAGCATGTGGCTACCTACAGTGAGGGGATCACAAAGACTGAAAAAAGGGAAGAGAACGTCGTTTCAACTGCAGATTAGTTTTGCGAATGTACACCTACTTCCCTGGCTCTTATGTGAGGGAAAAGGGTGGAGGGGGAGAGATGAAGGGGCAAGGTTCTTTTGTGCGCAAGTTTTTTGACAGCGAGATCTTTGCGGCCCTGGGTTCTAGTTTGCAGTGGTGGCTGCCAGGAGAACCCTTATTCATAAAAGTCTATTCAAGGTCATTAGAGCCACCAAGGGCCACCTTTGTTGCCCTGCAGGACATTTTATCTCGTAGGAATAACTCCAAATGTTCCAAACATGCAGATAATTATGGTAGCCATCGAGAAAGAGATGCAACCTAGAAAAAAAGAACTCAGTTGTCTCTGAGAGGTTGCATAAAACAAATTGAAACGCCCTGAGCATTTATGCATTGGGAATTATAAATGTGTGTGTTTGATCAATCCCGCTTTTTTTTCCAGAGCTGACCTGGCAAGGCAGCTTGCTCAAGACGGGTTCTACGGCCGGGTGCAGCTACCCTGGACAGAGCCTGACGTGCCAGGCTTGACGGCTGCTCTCACCTCCTCTTCCGCAGGCTTTGAAGAGTTACGCCTGCCTGACATCAACAGCTTGTCTGAGGCTGGTCTCAAGCAGCTGTTCGACGCTCTGGCCTCTAACAAGTGTGTCCGTACACTGAGGGTTAACATTAGAGGAGACCCCGGAGAAAAAGGCACAGCCGTTTGCGAAATGTTCAAGGTCAACCGATCCATCGAGTGCCTCTACCTGGACATCTACGAGGACAAGTACAATTTTGTCGAAGAAGTCTTCTACGCCCTCGCAGAAAATGCAAGTATCACCAAGGTTGTGCTCCAAATGGATGTCGTTCGAAGGCTTGAGACTGGGATGGCGCTTTCCTACTTCCTGGCACACAACAAGACGGCTAACAAGTTTTTTGTGGGGTTCCAGACTCATCTTCCTGCCAAGTTTGTGGACGTGTTCTCGCAGGGAATGGTGCACAACAAGACCATAGTGAAGTTTGGGTTGGTGAGAGACACGTATGACATCAATGCAAGTTTCCAACTATATGAAGCAGTGCGTAGGAACCGGGGTGCCTTGAACCGAGCAGTGGACTTTGTCGTTTCGCCCAGCCTGGACAGGCGGTGTGCGGAGGAGTTTGAGCTTTTCGCCGGGACCTCCTGCCTCCTCAAGCAACTCAAAAAAGCGTCTGGAAAAACGGAGCAGGAAGCACTGCTCGCCATTGCTGCAGCCGAGCATTACCTGCTTGACAACTTCCTTCTGATCACAGGCATTGTTCAGTATTCCGTTAAGTGCCACCCAGCAGAGGGCACCCAGGTGGACGCTCTTAACAAGCACTGCTGGAAAGCAATTGCGCGTCACCTGAAGGTTGCCGACGTGATCCCCTAGTCCCTTCTCCCGGTGCACTTGTTCAATGCATAGAGCAACTCTGAACCAAATCTGTGAAACATGGTGGAATCTGTCTGTTCAGCCTTGAAAGCTTGCCAGATAGACTTGTATTGCTCAGTTCAGAGTTTGACAATATTCGCCGTTGGCATACACTCTCGTGGCTGAAATATTTCTCTTTCAGTCATTTCTGCCATTGAACAGCCATTATGTCAAATAGCGGGGCTCAAAATGTCGTGCTGTGAAGGCATTTTTGCAAGCAATGTTCTGAATAAAATTTGTGCCATGTTTTTGTTCATGCTTCATGCTCGAAATAGGTGACGGAGGCTAATGCCCTTAAACAGTCGGCCATTCGAAATGGTTAGTGGCAAATATCCCCGTTAAAGGGGCCATAAAGACAAAATACAAGTTTAGGTCATTAAAAAGACTGCATTGTTTTGGTAGCAATGATACCAGTTTTATCACAAACGTCGAACAGTAACAAGTTGAGCGAATTGGTAGGTGTCACATCTAATCGCAGTGTTTCCCCTTTTTCGAAGCAGTGCGCGTAGGAACCGGGGTGTCTTAAAGGGAACAGCGGACTTTGTCGTATCGCCCAGTCTGGACAGGCAGTGCGCGGAAGGGTTCGAGCTTTTCCCTGGGACGCCTTGGCTCCTCGAGCAATTCAAAAAAGCACCCGGAAAAACAGCCTGAAGCACTGCTCGCCATTGCTGCAGCCCAGCACTACCTGCGTGACAACTATCGCCTCATCACAGGCATTGTTCAGCATTTCGTGAGGTGCCACCCAAGTGGATCCGGCACTCAACAAGCACTGATGTCTAGCGATTGTGCGTCGAGCGACGAGCGCTCCTAGTTCTTTCCCTGGCTCACTAGTCCAGTGCATTGTACTCCTGCGATGCATTCATTTGTCAGCCTGTGATGAACAGTGGCATCTGTGTCTGTTTAGTTCAGTCATAAGAGTTGACCTGTGGGCATCTGTTTTGTTTTGTGCAGAGTCTGACAAAGTTTGCCGTTTGTACAGGTACTCAGTCCCTCAGTTTCTCCTAAGTTTCTCATAACGCATCGCGTGAGAGAGGAGAATATAAGACGGACGTGATCTCCGGGCGACACGAGATGAAGGCTCCCGCTTGAGCGACGCCTAGCCGGCAGCTGTGGCTACACATTGACAATATTCGAAACGGTGCTTTTCACTGCTTTTGCGGTCGTTGTGATGTGGTCTAGGTGTCCGGTGTAGGCGGGCACACCGCCGCTGAAGTGGTGAAGCATTTCAAGTGGTGAAGTGCTGAAGCATTTCTCGTTCCGTCGGTGACAAATAAAAGTGAAAGCCAGCAAACGTTCTCGGTCAAAAAAAACGTTCTGAGTGGTCGCCCATGGCCTGATGACTTAAAAACTACTGTTGCCAGACCGCGGTGCCTCGCTCCTATTTTTTGTGACGCCATGTCTACGTCACGAAAAATTAAAAGGGAAGCAGAAGAAAGATACCAGCCTTTGCGAATTTCTCAGAAAATAAAGCATCGTTGTTCATTGAACAAAAGTTGAGAGGGCTACGAAACGTATGATGTTTCAGTTAAAACAAAATTTCATTCAGGCTTAGAGACAGACAACTGATTTTGAATGCGTAGCATTCTTTTCCGAGCACCCCCACAGCCAGGACAGTGTAACGCCCTGCATTTCCAAAAAAATGCAGATGCAGCGGAAGTTCCACTTGTAATGGTTGTAATAGCGTAAATGGAGATAACTGGTCGAACAGAATTTTGAAAATTTATAGAAGAAAAACAGAATGAAATAGCAAATTGGAAAGCTTTGTAAGGCCCTGCATTTTTATAAAATATGCCAATTTGGCGCACCTCTACATGCAAGTGTTATAATACCGTAAAATGAGATAATTGGTCAAACAAAATTTTGAAAAACCAAGAAAATAGTGAAATTGGCAAACCGTGCGACGCCCTGCATTTTCACAAAAATGCAGATTTGGCGGAAGTTGCACCTGTAATCGTTATAATGTCATAAATGGTGATAATTGGTTGCACAAAACTGACCATATTTGTGACCATATTTGTCAGACGAACACCATGTTTCACGAAACGAATATTTTCTACCTTCAGGGTTGCGGCTACGGCGCTGCCTACGGGCTTCGAAGAGAGCCAAAAATGTCCCAAACTTCACGTCTCAGATGTACAGTCTTTGTCAAAATTTTGTGTGCCAAGCCGGAAACGCGCAGGCTGCAAAAAATTCAGTATACACGATTACGTCCCGAGCGAGGCTGAAAGGAAGAAGAAAACGTGGCGCAAACTAGACGTGGACGAAGGAAACGAGGTAAGACATATACATGGGGCCTGTATATGTCTTACCTCGTTTCCTCCGTCCACGTCTAGTTTGCGCCACGTTTTATTCTTCCCTAAAATATGTACCAACTAGCTGAGCAACAAGTTTTGTTGAGGCTGAAAGTTTTTATGCAGGAAAGCTAAAGAAAACACCTTTCTTTCTTAGTGCCTTAAGATATTTTTGTCCACATTGAGAGAGAGAGAGAGAGAGAAATGACCTTTATTGATTCGTCCTGCGAGAAAGGTGCGGGTCAGGCAGTCCACGCAGGGCTTCGCCGCACCTCGTCTAACTACCTGCGCTAGGTAGCGGGCGGAACCCGAGGCGTCGTGCCCAGCCGGCCGCGCGGGTTACTCGGATCGCCCGCGCCGTCGCCGTCCGCTCGACCCCCGCGGGGGCCGGGAGGCGAGGAGCGCTGGCTTTCCTTTCGCCGTTGCAGCGCCAGAGCTGCCTCGAGCCGCTGGACGGCCCTGAGCTGGTTGCCGTGCTCCGGGGAGCCGATCAACTCGCGAATGTCCGGCGGGAGGCGGTCGCCTCCGTCGCGCGCGCACTGTTCGTCGCAGCCCCACATGATGTGGGCCAGGTCCGCGGGAACTCGCGCACACACACAGCACTCGGTCCGCTCGTAGAGTTCCGGGCACATGTGGCGCGCCAGCGCCGGCGTGAGCACGGTCTCGGTCTGTAACTGCCGCAGGAGCACCGCCTCCTCCCGGGACAGGCCGGGGTGTGGAGGCGGAAAAGTCCCTCTTTCGCGTCTGTACCACCGGAGCACTTCGCCGTAGGCGACGAGGGGCTCCCCTGCGTCTTCGTCGTGGTCGTCGTCTGCTTCCTCCCCGGAGTCTTCCGGGGTTCGGTCGAGGCGGGGGGCGCGGTCCGGCACGTGGCGAGGACTCGGGCCGCGGCGTCCGCCTCTTCGTTGCGGTTGTGGTGGCCGTTGGGCAGCTCCCGGCCCGCGTGGGCCGGGAACCACCGGATGCTCGTGCTGTTGGCGGCCCCCTCCCGGATCCGAGAGAGGAGCCGCGCGGTGCTCCTGCACACCGTGCCCCTCGCGAAGTTGGAGATCGCCGACTTGGAGTCGCTGAGGACGGTCCGCGTGCCGGGCAGGGTCAGGGCTAAGGCGATCGCCGCCTCCTCGGCCTGCCGGGCGGTCGCGGTCCGCGCGCTCCCGGCGTTGAGCAGTTCTCCCGAGGTGGCCTTCAGGACCACCGCCACGAAGGTGTCGGCCCGCTCGCGGTGCTTGGCCGCGTCCACGAACACCGCTCCCTCGTCCTCGTTGTACGTTCTGGCGAGCGCGCGCGCCCGTGCCGACCGGCGTTCGACGTTTCGCTCCGGGTCCACGTTCCTCGGGAGCGGAGGCACTACGATACGGCGTGCGATGTCGTCTCGCAGCGGGACCAGCTCGTCTTCCGCCGCGGAACCGAGGGGCGGGCGGAGGCCCACCCGTTGCAGGATTTTGCGCCCGGTCGTGGTGCTGCCCAGGCGCTCCAGCTGCGATACGCGCTGCGCTTCGCTGATCTCCGCCAGGGTGTTGTGGACCCCCAGGGACAGGAGGGCGGCGTTGCTCGTGCCGTTCAGGAGGCCCAGGGCCGCCCGGTAGGACTTGCGGATGGCAGCGTCGATGCGCTCCCGTTCTTGCGCCTTCCACTGGTGAAAGGCTCCCACGTAGGCCACGTGGCTCACCACGAAGGCCTGCAGCAGTCGAAGGAGGCTGGCCTCGCGCATCCCCCTCGAACGCGTGGAGATCCGCTTCACGAGGCGCGTGGCTATGCCCATCTTCGTGATCATATTCTCAATCGTGGTGCCGTTGCCGCGGTTCGCGTCCACGTGCATGCCCAGGACTCTAACGCTGGGGACCGTCGGGATGGCCGTGCCGTCTGCCGCTCGTACGACGATGTTGCGCTCCGCCTCCGCGGCGGCGCGCTTTCGATACCGGCCCGGCGGGGGCAGGATCAGCAGCTGCGATTTTTGCGGCGAGCACCGCAGACCCGTGCCCGCCAGGCCGGCCTCGATGGTGCGTACCGCCTCCTGCAGCGTCGACTCGATGTGGCCGTCACTGCCGCCCGTGACCCACAGGGTGATGTCGTCGGCGTAGATCGAGTACCGGACGTCCGGGAGCTCGTCCAGGCGCCGGGCCACGCCGATCGTCACCAGGTTGAACAGGAGCGGCGAGACGACCGAGCCCTGCGGGGTGCCGGTGCTTCCGAGCTCGCGCTCCTCCAGTTGCGTGCCCCCGACGTCCAGCCGCGCCGTGCGCCGGGACAGGAAGGCTCGGATGTAGTCGTAGGACCTGCGCCCCAGGCCGAGGCGCGACACCTGGGCCAGGATCGCAGAGTGCCGCACCTTATCGAAGGCGCTCTGCAAGTCCAGGCTCAGGATCACTCGGTTGTCCGCCGTGGGCCCCTCCGGGAGCGCCAGCACCTCGTGTTGCAGCAGCAGCATGGCGTCCTGCGTGCCGAGCCTCGCGCGGAAGCCCAGCATCGTGTCGGGATACAGCTGGTTGTCCTCCAGGAACCGCTGCTACCGGGCGTTCAAGATGTGCTCCAGCACCTTGCCCACGCACGACGTGAGCGAGATGGGGCGCAGGTTCTCGATGCCCGGCGGCTTGTTCGGTTTGGGAAGCAGGATGTTCTTGGCCTTCTTCCACTGCTTGGGAAGACTGCCCGATCTCCAGCACTCGTTGAAGTACTTGGTCAGCGTCACCACCGCCGCGTCGTTCAGGTTGCGCAGCGCCTTGTTGGTCGCGCGATCCGGGCCCGCGGCCGAGCGGCAGTTCAGGGAGCTGGTCGCCTGGCGGACCTCCCACTCCTCGATGTCCCGGTCGAGGGCGGCGTTCGGCGGCCCGGCGTAGTCGGCATGCGTTTCGTGAGGGGTGGCCGGGAGGTACTGCTCGTTCAGACGCTTGTGCACCTCCTCTTCCCCCAGCTTCTTGGTCGCGGTGTACAGGATCTGCGCCATGCGGTGACGCTGATACTCCTTGCTCTTGCTCTCGTCCATCAGGTGCCGCAGCACCTTCCAGGTGCCGCCCCGGTGGAGCTGCCCGTCTGCCTCGCCGCAAAGCTCGTACCACTGCTGCGCGCACAGCTGGCGGCTGTATTTCTCGATCTCCCGGCCGAGCACCGCCACGCGCTTGCGCAGCGCGCGGTTGTGACGTTGGCGCTTCCAGCGCAGCTGCAGCGACCGCCGCACCTCGAGCAGGTGCGCGAGGCGGGGATCCATGCGCGGCGTGTCCTCCGTCGTCTCGATCGTCGCCGTCGCCCCCTCGGCTGCGGCCCCGAGACCCTCCGTCCACTCCTCGATGTTCTCGATCTCGCCCAGCTCCGCTTCCCGAAACCGGTGCCAGTCGGTCAGGCGGTGCTGGACACGGCCGGCGCCGCCGCCGTCCCCGTCGTCGCCGGAGCGGAGCGGCACCGTCACCTCGACGATGCAGTGGTCGCTTCCCAGGTTGTGGCCAGTGTTCCTCCACCGCACCGTCCTGCCGCCCGGCAGGAGCGCGAAGGAAAGGTCCGGGTTGGTGTCCCGGGCCGTCGACGTGCCGATGCGCGTCGGGTGCGACGGGTCCGTGAGCAGCACGTAACCGGCCTCGGCGGCGTCTTCCAGCAGGCTCCTGCCCTTGGCCGACGTCGCCGTGTACCCGAGCTCCCGGTGCTGGGCGTTGAAGTCGCCGCACACGACGACCGCCGCGTCCCTCTGCCCGGAGACCGCGTTGCGAGCCTTGTGCAGCAGCGCCCGGAACTTTTGCTGGCGGTGCTGCGGGTTGCTGTATACGTTCACGACGAGGACGGCGGTGCCCGTCACCCGCTTCTTCCGTCTGCCCGTGACTATTGCCAGTTCGGTCGCACAGTGCTCGATGGAACTGCCGCGGCCGCCCAGGAAATTCTCTTGTTTGACGAAGGCGATGCCCTTGCGGACGAACGTGCACACTCCTTGCGCCGCACCCTTCCCGCAGGCGCGGGCGCTCGGCGGGCTGGCGTGCGCTCTGTAACCCGGCAGGGACGTCGCGTTCGCGTCTTCGGCGTGCGTTTCCTGCACCATAATCACGTCGGGGAGGACGGCGCGGTCAGGGAGCGCAGGTGCTGTTGCAGGACTGCCTTCCGGCACCGGAAGCCGTTGGCGTTCCAGTGCCAGATCTTCAGGGTCGTGCGGTCGCGGCTCGTCATTGCGAATGTTGCTGAGAGGCTCCGTTGTCGTAGTGTTCTTGTATGGCGTTCATCTCGAGCGTCTTCATGTTTTCAGGACTGAATTGTTGCTGCAGCTGCTGCTGTAGCTGGGTCATCTGGCCGACGGCCTGGTTGACTTGCTGCATCATTTGGTTGAGGGCTCGGTCGATCCTGTTGGTGAGCCGCTTCTCCATGTTCTCCAGATCCTTGCCCCAGCGGTTCATCTGGTTCTCCAGCCGACGGCAGCGGTTACTCAGACCCGCGTAGCCCGGTGTCTTCGAGGCGCCGGTCGCCTTCGCCGACGCCGACGAGACGACTGACTCCGCGTCGTCCTCGTCCGCATCGATCTTCGGATTCTTCGCGCTCTTCGCACTCCTGCACCCGTCTCTTGGGAGGGGTCGGGGAGGTCTGGCTTGCCGCCGAAGACGGCTGCTGCGGTTCCTGTCGCTGCCCGGGGGTGGGGTCCCGTGCCGCCTGTTGTCGCTGGGGTTGCGGCCGCGGAGCCTGCCCCTGCGCGGGGCGCGCCGCCGTGGTCGAAGTAGGCTTCGGGGCCTCGGAGGCGGGAGCGGCCTTCGCCTTCTCCCACCCCTTCTTCGGCAGTCCCCATAGCTCTTCTAGCCGCTTGGAGAGCCGCTCGATCGTGATGCGCTGTGCGTGGATCGTCGCACGCATTTCCTTCACCATCTCGCGTAGCTCCGCGTTCTCCGATCCGTTAGGCTTCGCGGCCGGCCGCCTCGTGCTGTTGTGGCGCGAACCGGAACGGCTCGCGCGCCTTCCCCTGGACGCCGATCTCTCGCGCCGCGCGCATTTGGACCGCCGCCGCGACGACGCAGCTGCGCTGCCGACGGCGACCGTCGCCCATGTGGGGCCACGTGACATGTCTCTGCGCCTATCTCCGCGCGCCACGCCGGACGTGCTCCTGTCGCGGCTCTTCTCCCGGCTGCCGCCGCGCGCTGGTCGAGCTCCGGGAAATCGTCTCTTCTGAAATCCTGACCTTCAGCGCCGGCGGCGGCGGTGCCGACTTCGCTTGCTCCTCGTCGAGCTTGCGTTGCCACTGTCGCTTCTTGACTTGAAACGGGGTCTTGAACTTATTCTTGCAGCTCTTGGTGCCCGTGGCGTGCGGGCCGCCGCAGAGCTTGCAGTTGGGCTTGCAGCATTGCTCGTGGTCTGGCCCCGGGTTCCGCTGCCCGCAGGCGAAACAGACCCGGGCGGTGGGGGTGGGACACACGTCCTTTCGGTGGCCGACTTGGCCTCACGTCTTGCACACCTCTCTGTGTTGACGGCAGAGGTAGCACCTCGTAATCATTCCGCCGTACCTGACGTAGGACGGAACCTTCCCGCCGTCGAAGAGAATGACGACGGCCGTGGACTTGCCGAGGCGGTGGGCGTCCATCGCCGTGGGGTTGTGTCTGTTGACCACGAAGCGGTGGATGTCTTCCGCCGTGTCTTCGAGCCCGACGCCGCGGATGACGCCCCGGGACGAGTCCTCCGGCGCCGCCCGGTACGCGTAGGCCTCGTATGTCGCGCCTCCGATCGCGATTTCCTGGATCAGCTCGTACTGCAAGGTGCGCTCCTCGCTGGGCGTGCTAATCACCAAAATGTTCTGGGCCGCGTTGGGCGACACGGAGTCCTCCTCCATGGCCGCCGCGTCCACGCCTGCCGCCGCGAAAACGGCTCTCCGCAGGTCGGTCAGTAGCACCTTGCCTACCACGAGGCCGCCACGTGGTCGAACGACCACCCTGTTCTCGTCGCGGGAGGCGAAATTGGGCATCCTGGCCGTCTTCGTCATGACCGCGTTGACTTTGTTAGCGAACTGCGCCCGCGTGGGCTGCCGGGGCGTGCGGGGTTGTGAAGCGGAGTCGGGGCTCGGCTTACCGGTGGGCGAAGAGGCCTGCTGCGGATGGGTCCCTTGCTTGCCCGCTTGGTTCTTGCGGCGGCGCAGGGGGACAACTTGAATCCACCCGGCGCGGTCCCTGTTGCCCGGGGCGGCGTCTTCGTCGGCGCGCGGACCCGCGTCGGCGTCGTCGTCGGTGCCGGGAACCATAATGGCCGTCCTCCCCGAACTGCGATCCAGGCTGGCCCGTCGTCGGCGAAGAGAGTCGGCAGGTGTCGTATCCATTTCCGTGGAATCTTCGTAGGCGTCTTCTGCGACGTGGTGGCCCGCGGCCCTTGTCGGGGCGGGGCCCGAGGCGTCGCTCGTGGCGGCGGCCGTCGACGTGGCCGGCGCCATGCTCGGAGTCGGCGTATCCCTCGTTAGGCTTAGCCCGGTGGCCTCGCCTCACTCGAGAAAAACACTCGTAAATCGGCCAGAGATGGGCGAAAATGCCCAAATCTGGTATCGACGTGCTCCGGACGTTAAAAGGAACGCGTACGTACAGGTTTGGGACAGCTGAGGCGGGATGGTCCTCCGAAAAGTAGTATAATCGACGGAGCCGATGTGAGGTGCGTTCGCTCACCTCGGCGACCGCAGCGCCCTCTCCCTCCACATTTAGAGGTATCTTTCCTTCAATAAAGTATATTCAGTCAGTCAGGCCGTTTTCTGCCTTTGGTTTGTTTTTGACCGTGTTTCTACCTGGCTTGATATTGTTAAAGTGCACCCTGTAAAAATTTTGTGGGCCAATGCTAAGCCTTCTCAACCACAAAGGAGTCAGGTAATCGTCCACATTTAGAGGTAAAGACGATTACCTGACTCCTTTGTGGTTGAGAAGGCTTAGCATTGGCCCACAAAATTTTTACAGGGTGCACTTTAACAATATCAAGCCAGGTAGAAACACGGTCAAAAACAAACCAAAGGCAGAAAACGGCCTGACTGACTGAATAAACTTTAAGGAAAGATGGAGGAAAGGGGAAGGAGAGAAAAAGATGAAATAATCATAGGTGGAACCCTTTGTCCAGGGCTCCAGTGGCTTCTGCTCCCGTCTTCGCCCGGCTGATTAGGTCCTTTTGGATCTGTAAGTCGGGGCTGGCGAGGGCGGCCTCCCATGATTCACGGGAAGTCAGTGGCGGGTTCTTTTGGTGTTCGGCCCCTGCCCAGAGGTGTGGGCAGGCCCACGTGGCATGGAAGAGGGTAGCAGTCTCTCCGCATATCCTGCAGTCTTCCGTGTAGTCAGGGTGCCGTTGTTGGAAAATCTTCGCCCAGCGAGATTTGTGTATGAAGGTGTTTGTTTGAATCTTACGTAGAATCTGGGCTTCACTTGCTGTTAGTTCGCGATGTGGGATAGGATATGTAGCCCGCTCTTTTCTGGTATTTTGTAGGTATTCCCCGTACGTAGTGGTGCTTGGGTATCGTAAGGCGTCAGTCATAGGGGGGTGGTGAGTGAAGTCGCACGCTAGCCTGTTCGCCGCCTCGTTACCCGGCAGTCCCTCGTGTCCGGGGGTCCACGTAATGTTGTGAACGTTCTCGAGGGATTCCGGAAGTACCTTTCTAAGTGCAAGTGGTATTCTTCCTGCCGCTAGCATTCGCACAGCCGCTTGCGAATCGGTGATGATGTTGAGGCCGCGGCCATTTCGTTCTCCCCAGCGAATCGCGAGAAGGAGGGCTCCGGTCTCCCCGTGCTTTGTGGTGGTGTTTCGCATGGTGATGCAGTCTATGATGTCGCCTTCACGGGTGGTCACCACTAATGCTGCCGTTTCTTCGTCATACTTCGCTGCATCGACGTACACCGTATTATCGTGATGTTCGAATTTTTTGTGCAGGAAATTGACCCTGGCCTTTCTTCTTTCTACGTGGATATTAGGATGCATGTTTTTTGGAAGGGGCAGCGCTTTGATGTGGGATCGTTGTGCAGGGTTTAGGTCTGTTTCCTGCTCTTGGCGTCTGCGATCGGGTGGATCGCCTACTTGCCATAGGATCGCCCTCCCCGTGCGGGTCTTTTCTAGTCGTATTCGTTGTGCTTGAAGGGTGGCGTGTTTTATCTCTTCCATGGTGTTCGTGAGCCCAAGGTGAGTGAGCTTCTCATTGGAGGTGAACTGGGGTAGGTTGAGGGCAGCTTTGAACGCTGTGCGTATTATGGCGTTGATGTGCTCTTCGTCCGACTTTGTGAGATTTTGAAATGGTAGACTGTAGCCGATACGAGGGGTAATCATTGCTTGTACTATTCGGATGGTGTCTTCTTCCCTCATTCCATTCCGGTTGTTTGTTAGCCGCTTGATTATGCGTGCCAGTTGGGAAGATTTAGCGCGCAGTTGCGTTATGGTGGTGTCCGCTCGAGCATTTCCTTGCAGGTGCATCCCGAGTATTCTTATTTGCCTCCTCTCTGGTATGGGCGCTGTTCCTATATATAGTTGAACTGGGGTGTTTTTGGACATTTCTGTGGTGCAGTGGATTCGTAGGAATTCCGACTTTTCTGGAGCGCATTTTAGGCCGTTCTCCAAAGCAAGCTTAGATATCCAATTCACTGCATTTTGAAGATTTTGCGCCTTTTCTTGTAGGGAGCCTCGGTTTGCCCAGAGTGTAATGTCGTCTGCGTAGATCACGTGTCCGACATTTTGGAGTCCCTGTAGTTGTTTGGCGATTTTAATCATGGTGACGTTGAATAAGAGGGGGGATATGATAGATCCCTGTGGGGTACCGATGTTTCCCTGCTGGAACGGATCTGTTCGTAGTTCCCCCAGGCCGATCGTCGCTGTCCTGTTTTCAAGGAAGGCCGCGACGTAATTGTAGATTCTTTCGCCACAGCCTATTTTGGTCAGAGAATCTAGTATGGCTCGGTGGGTGACATTATCAAAAGCCCCCTTTAAGTCGAGGGCTAGTACCAGGTTTTCACCAGGGACTTTTTTGTCCAGTACTTCTTTTTTGAGTAAAAGGAAGGCATCTTGCGTTGAGAGATGTCGTCTGATGCCGATCATGCTGTTCGGGAAAATATCGTTGTCCTCCATGTAATTGGTGAGTCGGTTGGCCACAACTCGTTCGTACACCTTACCCAGGCACGAGGTTAAGGAGATAGGGCGTAAATTTTCGATTGTGGGGGGTTTGCCTGGTTTGGGGATGATGGTGATGTCGGAGTGATTCCACTCTGGTGGTACCTTGCCCTGCTGCCATAGTTCTTCGTTTATATATTGAGCGAGGGCTCGGATATGACCGTCACTTAGGTTTCGAAGCATTTTATACGTGATGTTGTCTCGGCCGGGCGCGCTGTTCCTGGTCATACTTGCCAGCGCATGAGAGATCTCCTCCTGCGTGATGTCCCGGTCTAGTGTGTCATTTTTTACACCTCCATACGTTTTCTTTGGTTGTTCTGTAGTTCTTCCCAGGGCCCCGTATCTGTGCTGTAAGGCTTGCAATAGGTCAATGTCCGTGCCGGGGTAACTTCGTGCGGCTCTTGTTAGGTGGTGCGTCGTAGCACGTTTTGTGGACATGGGGTCCATCATTCCACGTATGAGTTTCCAGGTCTTGGATGTACTGAGGGTGCCCCGTAAGCGCTCACAGAATGAATTCCAATTTTGCCTAGACAGATCACGGGCATGATTCTGGGCGCGTTTGGTGAGTTGCTTTATGCGTGCTTTTAATCTCTTGTTGTGCCTTTGCTTCTTCCACCGCTTGACTAATTTGCTGCGCTGTGCCCAGATTTTTTTCAAGTATATGTCGACGTCCGGTGTTGCTTCCGTCCTGGTGATGTGCTTGGTGCAAGACTCGTGAAGCTGTTTTATTCCTTTAGTCCACTCTTCTAGGTTTTGAATGGGTTCGTTGTTTGGTTCGTTGGCTCCCTTTTGTCGGAATTCTGTCCAGTCGGTGAGTCGCACCTGCCCCAGGGGTTTACTGAGCGAAGATGCTTGTACTGTAACCCGTATGATGCAGTGGTCGCTGCTTAATGTTTCCATGGTGTTTTGCCAGAAGATGCTCCGGTCAGATTCCCATGTGAGGGCTAGGTCGGGGCAAGTGTCGCGTTGCCCCCTTTGGCCATAGCGCGTGGTGGCGCCATCTAGGTTGACTAACGGTAAACAAGGCTCCGCAGCACACTAGGTGTACCTTGAGTCCCTTCTCTGATGATGTCATTGCAGACGTCATGAAAACACAATTTGGCGGTATGATCAAAATGCTGACATAAATTGATCAATGTCTCAGTGAATAAAGCATTGTTTCTGGACAAGTGCTGGGGGCACTGCAAACACGAAATTTTTCGAATAAAATAAACTTGTATTTTGTCTGCATGGCCCTTTAGACACCTTAACCCGAAACAGTATTGATGGTAGCGCCCTAGAGCTTTTGAAATAGGAATTTTCATGTCTAGCAACCGTGCGTGGCCCGCGAAGAGGAATGCTGGCAACTGTGACAGTGAGCCTTGCGGCAACATACTTTTAACTGGGAGCGAGATGAAAAGAGGGATTTAAAAACTTTTATTTAGGTATTGTAAAAGAGTTAGGGGGGCGTGCATTCCGCAAAAATAGGATGTATGTCCCTTTAAAGTTGGCTTCACCTCTAGTATGTTCTAGGCACTATGCCTCTATAGGTAGCGTCTCGTGCCACACGTGTGGCACAAGACACGGCCCCCTCGCGGTGGCTGCTGCCACGCGTGACGTCATGATGACGCCATAACAATAATAGTTGTCATTATTTTGTGTAGTGTAGTACGAAATACACATTTTTTATTTGTAGTACAAATTAACGCGCCATTCCACTGCTAGAACTTTTCTAAACAAATAATTTTTGATCTTGAGGGAGCAGCCGGCGCTGGCTGCTGCTGGGGAGCTAGAGCCACTAAATAAGCTACGTAGCTTATTTAGTGGCTCTAGGTGCTCCTTTCTTTCTCCACTGAGCTCAGCGATCGACTCGCACGCCGAACATACCACGAGCCCCTTGGGGCTGGCGTAGCGAACGCACCTTGCGAGGCGCAAAATAGAACAAAACAAATGACACGTGGCATGAGCCTTGGCTCGGTAGGGGCCGTGTGCAACGTGGAACGATGTCACGCGACCCCGGAACGGAGCAACAACCAGGAGGGACCCAATAATAGGGGCCAGCAAAAAACAACGATGCAATGAGAGAGGCATCAATGAAATTTCGGGAAGCCTTTGTGCTCCCCTGCTCGCCAGGGAGAATCATCGCCCTTGGGCACGAAGAGCAGGGTGCCGGTAGAAAAAGAACGTTAATAAAGACAGCGAAACCCATTGATGCCCCTTCAATTAAAAGTCTGGACTGGCGTTAGAAATAGGCAGACACAGCTTCTTATGTCTGCCGTGTGATCCGAGTCGGTTGCTGATGAAAGTTTGCGTTTGCTGTCCACACGAGAGCTGTCCAATAGGTCCGCAACCTGGCTAATCGGGTTAATCAGGCGCGGGTCCTTGTGTAGAGAGAGCTTGCTTGGTCAAGACAAGTGGGTAGGCAGGCAGCGATCGAGGCGTCGTCCTGGTCTCGTGCGAGGCCAGCTGGGAGACTTGCCGCCGTCGCATCACGGTAGTAGTGCTTGGATGCTTCTCGGCGGGCGGGCTTGGCGTCATCTTCGTTGAAGGGAACGCGGAGTCCTCGGTTGCGGGCACCTCGTGCCTTGGCCGCTGGAACGTGTGTTTGTTCCACAGGCTTGGACAACGAGCTGCTTACGCTGATCCGCTGAGCTGCCTTCTGTGTCGACTTCCGAAGAGCTGGCCGGGGAGAAGTTTGGAAGAGGTTTATTCGTCCATCGAAGCAGATACATAACATGCCTCGAGCTCGATGGAACCGCTATCC
Source organism: Haemaphysalis longicornis (assembly GCF_048455015.1). Lineage (NCBI taxonomy): Eukaryota > Metazoa > Arthropoda > Arachnida > Ixodida > Ixodidae > Haemaphysalis > Haemaphysalis longicornis. The sequence continues at coordinate 53,497,119 of NW_027526214.1, read as the reverse complement.
ATCGCGGGTAATAAATACACATTACAAAAGGGAAACACACACAAAAACAACAATCCAGAAGTAGCTGCCGCTGGCCTACATACAAGTTGTAACATTTTGTACCACGCAGGGTACAACAAGACAGAGTGGAAAGATGAGTTTTCGACAAACGCGAACACCATGAATGTGGGTAGCCGTGCAACAGTCTTATATAGTTACAGATATACACATGCTAAAGTGAACACTGCAGATAACTATGTATCGCATTTAGTCTGGTTACAAGCTAGGTTAATATTCTAACTTGTTTTAGTAAGGTTACAAGGCTAACATTCAACTAATCGTATTTCCAAACGCGCGTTGTTCACCTTAATGAAGCGGCACGACCAACGCAGGAGGAACGCCTCTTCCCTCAGCGTGGCGAGCACAGATGCGTGCGCATGCGCAGCAGCATTGGGAACATAGCCTTGTGAGGCCGGGACCGAAGTGCCGCCACACCACGACGCCTCCGCACAGCAAGGGCCCCCACACATAACAGAAAAGGCGAGATTCGGTGCGCTCCCCTAGGCGTACTTGAAACATCCTAGACATCGGCGTCCAAAACACTGAAAGTGTGCGTGTCGCAAAGTTTCATTTTGTCCGCATTGAGGACACCGCGCTGACGGTGTCACGCCCCACGCTGTCCAGCGGTTTCTAGTGGGCAGAACGCCCCAACCACGCTCTCACCCGAAACACGCTCTCACGTTCACTGGGAGGACCGAAGAAGTCAGCTGCCTCCAGCGCGCCTTTGTAGAGCGCGCTTCCTGCTCCGCAGTGAGTTCCGCCACAGCAAGCTGTTCGCAAAGTTTGCTAGGGACAATGCCCGAAATGATCGGGGACCTGTGCTAACAGTTCCCGAAAGGTTTTCGTGACATATAGGCGTAGAACGGCGGCGGTTCCTCTGCCAAAAGGCCGATGTAGGGTTCACGGTAAAACCCACCTTGCGATGTGCCCAGGAAGTAGTTTAGAAAGCTGCTTCCTGTGTAGTCCGGGTTTCGCGTCAAATCTACAAACCTACGCAACGCCAGGACGCTGCACATTGTCGACATGCATGGAAGGCTGTGTCCCCCCATGCTGGTTGGGAGCTGCATGAAAGCCCGATGCTACCCTCTCCGTCTTTCCTCCACAAAAGAAAGAGAAGAACTTGGTCTCCAGCTTCCGCACTGCATTTCGGGGTGGACGAGCTATGCGCGCAACGTAATAAAGAGCGGAAGAAACGCCTGCTTCAATAATTACGAAGCTGCGCTCCGTAAAGGAGTTTAAACTGCGCAGCTACCGACAGGCGCTTTTTGGCCTTCTTCATGCCTCACGCGCCACCTCACCCGAGGCGTGGTACGTTACACCAAGGACTTTGACGGCGGCGATCCACTCCACTTCTCCCCAAAGGTCTGACGTGAATGCTCCGAATCGCCTGATTCTTACCCCTGTTTATTTGCGCGCCAGACAGCTCGCTGTAGATGGAATAGAAGCGTGAGAACGCGGTAAAACTGCTGTCGTCCCGCAAAAACAGGGACACGTCATCTGCGTACGCTGACACTTTTACCTGGGCCTGTCCGGGAAGGGGAAAGCCGCGTATGCCAGGAGAGTTCGCCACGCGTATATAAGTAGAGGGTCGATTGCCAGGACAAAAAGTAGGGGGGAGAGTGGGCACCCCTGCCCGATCCCTCGCTCAACTGGAAGAGGGGCGCTAAGTTGTCCGTTTTCGAGGAGTCGGGAAGTGAGGCCACGGTAAAAGGTGGGGTCCATTGGAAAGCCGAAGCTGCGAAGAACGGCCATCAAATAACGATATTCCACTCGATCAAAGGATTTGGCTTGATCCAGCGATATAAAGCAGCCTGGAATGCCTGTTCGAGTGGCGAATGCGAACAAGTCGCTGGTGAGCGAGGGACAGGGCCGAAAAAATCGAGCGGCCCGGCACGCTATATGCATGTCTGGGCAGGGCTAATCATTACGTGCGGCAACACTTTGGACAGGCGCCTATTATGGTGGCTACGATCTTATAGTCAGTATTCAGCAAAGTGATAGGCCTATATGCTCGCGGGTCTGACGGCTCCCCTCCCGGTTTCGTTATAAGGACTATGTTGCGCGCTCTTTAAAAGAAGGTGGCCGCACACCATGGGTGGAAAAGGCATTCACCATCTCTAACAACGGGTCCTTCAGGCACGAAAAGAAGGCTTTGTAAAAGCTCAGTAGAATGCCGTCTGGCCCCGGGGTTGAGGACTGGTTGTGAGAAGAGAATTTATTATAAAACCACATATCAGCACAGAGCGACTAGTGGTAATTCAGCGCTGTCCGAAAAGCAGAAAAAAATCCAATCAGTTTCCAAGTACTCCGGGCTGCCTACACCTACAATTTTCTATAGTGGTGAAACAATTAAGCTACTCTGAAATCAATGCACAAAATGGTTGAAGAGGTTTATTTGTCCATCAAAGCAGATATACGTCTCGATGATGTTGCATGAAATTAACACAGTGAACTTGCTTCACATGTTTCGTTACGTTATATCCTTCGCCAAAGAGATCATCGTTGGAGTTGGTGAAGTGCTTCAAAAAATTTTAAAAAATTAGGCTTAATATTACGAATATGCAGATGAAACTTGCAACCTACACGCCGGGGTACGTGTTGATGTACAAAATCATTTTAATCGAACACAGTAGCTTTTCGTTTTTGCTTTTATATCCAATTGTTGACGTCATTATTTTATGCTTCATACTAAGTTTTTACGTCCATTGGCCGATTGGCGGATGCCATTCGGACTTGTACATCCGTTTCTGGATGCATGCATACACTGTACGTCCGAACATGGATGTGCAGTGGCCGTCCAAACTGGGCCTTGGATGTTCGGCTGTATTTCGGACGCCCCATGGACGTCCGTAGTTGCTTGGGAATGACCTAAATGCGTTTAACTTAAGCTGGCTGGCTTCTCCAAAGGAAATCTGAGCTGTGCCGTTGCCTCATGCAGAAGTGCACAGGTCCTGAAGCGAACATGAGTCTTTGCCCCATCTCTCCCCCCCCCCCCCCCCCAAATATTAACATGGTGCAGCAGCCTTTACCTATTAACATTGTAACTACCACCTTGGCCTGCGCAGAATAGCATGGCACAACCGTTCCGGCAAAAATGCGCTTTACTTCCTTTTTCCGTAGTTTTAGAACAGCCTCTTTTTTTCACTTACATAATTGCGCACTATTCTTCGCATTTTTGTGGCACTTTGTTTAAATACGCGGTCACTAAGACGTTTCAATCCAAGCCAGTGATGAAACTAAAGCGATCACATGATGTAATGGCGGCCTATGCATGACAACATAGACGGTCTTGATGTGAAGGAAGGAAGTAAACTTTATTTTCCTGAGAACCCTTATTCCAGGGCGCCGTCTCTTGATGTGAGCCGCATACACGCTAGTGCCAAACTCTGTGCACAAAACAATATAAAACTACCGACATTGAAGTTTACTGTGGAATGGGCTGGTTCAAAACGACACATGGCAACTGCACTTTCGTCAAAGTTTATCTCATGGATTCTCACAAAAACTGTATGCTCTTGTATATATCGCCAGGAATACGTAATGCCGAAAGCTGAAATATTTGCAAGGAAATTGTTCCTACCTGCTATCGCGCAGCCTGTGTAAAACAAGCAGGCGCGTAGCCAGGATTTTTTTTCGGGGGGGGGGGGGGGGGGGGGGGCTAAGGTGTTTTCAAGCCTCCCCCTCCCCCCCCCCCCCCCCCCGGAGAAAAAAGCGAGGTAGTTTGCAGGCGCCCTTTAAGGCTATGAAGACAAAATACATGTTAATTTGGTTCATCAAACAGACTGCATTTTCCCGATAACAATGATATCAATCTTATCGCAAACTTCAAAAGAATAATCGAGATATGAAATAAAACATGAAGCAGCGGCCACTCCCCACCGACTTTGCGGCGATTCCTCTATGACATGACATGATCTTTTTACGCTTGGCGTCAAACGACCTGAGACACAGCCAATCAACATGGCTGCGCGATTGTAGAGAGCATCTAGTTCCATTGATGTTATCATTTCAATTGTTACATGCAGTTAACACCCTCATAACTACGTTTTAGTGCTGGCCTGTACTAAATCACTCCTGCTCATATTACTTCAATGCAGCGCGAAATTAGAAAATTTTTTATATTTGTTGCATTGCTCCGGTTGAAAAACGCCTTCTGGGGTTGGAATGTAAATGAGTGAGTTACCAAAGGCTAGTTCTTTCAAATTCAACAAGGCTGTATTTTGTCTTCAAATGGTCTTAAGGACTCTATTGGTGTTGATTATGATGGTATTCAGATGCACTTGTAAACTTGGAAAAAATCCGCAGATCGCGTGGTGCAAATCTTCGCCCGTGATTCAGAACGTATACTGCACGCACGGCCACCTTGTGAAGGCATTGCATTAAATGATCGTATAGTTTCATATGGTTACTTGCTTTATTTCAACGTGTGTGGTATGATGAGTGTGACATCCGCAATAAATGGCGTAGGCCGTAATAATGAGTATTTTTATTTAGTTGATGTTGTCCAAAACGCAGAAGAAATTTTTTTTTGCTGATAAGCATTCTACGCCCGATCACGTGGTGTGAAATGGGGTAACAAAGGTCACGATAACGGGCACACCATGCGACAGCCGCTACCTCACTTGGAGTTGCGTGCCTGTAGATTAAGCAAATAAAAACTGCAGCGAGAACAAATATATTTTTTAACTCTTCATGTACTTGAACTGTTCCCGTAATTCACGGACAGCGGTAACTCTCCAAGTACTGAACGCTGTCCTGATGCGCTTTGAGTAGCCCTCGTCAACTTTGTGCATCATAGGATATTTGGGATATTTAGCCGTTTATATGAGTAGAATTTACGTCTTCCCTCTTTACCTACCCGCTTCATAGCTGGCGCTGCTTTCAACAACCGATTTAAACGCAAATATTGCACTAGAAATAAAACGAGATATAAATTTTTTGGCTCGCAGACATAAAGGTACTGTGACATCGTGTAAATATTATGAAGCGATTATTTAAATATTAAAAGACACAGTGATCACGCAAAGATAAATCAAGGCTCAGGGGAAGAAAATGACTTACAATTGCGGCCTCTTTTGTGTGTAGCATGGCACTTCGAGTGTGAGCTTCCTAAAGCAAGGGCGCTTCGGCCCTTGCACCGCTCTGTCATGTCGGCGTTTTTGTCACTCAGGCCCCTGAATTTACACTGCTTTGGGCAGCCGCCTCCCAGGCAAACAGCGGCCGTAGACGCAATATGGAGGGGCTTTTGTTGTAACCGAGGTCGAAGATGGCCATCGGGTAAATTTGTTACTGTCGCGAGCGCCGTCTGCCTATGGCAGGGCAGGGCTGGTGACCGTCAAGCCATCACGTGTAGGATAAAGTCTGGAACTCGCTCGGCAAGCGCGCGCAGCGTGCCCTTTTCGTCAACTCCCCGCCGAACGAATCTGCCTAATCGCGGAGGAGAAAATGACTGTCTGCAACACCGCTTTCTGAAGCAGTGCGCGCAAGCTGAGCCCATTCAATTATCCCAGGCCAACACTCTCCCGGGCTCCACAGAAACGTGAAAAAGAATTATATATGAAGGGTGACGCGCAGAAGAGGGGCATACTTTGCTATACGCCTCATCCACAAAGGCCCTCTGGCCAACCACGACATTCATCCAGCTAAAGCACACGCGTCTCGCCCAATACGCAGACCCATCGCTTTCTTCAGTTAACTGTCTGTCACCGCCGCTTGCACGTGGTTCTGTTTACACATACAAAGATCGTCTTTCCCCTTTCGGCCCCTTATCGTACCAGCCAGTCTTCACCCATCAGTGGTGGGCGGTCTCTCTTTTTTTCCGCCTCGAGTCAGGGCGGACCACTCCTTGCTTCCCCGGTTATACCGTGACGAGTCAGTCTCCTCTGCTGAGAACGACTCAGCCGGCCAATGATCCTCTGTGGGTCGACATGCCACACATAGAGGGGCACAACGTGGGCTGAGCTTACCCGAGGGCGCCGTCGCTTTTGGAGCTGCACCCCTCCGACGCAATTATCCTTACCCGGGCGCTTCGTTTTGTGTAAGCACCAATGTGTTACGACAGGCATTGGGTCATGAATGTTTTTCATAGGGGCACAGTCGAAGGATATGCGCCTTTGTTCACAGGCGACGTACCAGGCATAGCAGCACGGCGTCGGCCGGAAAAATTTCGGGGAGGGAGGAGGGGGGAGGCTGAAGCCTAGTTACCCCCCCCCCTTCCCCCACCGGGCCACGCCACTGGAACTTGCGACGGACGGATAGAGGAACCCGCGTGAGGGAGGCAAACTAGACAAACCGGGAGATCACAACAGTGACCTAAACCTCGATCGAGATCTTACCGAAAGCCGCAAGAAAATCGCCGTCATTCATGATTTTCTCTTGCTACGAGCCTCCCAAGCAGCATTGGCCGATAGCCAATCATTGGACGCCCCTTGGCTTCCCTTTGGCTTCCGATAGCTTGGCCAGACGCCGGCCTGTACACAAAAGCCATTCGTGGACAACGAGCGCTATACGACCGGCCTTGAGGACACGCATTGGCCGGTGCGCAAAAAATCCCACTGGACAGCGCGCTCATTCAGACGTAATTTTTGATCATAAAATTTTATGAAGAGTAGTAGCCTATATGTGACGCAGGTATATATGAGTGCCTTTACGCACGTCTTGGCATTTTCTTGTTAGTTGAATGACCACTCAAGTTCACTCAAAATATTACTGAAGTTTGCGTGTTTTTGAATTTGTTTTCACGCGCAGCGCACAACAAAAAAAGTAGTTCCAAATCATTTTCACGCGTGTGTCAAGTAGCACACTTAAATAAAAAGTATTGGCAGGTGTAAATGCCGACAGCCTTGCCTGTTGTTGCATATTGTTGCATGAAGTCTCACTGTAGAGCACTCGTGTGCGTTATTTTGCGTGTATACATGCGCACCCGGCGCGCAAGCAGCACCACTCGAGGGCAGCACTGCGGTCGTTGCCCGCGGCGGTTCCCCAACATGACAGATTACGACGGTTAGAGCGCGGTGAACAGGCCAAAACGCAGCAAAAAGTAGTTACCTAAAGAGCCACAGCACCGTGCCACGAAACAAAGCGTACTTAAACTAAAGTGCAGCTTATTCAAAACAGCGTGAGAGAGAGTGTTAAACGTTCAGTAGGAATAGGTCATTTGTGTGTCCTAACGCAACGGTGAACGTCGAACTATTTCAGCGTTGTGCCTTTGCGCGTTCTTTGAACCCGCGGCGGGTCAGGTGGACGGGCGCGTTGCACCGACGGCTCCGTCTCTTTTGTGGCATTGAAACTGCGGTAGTACTCCTGTACGTGTCTGTGAGGTGCGTTTTGGTGTCGGTGGCTGTGTGGAGTATACCTGACTGGTGTAATAACATCGTTTGCCTGCTACGGCCGCCGCTGAAAACGTAAGTCACCGTTTAATTTTTTCGCGGCGCGGGAGTGCTCGTGCTCGTTCCCGCCAAAACTTCAGCTGTCGTTTATAACTGGCGCTCGCGAGTGCTGCTTAGTGTTGTTGGTTCTTGCGAAGAAAAAAGTCGTCACATACATGTGCTTCCAATTGTGTGACGCCAGTTCTAGCTATCCTTTTTCCGGCTTTGTGTTTTCCGAACAAGCAGCCGTGCTCCCACTGCAGGTTCACGACGTTCAGCATGCGTTGAATCAAGACTGGTGTGCAGTATAAGAGTTGCGGATGTATTAAGCTGGCTTAATTAAACTCTACCTATTAATGAAGCTTTCGTTTCATTATTTTCTTGAGCAACGTAAAGGTATTGTCGAGCGACAAAGTAATTACACTACCGCTGGGCTTCTCCGTCGCTCCGTCGGTTCCGTTCGCGTCTTGCGCGTCTGACGGGGCAGAAGTGAGCGAAGGCACAACAAAATTTCACGGAACCGCTGGCGTGTTGCTTTGTCTATTGTGCTTTTTATATTACCTTGCGCGACTGCAATACGAGTGAAGCCCATTTTCGGTGAAATTCCGGACTGTTTTCTCAAGAACGAGCCAAGTAACTGCTACCGTAAAACGCAGTATTGAAAAATGAATAGTGCAGTACGTTTTATGTTTCATAGCGAGTGTTAACAAGCTAGAACTTTAGGCTGAATATTTTCACACGGACATGTGGTAAGGCTTGTATAGGTGCTGTATTTAGTAAGCAGCGTGAATTTAGCATTATAGTGACCTATTTTTTTTTACTTATTACAGGCGCTACGACGCACAGGTGTTTCCCGTGGACAAGTGGCGGGTGCAGCAGTGACAAGCTTTCCAAGCTGGGCTATAGTGCTGTTCAACAACATATTGTGATCTTGGCACGTCGGCGAATTACCGGGAATGAGGGTCCTGTTTTCATTTACCTGAATGCTTCTGTTTTGTAGGCATCTCAAGCAGTTAAACGAATGATAATTGGTTCGCGCTTCATGAGCAGCGCTTTTTAATTTTTTTTCTCGACTGTTGTGTTTGTGTTTGCTTTCATGTTTGTGTTCGTATTCTTGCCACTGTTAAGCCAGGTTTCTCGTATATTTGATGTGCATAATAAAAAAGCTACAGAGAGAGACCCGGTGTGTTGCTCAATTGTTTTTGGCAAGTCACTTATCTATAATTGCTTCGCAAAGTTGATGCAGTTTGCTTATTGTGCCTCGCGGTCCCATTTCTGTTTATACATGCCATTGTACAGGAAATTATTTAACGAGTGCGCATTAAATAAATAATGCGCACTCGTTTAATAATTTCCTGTATACTGGCATGTATAAAGCAGAAATCGGGCCGCGAGGCAACTCATAAAATAAGCATTGGTCATAAGGACTGGCCACAAAGCCAAAAATGTGCATGAAAATAGCGTGGGGTCCACCCATTGGCATTATAATGGCAAGATACTTTGCCAAGCGTTGTCCAATATTGGCCTTCCAGGGCTTGGCCAATTGTTGGCTTGTCACCTTTCCCAAACACCAGCCAATATTGGCGGCCGAGGTATTGCCAAGCTCGGACACATTGGCCACTGATGAATTGCCATGCTTGGGCTTGGCAATTTCTGCTGCTTGGGCTGGGAAGTTCGTCAATTTTGTGAAAAGGATCTATGCGCGGCGCTGTGGGCAGAATGTGGTTCCTTAAAAACTGCGGAGTGAAGAGGGGAGGGGGGGTTCAATAAAAAATTCGGGGGGGGGGGGGGGGGTTGAACCCCCCCAACCCCCCCTCTGGCTACGCCACTGAAAACATCATCACCAGCCTGCCTGTCGCCCACTGCAGGGCAAAGGCCTCTCCCATGGGGATCTCCAATTATCCCGGTCCTGTCCTTGGTAGCACAGAATGTTGCCCGAACATTTCTGCAACGTTTCCCCTTAACGTTGCCAAAACGTGGCTAATGTCCGCTTTTTTTAACGTTAGTGCAATGTTTCCCAGAAACATTGCGTCAACATGATATTAGCATTTCTCCAACATGGGGGCAATATTTGAAGGGTGTTGTTCTAACGTTTGGATAACGTTGTTTCTGACGTTCGCCAACGTTGCTCCACTCTTGGAGTAACCTTCAAGCCACGTGCAGGACACATTTGAACAACATTTATAAGACGTTTTCTGGTGACGTTGCAGTAACTTTTCACCTACATTTTCGCAACGTGCATACCACATTTAAGCATATCCCTCTATCATTCAGACGTTGTGATAACATTGCTACGATATTGCAGAAACTTTAGATTTACACTTTTAACATACAAAGAACGTTTCTTCAACATTCAAGCAATGATTTTATGAAGTTGCAATAACACTGCTGCAATTTTGCGGTAACTTTCCAGCTATATTTTTCCAACGTGCGAGTAACATTTAGAAAACGTCGCTTTAATGTTCAAGCGATGCTTCCTACAACGTTACCGCGACTTTACAGATACGTTTTTTCACCACGAGGGCCACATCAGCGCATGACTTTCAAGCAATATTTCTCTTGCAAAGCAATAATATTGCAGCAATGTACAGGTAACTTACAGTTACATGAATCTAATATACATGCAACAGTAACTAGATGAAAATAATAGAAGTTAACTTTTTCCTAGAGAGACGATTGTTGATAAGCGAGCGGTTCAAACCTCGTCCGCATAAACTCCTGAAAGGTATAAACCGGCATTTTAGACCTGCATATTCATACATTCGATCCCTACACTGACCAACACACACAATTAAGGCAGTCCGGCAAAATAACAAACTAAGAAATGGCAGAATTTTAAAGCAAGGAACATGCAGCTAGCGTAAATAACAACACTGAGACTCTTTAAAATGAAAGGACATGTGCTTTTTATTTCACCATTAACAATCGAGCCGAATACGCATTCTGTTAAAGCCTTGAATTTCGCAAGTACGCTGTTTCAGACGATGTCTTCGTTTTCCTCCTCCGGGGCTCGCTTGTTCTTCTGCGCCTTGACGAGTCATGTTTGATGACATACTTGACAGCCATGAACCCAGTAACACGTAGGGTTGTTACTGCGTCGCTTAGTTCTTCGAAATGAACAAAAGTTGTAGTTTATAGGAGAAGTTGCAAAGTTGTTACAGCATAGACAATGTCTCACGTCTCAGAACACCAGGACTTTTGGTATACAATATGGCCTCATTGATTTTCTTGTACTGGCAGTTCAATTGAGATTTGACAGCCATTCCTGAGAAACAAACAAAAGGGCATTGCTGTAACACATAGGGTGCTCAAAAGCTCACCTGCACTTTGGATGACGTTTGCTGCCAGGTGAGCTAGCTTATTCCCATGTCAATTTTGTGGTGCTGGTAAATCTTAATGCATTTCTGAAAACAAAACAGAGTCAGAAGGGGTGCAGAAAACTGAAGTGAAGCAAATTTTAGCTAATGGAGAAAACCTTACCTAAAGGAAGGAATACAACAAAACAGGCCGCTTCACTTTCTATTTTGTCTTGCTTGTTTAACTTTTTCTAATGCATGTGTGGACACGCACATCGCATGAGTGGGTTTAGCTCAAGCATCCCTGGAAAACAGAAAAAGATATAAATACTTAATTATATAAAACACCTTACACAAATTTCTTTACAGGTCAATTCAGTAATTAACTGAAAAGTCATCAGACAGTGTGCAAGAGAATTTTCAATGAACAAGAGAAGCCCGCAATGAACAAAAATGAGAAAATAGGCAATTGTCAAGAATGGAAACATTACACAACTAGACAAAATTACGTACAACGGCGTATTTTCTTGGTTGCCTTATTTTACCTTTTGCTCTCGAAAAATGTGCTTAAAACTGGCCTTGAGCTGCTTTTTTTTTGCGTATGAATTCTCTTTATAATTATAAGCATCCGACGTAGACCAGCTTTTCACATGGAAAGTTTGTGAATGCTACAAAGACGTCAGGCGTTGTTTTACATCGTAAGGCAGTTAGCATAACCAGATGATAACATATGGCTTAACTGCAACGCTAATTGTGTTCTGGAACAGCATGCCGCTGAAACTCGCGTGAAATTAAACATAAGAAAGTTAAATTTATGAGATATTTTTCGCGCGCGACAGCAGCTTTGGCGAGAACTAAATTAAAAGCCAATCGTACGTATCAAGGTTCTTGCAGAACCTACACTCGATTTCAGCATCATAACAGATTTACTTCTGAGCGCCCACCTGATTTAAGCGCTGAATACGTGTTCCACGTTTTACAACCGTGCGCATTCGCAAAAGCAAGAAGGATGCTTAGAAGCTAGACGGGAGGGCAGTCTTGTTCCCGCTCTTTTACGACGTAAACTGCGTTCGAAAGAACGAGGCGAGCTCAGAAAATCGAGTGCTTACCTTCACTGGTCGGTTGCTATGAACTTTCCGGCCCACTAATATTCGCCGTAACATGCGACCACACAACAAAATTTCGTACAATGTTCCTTCTCCATTCCGTTTGATTCTCAGGATGGCTGCTCGTTTCTGCAAAAGCGCGCGCTTTTCGTTCACTCTCCACGACCTAACGCACCAGCCACGGCTGTCAGGCGCAGAGAGAGAGGAACAGGAAGGGTCCGCTCTGCAAGGAACGCGCGCACGTGTGCGCGTGTGAGAGGAGGGTAGGACGTTGGCCAAGGACGTGCGTTTTCCTTTTTTTTTTTTTTTTCCGGCCCTCTCCAACTTTGCGCCGCGGCTGCTAAAACTTACTTTGCGACACACTCTAGAAGGGACGGGGTGACGACGAAACCAAAAAATAAGGCATGCAGGCAGAAAGGAACGCGCGAGACGTCGTGCCTCTCCCAGCACCCCGAAATTTCTGAGAACGCCTGGCGCCCTGTATTTCGTTTCGCGCCAAGCAGAACTCGACAAGTGTTCGATGCATTGGAGCCTCTTACGAATAAACATTACAACAGGAAAAATCTGAAGATAGTGTGTGCAATGCTATTGGAACGGAACAAAAGCAAAAATGGGAAGTTAGTTTTCAGGTTACTTGGAATTCAGGTTCGTTTGTATTATGAGAAAATATCCTTGAAATATGCCAATGAGCTTTCGTACAGGCAGTATCGGCTGGAAAGTGGGTGTCAGGGTTAGGTCTCCGTTTTGTTTTATTGTTACAATATGCATGATGGTGCTCTACTTTGGCGCTCGAGGTAGGTAAAATGTTTATGGGGAAGTTGAAATATAAAACAGCCCAATTCATGATGATTATTTCAAACAAGGGTGCAAGGTGTGGACTAGTCGGAACGTTCGCTGATCATAGGGAAGTGACTAAATTTCACACGAAGGGGGCAATTTAAAGAACATGAACTTTGGGTTTGAATCTGTCTCATGAATCAAGTGTAATTGCTGCGGCAATTGGAAGGAAAACACATACGATTGTAATTAGCTGGCGACATGTATGGCTTGCACTCTCCAGTATGATGCACAAAAGTTTTTATAGCTTGCATATAAAATTTCCCCAGTAAATTAATTTTTTCAAACAATTATGAGGACCCAGCAACAAGGAAATGTTTGAGCCTTCTATCCAGATTATTTTTGTCTGATGATATACAGGCGGCGCCATAAAAACAATCCGGCCATGCAAGCTTTAAAGGGGCCCTAAATAGGCTGCTTCCAAAGGTCGCCATTTCAATCGCGCAATCGCTAGAACAACGTATTGGCGGTGAGATGTTGGCGGTGGCGCCCCCTGGCTCTGACGTCAGCTTAGGGACTCGCGCCGCTGTCGTCTGCTACACTCCGCTTGTGAGGGGCAGCAGTGCCTGGGCTAGAAATCACCCGCTTCATTGCTGTAGTGCGTTAAAAATCGTATTTCTAGCGACTCAGTTATTTTGCCAGCTTCTGACGCATCTGAATAATTTGAAGCTGTATCCCCCACAAGTTTGCAACACACGAAGAGATAGAGAACAACTTTCTTCAGAGTATCGGTTAGAAGATCGTGTGTAACTCGTCCTTTCTTGCTTATTCGCGAGGATCAGCGATCAGAGCTTCTCGATAAGTATTCAAAATGCGTAGGCTTCCCTGCAGTATTTTTGAGATGCTCCTATGAAGACTCAAGAGTCTAATACTACGTACCAAGCAGTGGCCTCTACACGCTCATCGCACAGCAGGAAATAAAGCGGCTTTCTTCTGTTTCTTTCGTTGTTGTCTTGTATCGGATCAATGTTTCTTGCTTGTTTTTCTGCCCGACGCATTAATTTTTCTGCGCCGTCCCCAACTTCTTATTAGGAGGTTTCGGGATGTTTGGGAGCCTCACAAAGGTCGTGTGGATATTTCCTTCATTTTGTATGGCATACATTCCCTTCTTCACAAATTGGCTTTCATTACGGCTGCGTGCAAGAAGGTGCCTATCCGCAGCGTGCTTTGTTTATTCACATGCAAATACAATGAGAAGGTTTGTGCTACGCCACCGCGATCGCGCCCTAAACAACGTGGTCCACAGTACTCGAAGGCGGCTTTTGTACTCCGAATTTCTATCGTAATTATATCGTTATCATAACGAACTGACTCTCAACTCGAACAATGATGACATGATTACGGTGTTGAAGGCATGATATACTCGCCAACTAACGTAATAAATAGTATACCTGCATATATTACAAGACTCGAAACCGAAGAAGAATTCCAAGTAGCTCTTTATTGCTTTTCAACCCTTCCAGGCGCGAAGAACAAATCCTATTCTACTCGGGATGGCGTTGTATGATTTGAAGAAAATTACTTTTACTCTCTTGTCCTGGACTGAGGACCCGGCCAACTAACCAGAGCGATTTAATTGTTAAACAAAGTTTTCCCCTCCTCCCCTCACTCCTCCTCCTCCTCTTGAGTGCAGTTTTCCTATAACGCATATCCGAATATCGGGAAGATATGGCTGTGCAAAATGTTCCGAAATATCCCTCCAGGTCTTAACAAACATATATGTGTTACTATAAATTTAACGAAGACGTGACTCGTTTTGCTCAATAAACCTCCATACTGGTTAGATTGGTATAGAATCAGCACGCGCGTATATACACACTGGGTTATTTGGAACTCAACCTACAGTTTTTGCAGTCTATAGTGCATGTCGGCAAACTTTCATGCCTTGACAACGTAAAGTGATGTGACAAAACGCGTTCGAGCGTTCGGCAAGGTTGCCAAAACTGTTTTATCTTACATATGATTACCGGGAATCGTGATGCCTTCTGCCAAAGCCGACAGCCCTGAAGGCCTAGAATTTGTTTTGGTCTTCCATTTTCGCTGTTGTCGGTTATTAGCACTGACTGTTCCTTTTGTTAGAATGCTTACATGAGAAGCTGACGCCTAGCTCCGACGCTTCGCGCTCCGCACAGGACCTGCTTCGCAAGGAATGGGGTGGCGCCGGCAATGTGTCTCCCGTAGCGGTATCCAAAACTATACTTTAATTCACACCATGAGCTAGTGCATGCGATTTTAAGCCTATTATTATGATAAAAAGTTACACGCACGCCAATTCTGGTGCGGACAAGCATCAGACGTTGACCGAGCGCAAAGAAACAGCAGGGAGAGCGATCCTGAGTGAAGCAGACGACAAATGCGTGAATCCCTAAGCTGACGTCACGGAGGCGCGCTTCGCAGCGCCGCCTGTGTTCGCGCTCACCGCCATTACACCTAACCAATAAAAAACATGAAGTAAAAATTTGGTGTCAGTACTCCTTTAAGAGAGAACGTTAACAGCGCGAGACGCTTGTGAAAACTTAGCCAAATAATAATAATAATACTTTATTAGCATGCGTATTCTGGGAGACCCGAGCCTGCAAGGGCCAAATGGAACTGGAAGTTTCCCTTGTCGATTCATGATTACCTTTTTCCTTTTTATAATACAGCCGTAATCTACTGCCTAAGAAAAACGCGCAATGTTTCAACAATGGAAAAGGAAAGTTGGGAAGTCATTTCTGCGTGCTGTTTTCAAGCAGTTATGAAAAAAGCTAGGTGTATCTGCGCGAAGCTCAAGATACGACCAACACATAGAATGAAAAGCACGGCGTATACCCGATCAGTTTGTCTTTCCATATGGTGCACGTTCCCCAAAAGAACACATCTGCATTGTAAAGAGGCCGCGTTAAATTTCGGTATGTACATGGTGAAGTGAGCGGCAATATATAGGAAGCCAAGTCGGAGTACAGTAAACTCGATACTATTTGACGATGGCATAAAAAGTTATTTTCTTGTTGTAATTCCAGTTTATTTATTTATTCGGCAAATAATGAGTGCGAAATTACAGAAGGCAATGAAACCCAAGTTCTGATTCGTGCCGTGCACGCATGCACTGACGTCGGAACATGCTGCATGCGCCGTCCATTTCATGCGCGCGTTGGGTTATTTAGCAGGCGCTGTATTCGGTCAGTTTCCTGGATATATGCGGCATACACATGGACAAAAACGCACCCGACCGGCATTTGTAAAAGACTCTCGAAAACAGCCCGATAGCTGGCCATACGTGACAACGCACATTCGAGGGTGAATGCTGCGCGCGGCTTTATCGGTGCGCAGCAGCTGTGTTTTGCTCCTTAAGTTTAATGATGTGTTAAAATCGCACTAAAATATCTTATTTGATTGATTATGACGTTTCACACGCCGACGCTACACAGGCGATGAGGCGCGGCGTAGTAGAGGGCTCCGGATTAATTTTGACCACCGGGGGATCTATTTAACGAGCGCCGAAATTTAGAACACACAGGCATTTTCGCTTCTCGCCTCCACACACACACAAAAAAGCGGCTGCCGCGGCATGCCGCGGTCTGGAATCGAACCCGCGTCCTTGGGCTCAGAAGCACAACAGCCACCGTGGTGGGTTCCTAAAATAACTAAATCACACCATAAGATGAGACAATCGGTATACCAATTGTATGAGCGACACGACCTGCACGGGCTGGTAGGAACCGTTGACAGATTTTTAAGAGCGCATTCGCAAAATGGTGAAGTTGGTTTCGTACATCAGTGAAATTGTGCTTAAAACACGCTATTATTCGGGTGACATTTGCACGGATCTAGCGGATGACACTTACACGGATCTGATTTACACCGGATGTAGCGATTTTTCAGAGCGTGACTGTCGCGCCTATGGCACAGCGACGCTTACGTTCATAAATTTCACGGGCGCACACGTTCATAAATTTCACGGGGACTGGATTGCATGGAAACGCGTCGATATCCAACAAAAGCGACCGCTTACAGTTATTTAAGTCCAGTCTGTCCTCAAGAAATTCATGTGTGTCAGATGCACGCCGCCAAGAAATTTTTGCGTGTATACGTCGTACGCGTTACCAAATTTAGGAAAAGTGAACGAAAAAAAAAAAGAAAAAAGCGGAAGAGTATAGAAATAAGGTGCCTCGATCGGTGTTGAGTCATATCTTCAAATTATTGTGGACAGCTCACCGTAAAAAAGTACACATTTGTTCAGCAACTCCATAAGAAAAGTGCGACTAGCACGACGAGTAGAAAATTCATGATTGCTCTTGAAAGTGACTGTTTTTGAGCGACATTACTAAGGCTGAAGTGCAAATGGGACATATAAATGGAGCAGGGGTAAGTAACAAGTAGGGCGCGAAGGGGAATTCAAACTTCTCATCATTGTTTATTGCTAAAAACAAATAACGCGCTGCAAGGATTGGCTTAAACTGAGCAATTGCTATTCCGTAAAAATAAGAGGAAACAGGTAGAATACGGACATTTATATTTATAGGACGTAATTTATACGATGATCATAATAATTACGCCTGCGTGACTAACAGAGGTTCGATTTCTTCCACGTGGACGAAATCTCCGCGGGCCCGACACAAAGGAATGCCGCGCCAACACGATCATTGCGGATGACGCGAGCTTAGGCACGACACCGATTACAAGGCTATAGAAAGAGTATTGGCTATGATCGGGAATCGGCCTGCCTGACCTGTTAAAATTCTGTTGGTCAACATAAACGAAGCCTGTTTGTGCATCATTTTAGTTATACAGAATGATACAGCTAAATGAGCGTTTTTGCAAGTTTTTCCTGAAAAAAAAAAACAATCTTTTGTTCGCGCTCAATCTTCAATCGAAGGTCCCGTATTTGTTGTATATATTGATTAACACCAATAACGGCGATGAGCTTTACACTTTTACTAAAATCATGAAATAGAAACGAATTTCTATTATGGGACAGCCGGCGGCCATCTTGAAAAAATGACCGTCTTAGAACGGCGCAGCATCTGGCTTTAACGAAACGCACGATGCGCGAAATGGCGGTATTAATATTGTGCGATCATCCAACAAATGAGAGACTAAAACAAAAGGATCTGCCGCCGAGTTTGGTTGCGCCATCCATCGAACCGGCACCACGCGTTTCTTTCGTTTGAGAAACGTTCAAACGTTCGCGGTTTCTTTTAGATTTCATGGGGAAATCTACACGCTCAGTGTGACACTCCTCCACATGCAGTTCTACAGTTTTTCGAAAGAGAGAGAGAGAGAGAGAAAGAGAGAATCCACTTTATTTGGAACTGTGGTTTTAGGGTGAGGGGGGGCGGGCATAAGGCCGCCGCGACGTTGAGGGTCCGTTCGGTGACCAGTTTTTCGAGAGCTCTGTCTCTAAATGATCACACATCGATGTAGGGTGCCCTGCTGTCTGCCTCTGAATAACTTCAAATCTGGTACAGGTACCACCCTTTGTTCTGTTATATTCTCCGGTCTGGGGTGCTGCCTTGTCCTGTGGTATATCATCAGCGGATATCAGAGAGGCTACACCAGATAGGCGATGCCTAGAAGATGGCATCCGTTCACGAGAACAAGATTGGCCCCTTTGGTGTACTTAGCATGCGGCGAAAACCTCCCGTATTGGGAGAGACCCTCGTCCTGCAGTGGACAGGCTGACGATTGGGGGTTTCATTTATGTGCGTGCGTCGTGCGTGCGTGTATATGTAAGCGCCGTATTATACGCAGCTAAAGTACAGGAGGCGATGGTACAGTGAACTGTGGCTAAGGCGTCCGTTGTGCATAACCTTTTGAACTTTTGTAGGTGACGTAATCCCTCCAAAACATAGGTTAGTGTGGTGTTTCACATAATAAATAAATGAAGGCAGCGTCTTCTGCCACGCGCGTGGCACCAGCCACGCCACCCTGGCAACAGCTGCTGCCACGCGTGACGTCATAATGACGTCATAACATTAATAATTGTCATTATTTCGTGTAGTGTAGTCCGAAATACACATTTTTTTTATTTGCAGTACAAAATAACGCACCATTGAACTGCTAAAACTTTTCTAAACAAACAATTTTTGTTCTTGCGGGAGCAGCCGGCTATGCTGCAGCTGCTGCCAGCTGCCGTATCGCGTACATGGAGTCGCGTATCCGAAAGCGTGACGAAGTCCGATTTTCTCGGGCCGACAACGTAGATAAACCGGAGTTCATATTGTTAGAAGCACTATCTGAAAACGTGAGAAAGTTGCTTGTGATTATGTACTGCGTGGGGGCCCAGCCAGCCTTTCCAGACCGCAGCAAAATAGCCGCTCTCGAGTAATGTTGACCTGTGACCGCTTGGTTATGCTTGGTGTACGCCGATGGTATCTGCGTACAGTTTCAGCGTACGTGAGACGACATCGCACAGCCGACTGGCCCCGTTCGAACAAGCTACGTTCCACACAAGAAAAGACACCGTCCGAGCGTAATTCTGTGAACCTTCCGACGCATGTCGGCGCGGCGGCATCTGCTATCAACAGTTTGCACCACGGCAAGTTCAGAATGCTTAAATGGGCGACCTGAAATCGCGGTGTGTGTTCTCGAAATGAAGACAACTTAGCAGCGCCAAAAGATAATCAGAATGTACAGTGTCGAGGACGAAGGGTAGTGGCGGCAACCGTTTTTTACTAGGCACATATGCGCATTACAATTACAGACTATCGCGCCAAGAATAGGAAAGGTAATCTTTGGTGTCCCCACACATGTACCACGTACGTACCACTACAGTAGATCTCCTCTTCTGAATTATTAGCAAGGAAAACTTCCGAAAATCGGGAAGCTCTTATTTTCTAGTGGGCGAAATTGTAGCTTAAAATTCGTTTTACACCCACGATACGTTTTATGCATATCATGAGCAGAAAAGTCTTGTGAGCATGCGCCACAAGGATCATAATTGCGTGATATTCAGCGCTTAAAAAGATTTCCTAGTAGAAACCAAAGATTTCGTAGTAGAATACATGATTCTACGACAGTTTAGGACCTGCGACCTTCAAAAGGTCGCAGACGCTAGCTAGACGCTTCATCTCATAGCCACTGCACTGGTATAACTTTCACGTCTCACTGTACCGTGGTGTACGCTATGTTGGCCAGACTTGACTGAGTCCCTCATGCAAAAGAAGTTAATTCAGGACACACACCCAGACGATAGGGTCAGAGAAGAGGCTGTAGAGACGGTAATAGGAAGGGTGTACGCTTGGCCGGCCATCATGTCTCTACATGCCCTCCAGCATATGAAAACCTATGGGTTCTGCACAGGCTCAATAAGCAACGTCAAAGAGAATCTTAAGATGTGCCTGGAACGTGAAAGCATCTACGGATGGTTTGTGTAAACAGGTATAAGCAGCGAGCATGCTGCAAATGTAATTGATAGGCAAAGGTCAAGGCTGTCATGGGGCGAATTTAACAAAAAGAAATGGTGAAAAAGATCCCAATTTCAAACTACATTGATGTTATATGTGCATGCACTATAAACACAGTCATCAGTATGTTAACTGTACGTAAACACTCAAGTGATATGATCAAATGGAACTAGAGGCCCCACTACAATCGCCCAGTTATGTTTCTTTGCAGTGGAATAGGTCGGTATCTGTTAGTCGCACAAACAAGATTCTCTGATGGCATGGAGAAATAGCTGGAAAGTGTTTATGGAGCTCCAGCTGCTTTAAACATTTTCTGTAATACCAGTTATTTGTTTGAAGTTTGCAATAAAATTGATGTCGTTTGTTAGTCTTTTTAATTAATGAACGAAACTTTTCGTGGCCACAAAACAGTGGTCGATAAACACATGCTCACTTTCTTTGGTGGCTTGTAACGATTCACTAGAATTTCACATGGCAAACCCAAGGAATCCATGGCTCGTACACTGCAGGGTAGTGCTAGTCTCCAAAAACATTTGACAGGACGACTGGAAATTAGCGCAGCCCACACGCTCCATAAATGGAAACCAGTAGCCCACCCACAGTGCCATAAAACAGCTAATGAATGTGGTGAGTCTCTGCTAAATATTAAGCAGGTTCAAAGGGTAGGTTTGCATTGATAGATTTTATGCCATCGTTCACTGTGCGTAGATTAACTATTTAATGGGCACAATAGTCATTTTTGTTATTTCGGATAGTTCTTGAAGGGTTGCCTAAATGTTCTTTAACAAAAAAAAGTGAGAGATCTCAGTTAGGGATTTTAAAAACATTGTTTATCCTCTCCAGCAATTGTCCCAGCCTGAAGGAACTCGGCTGATAGTTGGTGCCGACTGTCGTCCTCGCTTGCTAGCTCCATGACCAAGCACATGAATGCACTGACTAAGAAAGATGGTGACCAAAGTGAGAAGAGAAGGTGGATCCCGTACAACAGCCCTTGATCATCTAAACACCAGAAAAAAGCGCCGATGACTCACAGGCAACGACTAGGGCGTTAAAATACCTTTTGACATACATTTACAGGGCATTTACAACCTTTTATAAAAAAAAATCTTATGATTACACACAGTCCCTCCATAGAAGGGGTTTGTTTCAGACAAGGTCGTTGAAATTTGTTATTAGTAACAACATAAACTCATCATTGGTCCCTTTCATTCAGCACACTTACGGGCTTCGTTTTAAAAACCCTGCTGTTTCTATTTCACGTATAAATGAACTGCTTATGCAATATTCTATTATTTACATATGTTCGAAGTAAACTGTGTTATACCGTAAAATGTGATGTGCCGAGTGCATGCAGGTGTAACATTCTTCAATGGGACATGCAGAACATGAAGCTCAGTGATGATAAACTTAAATCAGGGAAAATAAAGCTTCAAAATTTGCTTCTTTATTTTTGTAACTATTCTCTCTACCAAATACCTTGGTGGTACGTAACTCAACTAAGCTCACCTTTACCCTAGGCCTTTATAATTATTTTGCTCTGCAATTATACATTCTCAGCTGGAGCATGCCTGCTGAATTCAGGCCCCAACCACGCTTTGCTATTTCACATTTGCAGCTGTATGAAATGTTGTTCTTTAGGTTTTGCCAATGATTTCCAACAGGCCACTTAACTAGTGTCAAAACCATTTTATACCTTCAATTGCTATTTATAGCAAACAGTATTATATCATTTTTCATAACACATTTTGTTGTAACCTCATTCAATGATTTTGTTACCCCGCCAGCCTGGTTCATAAATCTTTGCGTGAACATGCCCGTCTTGCAGCTAATCTGCAGTAACAGACACCACACATTGTGGCTTTCCAGCGTAGCTTTGGTGTCCGCAAAAAGGAATCTTTTTCTTGGCTCGTCTGCAGCGCTTTGTAGAAAAAGATCACTTGCTGGTTTAGCTTTCCCACAGGACTCTAGTGTAGTGCACGAGAGTATCGCTTGCTTATTCCTTTTTTGTTGAAGTTTTAATGCTGTGCATCTTCCAGAAGAACCCTGGCATTTTGTTTAGAAATGGAGCTTCACACCACAAACAGTGCACAGAAAGTAGAGCTACTTACTTTTTGCATAGACACGGAAGTTTGGCAGATCACTTGTCATTGACAAGCAAGTGTTTGATTTCTGGCTTAAGGTGCAACGCTGGGATAGTTTACTAGGGGGGGGGGGACGCAGCGCTGATAAACGGTACTGAAGTACTAGGAAAGGTGCCGGGATCAACATGGTTTCCATGTGTTGGCAGCTTTTTGGTCCAGTGTTTTTCATGAGGCCAGGGGGCCTTAACATGGCCTGCTTTTGTGTAGCAAAAATGTCAACAGTGAAGCACTTATCAATGCTCACATGCTGCTCATTGATACCAGAGCAAAAGTACGTTCAGCAGTCATTTTATTGTTAAAGCCACCCATGATCCATACACCTTCCAGCTGTACTGCAACTTTCACAACCACCGACAGGCATTCACATCCACGCACGTGGCCTAGGCTCCAGTTCTTGCACAAGGTATTAAGAAGTACTCTCGGTAGTGGGCAATGTCACGCTCGACACCAACCATTACCCCGGAGTTGTACTTGATGAACTATTTTTTAAGCCTGTTGGCTTAAAGGATTGTTTAAGTGCCCGTTTTGTGGAAGAAAAAGAAACAGCTAATGGGCACACAACACAGAACCCGTGAATGTGTTTTCTAGCAGCTGGCTTCTGACGAGACTTGCATCATTGTGAACGAAATGGACATTTTATAATGCCCCTTACCACTAAATAAATTCACTTGAGCAATTTTCCAAAACAGTTTACACGGTGCGGAGTTAAAAAGCAATAGAATGTGAAACGTCCCCTCACAATTGGAAACTCTTCCTGTTCACTACCCCAAAGGCTTTGACAGTAGACGCTTAAAGGGGCCCTGAAAGGCATTTTGAGCACACTAAATGAAGTAGCGCAATCGTTAGATTGGGTCGTCAAGGTCATCTGGGCCAAGTATTACTCTTTTACACGCAGCGGAAAGCTCACACTTTCGTTGCAAAGTTTGTCGCTTTTTTCTCACCCTTTCCTTCGTGTTTTTGGACGCCGCCATCTTCACATGTCTACATCATCGATTCCCAGATGTTCGTCATGAGCTTGACATCCTGCTATTGGGCGGCTTTTTCACGCACTTCCGGCAAAGAGATGAGTCGTCTGCTCAGCGTCGGCTCGGCGGCTGATCTGCCAGCGGAGTGTCGGAGTGCTTGGGCATTTTACGACAAACGAAACAAGTGTAAACAAACGCTTAACCGATCGTATTGAATGCAACACGGCCATAACACGACATGGATAATCTCTTACCTGAGTACGTTCCGTAAAGAAAGCGTTGAAGCCCCGTGGCACTTCTTTCGTGCAATCGCAGAGAACGCCCTGAGCCGAATGCCCGGGTTTGACGGATACATTTTATTCTACTTCAAAACAATCCAGAGATGTGTTTCGAACGAACACAACGTCACAACATGCGTTGCAAGTCTGAACCGCGATTGACAAACGATAGGTTGCCTCCTCCTGCCCGTCGTAAATTCGGCACTCACCTCGCGCGCGGTTTGCGGGGACGAACAGCAAGTCACTTAAAGGAGTACTGACACGAAATTTCAAAGCTGAGATAACTATGTAAAACGCTTCCTTTTTATCAGGAGATATCTCCCAGCAAGTTTCAACAGCAACCGTTCAGCGAAACATATTTAAAATTCATTTTAATCTTCGCCCGCACGAAAAAGCCCAGAGCGGGCCGACGTGACATCATCTGCTACGTGCCCCAAACTGCAGACGTCGGAACTCCCGTGACGAAGCCGACGCGCTGGCTGTGGTTGGCGCGCGCTGCTCGGGCGTGTGTACACGTCATGGTTTTGGGACTGACGTCATGCTGCCCGGGCCTGTGGGGACGGCGAAAACCTCGGCCGGTCTGGGCGCGCGCGTGCGCTCGCTCGCGCGCGCTTCCAGAGAGGCAGCGATACGGCAAGAATGGTGACGTCATGTTATACATGCTGTCATGGCGGCCGCTCGGCGTTTTTCAGTCGAAACCGAAACTGGCACGAATAAACGACGCCGTAAATGAATGTTTACGCTGCGCTCGACCGTCTAATCTGTCATTCTATGATTAGTGGGCTGGTAGGCACGCATAGCAGCGAAAAAAACGTAACATAAAAATTTCGTGTCAGTACTCCTTTAACTCTGGCGCGCAAGCCGAGATGGCTTTTAGCCACGCACACTGCATGCGAGGTTGAGTCGTACGCCGCTCGAGAAAGATAATCCAAACCATGGGAAGCACTATCCATCCGCAGAAGCACAACGTCGCATTTCATCGCGAAACAAATGCGTCCACAACACACACACCATCGCCTCCTGTAATGCCAAACGCATCTCGCACTTCCAAATGAGAGTGAGTAGTATGCCTGCAGTGCCCATATGCCGCGAGGTGGTGCCCCAAGCTGAACCGGGATCACGCAACCGTAACTGACTTCTAGAGCGGTTTGTGCCTTGTTGCCAGGGCAACCCATGTTTGATATTGTCAAAGAAATGGCGCTCGCTCCAGCGCTGAAAAGCTCGGAGCCGCGGCAGAGCATGTTTTGCCAACGTTGCCGCTCTCCACCACTTGTCGCCCCAAGCTGAACTGGCGTTTTGTGCACGGGTTCTGTATCGGTTTAAAATGTCTTTTTCACATGCCGCCGTCAGGAATTACCGCCGCCACAAAATAAGACCCGGCACCAGCGGGGCCACATATGATACGGCGCTTTTTGGATAAACAGTGCGCTGTGCATCCAAGGGAGCGAGCGCACGATCCCCCCGTGCGGCTGCGAGTTCGCCGCCGATAGCAAAGTTCTGCAGCAACGTACACCGCGAAAGGGCAAGGCCAGGCTGCTGCACACATGCGGCCAGATTTTTCGTTCGCTTTTCCAGCCTTTAGCGTAGTGGGGGATTCATGGTGTCAACAAAGCTTGCCCGTAGCAGACGGCATGCAGTGTGAGCAGCGCAATAGCGGAAGTACGTCACCGCCGAGGAGCGCAGCATCATGGGAGGGAAGCCTCTCGCGCCGTCAACAGCGGAGAGTACGTAAAAACGAGGAGGAAACGCGGCTCGGCGATAATGCGCGGTTTTAGATTTACGATTTCTCAGCTAATACTCATCGCTTTAACAAAATTCTTGCAGGAGGAGATTGCTAATACATTGCTTTATTTGGTTACATGTACATCCGCGCATCGGCGGAAGGTATTTCAGGACCCCTTTAAGCACGCTTCACCAGTTGCGAACACAAGCATTAGTGTCAAGTTGAACTCCGCAGAGTGCTTGGGATGGGCATATAGATGTCACAGCCACTTGGAATTTGTGCATAGACTGCAAGCCTCCATGATAAGCTCTCATCATCATTAGCCCATCCTGCTGAGAGTGAATGAAAGTACTGTGGCTGGTTATGTTCAATTCCAACCAAGCCAAACACAAGAGTAAAGAAGGAACGAGCCTATCAAAATACATACTCAAAGCAGATGCAGGAGGAAGTTCTGTTGCCTAACCAGGTTAGAGGAGGCGAAAGGTACTGGAGCGAAGGAAAGGGAAGTAAAAGCCAAGCAGTAATTTTAAGCCTTGCCTATCATTTCATTAAGACTTCCTAAGTTGAAAGCACAATGGTACTAAGCAACAAATCTGAGCATAGATGAACAATAACTGAATTGTCACTTGTTAACCTTATGCACACCAGTCTTTTAAAGGACTATTAGCAGAAGTTCCAAACTTGGCTCACACGGCGATCTTATCGGCTGCACTTCTCCCATGCTTGCACAGCCTCCTTGCACAAGAAGCCAGCGAGTCAGCGAATGGTTTCAGTGGTATCTTGAATAGATATATCTTTGGACGGGCAGTTGGGCTCCACCCACGGAAGTGAAACTGCGGTCCCTGCACGGATTCTGCAGCGCCACGTGCACAGATAGTTTCTGTGGAATAGTCAGGATACATTTCTCGGCGGCAGTATACTACTGCCCCGGGGGAAAAATTGCAGAAGCTACATGCGAGATCGGATTGCGTTCGATGATGCCGTGCGCTATCTGACGACACTCGATTCGTGCACACGCTGACACTACGTCGCTCGCCACGGCGCGACGCGATGGAAAATACTGATCCCTACGTTTTATAATTGAGCCACCACTCCAGAATCAGAACACAAGGCTTGGCATGGAAGAAGCGAGGCACAAGTAGACAACAAATGCAGGCGCGTAAAGCCGATAGCACGCGAACTGCAAAACAACGTGAAGCTTACAAAATATTAAACGACAACAGTACAGTTCTAGGAGCATGTAAAAAGCGGGGCGAAGCAGCGTGCAGAAAACAATGCGTTAGGCTTACCAAGACGTGCAACAGCAAGTTCACAAAAAATACCCAATCTAAATAATTACAAGCCAACAAGAAAATAGCGCCGCGAGGCAGCCGCTGTACAGGGAGATAAGGACGTAACGATGCGTCAGGCCTGCCATTCGAACCACGGGCGGAGAACATCGGGACACAAGACGCGAACACCCGGCTGCCGTCGTCAACACAAAAAAGTGGCATGATCAAATGACGTAAATATCATGGAAGTCACAGGAAGTCACGTGATTACTTTAGCCTGACGTCACTTCTGCGTGGCAGCAGCTGTTGCCAGGGGGGCGCAGCTCGTGCCACGCGCGTGGCAGGAGACTTAACCATAAATGAAAGCTGCTATAGGTAGAGTGTACTAGAAGTTTTAGAGTGGCCCGACCGGCGGCCCGGAGAGGTGCTCCTTTCGCGCAGAAAATAGCGGCGGCGCTGTAGTCAACAACAACTGAAAGCGGCGGCCGGCCGCGCGCCCGCCGCGCGCAAGGTCGCATTGTCGGCGGCAAGGAAACGCGGCTGCTGTACGCGCGGAGTGCTAGAAGCTTGTTCAGCGGGACGTCCAACTGCTTAAATATACTGTAGGTACAGTGGACTGTGAGTAACGAAATGAAAAATAAACACTGCGGCGCATTTACGTTAATTTTCCCCTTCCCGCTCGACAACAACGGCAAAATGGCAGTTTTTCGAGCAATATCAGCGATATTTTCGCTATTCCAACTTCTGACTAAAAAGTATTTTGCGCAAAATGGCCTAATATGAACGAGTTCATGATTGCTTTATGATCTTGTCCTTATTGTTCTGCTAGATGGACATAATTCGTTCACACAAATGAAATTAAAATATATGAGGGCTGGAATGGTGGCTTTTCAGGTGATTTTTTTTTTATTGGGGTGTAATTTACGTGAATTATTATAGCTGTGAATAGTGGCCCACGTATCATAATTAAGGATCGGCGTGGTGCAAATGCTGTCGCATGTCCGAGCAGAAAATGACACACGCAAGCGAAACATTTTTTCAACTAGAAAAGGGTTAGTCCAGCGGTTAGCCCAGTTGTCCCCAAGACATTGTTTTATTGTAACTATTCCCCCAACATTCTATTTTTCGTAACACCTTTGACCTGGTTTAGTCAAGAAATGAGTTGAATCAAATAGACACAAACTTTATTCACAAGTATACTAAGAGAACTATAAAGCCGAAGCAAAACATACATTAGCAAATATATTAAACCACGACAAAATAAAATGTAACACTGGAAACAATAGACGATGTCTCTTATACAAGAAAGGTTCGAAGTTTATAAATAAACGAACTGGGACTAGATGCACATTTTGTTTATATTTTCGATGGCAACGCAAATGAAATGTTACGCGGAAAATTATACACGAAGTCTACTCGACAAAGAAAGATACAAGAATGCTAACAGAGTTTTAACTGGGCCAAAATTCTTTGTTTACATTCTGAGCCAACGCCTTTTCAAAACTCCCCGTTGATCACTACAGACGGCTAAGTTTAAGGTGTTGTGCCCGCTTTCGCATGTAATCGCGCGATTTGTTTAGTCCTTTGATGTAGAAATGCATCCGTGTCACGACGTAAAACCCAACCAAGTTTGCAGTTATGGTCTTACAATGCTGGTCGCAACCAATGCTGTTAAGGTGTTTTTTGTGAACAAGTGCCAGCACATCCATAACGCTGTCATTGTGGAGTTCTTTGGCGCTGAAACAACCAGTAAAAATGTCCTCGAGATTGCTGATGAATCTAAAAAGGTGCACTGACGGGTACAGAAGTCCCCCAAAATCACAAATGTTAGTGAACACTGCTGCATTAAGTAGCTTCCCCTGCGTTGCTGGAAGCAGGAGCTGGTCCTTGCAGGCTTGGCACTTTGTTTTTAGCACGCATTTTCTTGCCACGTAACCTGCTACGTAGTAGGTTAATCTCGAGTCGCTCCTCTGCAGGTGGTAGGAATGTTTGGGATCAACTGCATCTGCGCTTTCCATGACCGCTTCCGCTTCCTCTAAATTCCCTTTGTTGATGAGTGCATCAATCAGATGCTGCTGCTTATAGGAACGGGACGTCTGGTCGTCCACTGTCAGCAGTGAAGTGATCACATCGTCCTGTACGTTTGACCCGATTACGCTTTTGGCTAAGTCGCAATAGCTTAGGCAGTTTACAGTTGTCAAGAACTGTTGCGGGGTCGGGTGCGCGTTGCAGCCCGAGGATAGCCTCACAATACCAAAAAAATTCTCAATTTTGTCTTGGCTTAGGCGTGATGTCATTAAGTAGGTGTAGCCGAGTTCTGAATGGACATACTCAAGGAGAGCCATAGTGCTAGTCAATGTAACTCTCAAGCCTGTGGCTGTTGATTCACTCAAAAAGTGCTTTTTGTCCGCATTCTTCTCCCACTTTGTCAAGAACTCCAGGAAGTCAGCAAGCTCTTGCACAGGGGCCGAGTTTACCCTCAACGCCTCAGCTGGGTGTCGGGATGTCATTGTGGCGATGAGGGATTTCATCATGCTGCAGAAAATAAATAAAAAAGGCCGAAATTTTAATATGCATGCAACTACTGGCACCTTATAAAATAATTGTGAAACAGCTCTGCGTAATTACAATGTTAATGACCTGAACAAGCATGCCCATTAATTAAGCCCTTTTACAAAACTGAGCGACTGCAGCTGACTGTGAAGAGAACGAAGTCTATATGCGTTTCTGTACCAAGTAATGTGAAAGCGTAATAAACGCTCACTTGAAAAACTTCAGCGTCGCTTCGACGCTTCCGCAGGTTGGTTCAATCTGGGGCTTGTAAAAGTGAAGGCCTCTGATCGTCTCGGAACTGAATAGCTGGAAAGCGTAATTTACGCGCATTTTTTCGAAGCTGTTTGGCTCAAGATGTGTGTTTGTCAACCGAGGCATTGCCTTCATGGTGAGGTTTTTGCAGTCATGCTCAAAAGCTGCTCGCAGAGGCTTCAAGGAGACCTGAAATCGTAAGGGGAAAACGAATGAAAAGTGATATTAAGCGAGCAGTTTCGGTGGTTGAGGAGATAGAGAAACAAACGTTCTTCATACTTAAAGTTGTTCATAGCAGATTTTGAAGAAAACCGGTGCCAATTTAATTTTTATTTCAAATTGCATTGAGCTCGGACTACATAAAAAGGGGCGACACATAATTATTTATCGCCCCTTATGCGTCTCCTTTCAGTTTCAGTGCCATACGAGACACTAAGAAAATATCGAGGGCCTTTTAAGAAACAACTCACTCAGTCAGACACGTACTTCGAATTAAGCTAATGTGCACGCGTTGAATGATATTACTTCTCGGCTACAGTGAAGTCAGCAGACACACCCCCTCAGGTCGACCAGGTGTTCTGAATGTACCTGGGTTCAGTTTTTTTAACATGCACGCTTATATAATGAATTTTAACAATGAAAAGTGAACCTAGCCTTTTTATTACACACAACTTAGATGGATATTTCCGTCGCATATATCAATAAAAGAAGTGCGTTACTGAAAGGGCAATATATATGTGTCAGCTGTAAAAAAAAAGTAAATGTCCCGGCTTGCACAACCTGCTATAACCTCCTACAATCCTACCAAAGAGCAAAGGTGAATAAGTCGATGCTACGTGCATGTACACAGTGCCAAAAGCAGCTTACCGTTCCGTCTGGCGTCTTCAATGTTGTTTCCAGAAGCCTGTTGCGAATATTTTTCACGAGGTGAGGGAAGTCCGACAGGAAATGTAGATACCTTTTGCTGTCAGCCGGGTGTGCCCGCTTTGCGACAATTTCCTTCGAGTTTGCCCTCACCCCCAGTATTCGCCACATTTTCCTGTTCCATCCAGCAGCATCACATGTAATATAGTCAACAAAGAGTCCCGCCTTCTCGGCTAAGATTGTTGCTTCGAGTACGATCTTGGCTAGTAGGTCCCCGCTGATGTTGGAGTGTGTGGCAAAAGTGCCTAAAACCTGAGTCCAGTTCCCAACCAACGGTACGAACATCACTACAAGGCCATGGTCTGCCAACACGTGTTTCTGCTCTTGAGGAGTGTAAGGTCCGATGTCCACAAATCCAGCAACTTTCCCAGCTGTGTCGACGGACAGATGCTCAGACAACTTCATCTCGTCGATTATAAGTCCCCCATGGCACCTAAAGGGGTCCATTCCGGCAGTTTTCTTTTTTAGAGTATCCAGCATTCTCTCATTAAATCCGAAGCTCCCCATGTAACTCGACATGTACTTCCTTAGAGTGGTTCGTCCCGGAAGTGTCAGAATGTTCTGCCGCCGAATGTATTCATAAAGCTTCGGGCTTCGCATTTTTAGCAGTATACACTCCAGTATCCACTCCCTGTCGTAGGTCATGCCCCTTGTATTTTTTCTTCGCGCAGCTTCGAAACACTGTTTCACGGCCAACTGCTGCTTAGGTAATAGACACTTCAGTTTCTGCTCAAGCACCTCCTCAGCAGTCGCCGCTGTTGCTTTTTTCATTTTAGCGATCACATCGCTTAGAGTCTCCACCTTTGACTGTAACTTTCTTGCTCTTCGACTAGCAGCCTGAAGTCGCGATTTCCGTCTATTTTGCGTTTTCTTCGCGATTCTTCTTCTTACTACAGACGTTCTTGTCTGCAAGGCTTTCCGCAGGTACTTGCAAGATAGGCAGGGCAACCCTGAAAATGTAGAACAGAAAATGTCGAAGGAAAATTAAGAAAACGATGTTTCTAAAGTAACCATTAATTCTCAACTAACAGCCGCGGGCCAAATTATGTTTTATGTGTTTTATAATGCATAAGGGTATCAAAAAACGTATCTAAGCCCTAAACCATGCTTTAAAATGAGGGTGTCACATAAAAAAAAATAAACGTGCGATATGTCACTACGCCCCCCCCCCCCGAGCTGTTCAGTACACAGCATCTGTGCTCCCAATCACGCAAACGCAGCAACTAGCCTCGATGAAATGCGTATATCTCTTCCAAGGCTGAGCATTGAAGTTATATGTTAGGCTGTAGATATTCTCTGCTTTCCGAGGAAATGCAAACTGGTTCCGCACGGGCGTTTATGTAGCAATTCACATGTTGCGCATAACTGTATTGATTTTGATTGATTGATTCATAGTAGGGTTTAACGCGTCGACGCAACGCAGGCGATGAGGCGCGCCGTAGTGGAGGGCTCCGGATTAATTTCGACCACCTGGGGATCTTTAACGTATGCCGAAATCTCGTACACACGGGCGTTTTTACTTTTCGCCTCCATCAGAAAAGCGGCCGCCGCGGCCGGGAAACGAACCCGCGACTTCGTGCTCAGCAGCGCAACGCCTTAGCCACTGAGCCACCGCGGCGGGTCCATAACTGTATACCGCTTCTCGCTTTGCCCCGCTTAGAACATTTCTGTGCGCTTATCAAAACCAAGACAAAAGAAGAGTTGTATTCTTCAGAAGAAGGCGCTATAAGTGTCGCCGAAAAATTCCAGACACGTGGAATATTTTTTTGAAAAAATAGCATTAATTTTAACATGGCGCCGTGGAGCCTGCACTCCAGGAAGCGCTGATGATATAAGCGGGCGCTTTCCGCGGATTACGCGCACCCGAGAGCACCTGGTCTGTGCGAAAAAAAAAACGAAAAAGGACACACCTGAAAATATTTTTGGAAGCTCGGTATATACCCTTAATAACAGCTACACATTATTCATATTCGGCTTTTTCTAACCGTTCAAGCGCAAAAGGCTGTACCTTGCGGAACCGCATGCCGTTGTACCACGACTTGGAAACTTGTGCAAAGAATCATTCATAGTTTTACACTTTAAAAGCATTTGTAAATATGCAAACCTAATTTAAGAATCTTTAATTTATGGGTGTATTCTCCAGTCCATTTTAAGTTGCGCGAAATCACATGCCTTAAAGTATTTATTGAGAATATCAAAGTTAACTTCTTACCTTCCTTTGTTGACTTCCCCAAGCAGTTCACGCTGAAGTAGGTGCCTGTTCTTGAACGCATTTGTCCCAGAAGACCTTTTGTCAAATCATGCGGTGACACTGATGAATTCTCCGCTGCTCCGCAACAAAGCGGAATGCTGGATACTAGCCTCAGTAGGTTTGTAGCTTCTTGCACTGTTGCAATGTGTGACACCTCAGTCAGCTTATCTTGAATGAACACTTTGCACTCTACAGCGCCTTGTTCGGAGCAGTTGAAAAACACAGCTCTCTCAATCACCAGTTCACTTGTGCGGGCGATCAGTTTGCAGGCTACATAAGCCACACCAGTAAAGTCTGGAAATTCATGAGGCGCCCAAGAACTTGACGGAAGCGTCAGCTTTCGAAGGTCAGAAAGGGTCGCCGGCTCACCGGCATTAGTGTCTATTAGCGGTGAAGTTGTGGCAGGTGAAGCATCATTGTCAGTTTCACTTGTCAGGAGTTCATCCCGGGGTGTGCCTTCTGATGAGGTAGACGGCGTTTGATCTGTTATGCGGCGTTTCTTCTGGGTGTTACCGTCAAGGGGTGGTTGCTGTCGTTTTCTTTGCGTCCTTGGAGCCGGCGTTTTTTTGCTCAGGTAAGCTGGCATGTTGGGCAGTATCGTCGGAACAGCATTAGGGGCAAGGGTCGGCTTTCCTCTGGGAACTCGTACTTCTTTTCCGTCGATGATGTGAACATAATCTCTCACAATTAAATGCTCCTCAAAATGAAGTTCGCACACAACACTTCCGGGTTCAAGTGGTTTGTCTGCTCTCCGAAGATTTCGCTCCCAAGCTCGACGCTGCGCCTCATCGGCTGGCGCCTTGAAAAGCGAATACTTTCGCACGTGCTCCGTCCGAGAGTATCCAGTTTTGCACCCTGGCGCATAGCAGTGATTTAAACGCCGTTTCCTCGCCATCGACTCTACAAAGTCATTTCAACCAAAAAAATTATACCGTCGATCTGTCGCTGCCGTCGTGCCCGATCGGGTGTGGAGCTCCGCGATGAGTAGAAAATTCCGGGAGAACGATGGGGTCTGCGAAGGCAGAATGACGGTTCCCGTACAGCAAGTCGGAACGTTCAGTAGGTCGGCACGGGCAGCATGTCGGCACGTTCAACGTGATCAATTAATCAATCAGCTGCCCAAGCGCCGAAAACCGCAGTGAGCAGCGCAAATTTTCCCGCGCGCGGGCTGGGAGCTGCTGCCGGGAAGCGGCGGCTGTTCAGTTGTTCACGACAGCAGCGCCGCCGCTACACCGGCTTTATTTTCTGCGCGAAAGTCGACCCGGCGGAGCAATGGGAGAGGCCGCCGCTCGGGCCACTCTAAAACTTCTAGTACACTCTACTATAGGGACCGGGCGGCCGTTGTATGGCACCACCGTCGTTTCAGCGAACAGCGCCGCCCGTGGCGAACCGCTCGTCAGTGGAATGCCGGTGGCGGTCAGCGCAGCGTAGATGTGCATGGCTTTCTTTCGTTTTTTTTTTTGCGGTGCGGCTTGCAAAGCGAACGTAACCCCACGTGCATTTTTCAGATCGGTAAATCTTGAGTGTGGATGTGATGTTTACGAGGCATGCCATGTGTGTTATTTACGTCCATAATCAGTATTTACAAATAGCAGACGACGCTCAATGCGCCAAGCTGGAAGTGAAAGTTCGTTGCATCATGTAATTTTTTCATGCCTGCATGCAGTTTCGCGAATCGAGGAGTATATTGCCGCTAAATGCTCCCACAAAGCCGGTGTGTGCAACCGATCTAGGAATGTTGCGGCGCTGGCCTTTGGCAGTTGATGACGAAACGGCGCCGACGTCGTGCACAAGCGAAAGACAAAGTTGGAGGGTGTCTTCGAAGATTTACCTCAAAACAGAAATTGTGACGGACGACGCTTCCGTATCTTCTTTACCTACGGCTGAAACGTGTTTAATTTTACAGAAATGCTCTTACTAGAGTCATCGGGAATTATTGTGATAGAATAAATACCGCATGATAGTAGAATGTTATTGCTTGTCATGGAGAAGCATTGCTTTACAAGAATTGCAATGGTCGCTGGCTAGTTGGTAAATGGTTTTTCAAAAACCAATTCCTGCGTGGCTGAAGGACGCAAGACAGGAGGGTGCCCGAAACCTGTACTCAGCTTCCCTACTGAATGCTGCGGTCGGTTTACAAGCTGCTACCTACGCATGAAAAATCATGCACACCTCCGTCTAACGACTATGATGGTTTATCGCAAAGCTCTATCGTATGGGTTTCCTTGGTTGCCTTCTGGATTTAAACTTTGACTAGTTAAGCGTCCAATTTGACCAGCACGCAGTTTGGCCTTTTGATCGCAGCGTATTTGACTTTGACCATTTCCCATTCGATTTCGCACGAAGAAAGCTTTGTCTTCAACCACCATAATCATAGACCGAGGGATAGATGAGTTTGCTGTTTAATTTTGAACTTCCATGCCCCCTCTCCAAATGTAAACTTTTTCCAGCGTGTCGGAAATGTGTGGTGGAGGACTCGGGCTCATGCACCTATATTTGAGGCAACCAATCGCGCGTTTTTGGTGTCTTCACCAGGCATTACACGATTTTTATAGGTGCTCTGTAAAGAATACTTATGCATTAAAAAACACTGACTGACGTTAACACTGCCACATTTTTTTAACTATCGGTGCCAGCCTTTATTCTACGCAGGGGGTAAAACGGGAAGGGGAGGAGGGATGGTTTGTAGCTTGGGCTGTTGAGTTGGTTAATAACTTTGGCTCTTGATAAAATGACCATCACAAACGTGGGATTTCCACTTCGGCTTTCAGGCTCCCATGCTGTCATAGTGTCGCCCACCAAAACCGAAGGTACAAAGATCACGGTTACAGAAAGTGTAAACTACCGCAACATTTCTACGGCTACACGGAAATCCATCTCGTATGCAGGTGCCTTTCTATTTAAAGCACACGTATCGAGGTATCCCAGCGCTAAGGCTGGCGTGGAAACCGTAGTCATTGAAAGCAGTGAAGATAATTTAAAGTGGTAGAAAAGAATTCTAATATTGCTAATAGTTTTATTCAGATCGCGCGCAGCCAGTCGCAGAGCGCTGAAAAAAGCGCTCGTGTCAATGTAGCCCTTCCCCAACCTTACAAGCATCCAATAAGTTTGCGTAGCCGTGAGTGCATTTAAGAAGAAAATAATACTAATAATAGTAGTTTTATTCGTACTCAGAGCGGGTGGAGCCAAGCGCATATCGCTGCAAAAAGCACTCATGCCATTGCAGCCGATACCCAACTTTAGACGCGTCCGACAAGTTTACGTAGTCATTACTGCATCTAAGAACCCAAAACATCTGTTTAGACTTCGTTTCATCTCACATGTCTGCTCACAACGCCACCAAAACATACAAAGCACCGAAGCAAACACGACAAAAACAACGGGAGGCTGTTTAGTCCAATGCACCGGCTCATTCCACTGACGAGGGGAGAGCCGAGTGGTGGCGCCACCCGTCCAGCTGCCCGGTCCCTATAGGCCTCCTGCGCTGGAGTTTTGGCGACATGCAGCGCCCCTAGCGGCCGACGCCTCTGAGTAGTACAAAAGCAGACGACCCTCGCCGCCCTTCATGTGTTTTCAATTACAAGCCAGAATGAAAGTTGGTTGTGGCGCTTTGTGGCGTGTTTAAATGACTGCATACTGTATGAAATAGCCCTTAAAGTAGCTGCAGAGGCTAAACAAAATAATATCCGCTAAAAGAAGCTGATTTGTCGGACTTCTTTTGAGCGAGCTGTCGCGGTGGTCGCGGCGTGGGACAGTATCGCCAGGTCGGGTGGTTTAACTGTTTGACGACAGTTACAGTTTTTTCTTCTTGCATGCCGTCGACAAAGGAAAGTTCACGAGTAGCATAAACACGGAACGCTGCTCATCCTATATGCTGAGGTAACTGCAAAAGGTTGCTTCATCGGGAGTATGCAAGCGAACGCAAGAATTTCGCAGCCGACTCAGCTGACACTGCTGGCCTGGCACCGCCTTTGAAACGAGTGGAAATTTTGTTTCGTATTTTCGCAAACTAAATGATTCTTGCGTAACGTTTTGCGCCGCACGATTTACGAACGGCAGGGTACATGTATACTAGCGAGTGGGTGGGGCAATAGCCCCAATTGAATAATCAAATTCAATCAAAATCAAAATAATCAAATCAAACACGCACCAAATCACACGCCCGGTGCCTGCAGAGATGTGTACTTCTATAACATCACATAACACAGCATAACATAACACAGCCGCATACACGGCGCGGGGCCCCGAATATTTATATACGATCATCACTGACTGTGTTGGTTTTCTAGCGCAGGGGTCGTCGAATCTGAACGCCGACACGCCAGTTTTGACTTCAAATGGAGTTAGACAGCGAGACAAGAACAGAAAATTGGAGTCCTCCAGTTGAATTGCCCCCCCCCCCCTTCTTCACACTTCGCCAGATTATTGTGAAATATTATTAGAAATTCGCAGAATTTTTTCTCTTTGCATTCAAAGCCCCCTCCTCGTCCTCCTCTCCTCCCCCCCCCCCCCCCCCCCCCCCTATTTGCCGTCCAGCTCTCCGCCGTGTCGGCTGCATGGAACTCGGCCGTTGCTGACCCTCATTCTAGGCTGAAATTAAGTGCGAACTGGGAATGTATGCTGCAAGAGCGTAATTAAGTAAAGTGAGAGCAAACAAGGAAAGCGAGCGGCCTCTTAGTTCACCCGACCACTTTGTTTTACGGCCACTAATTTCAGAATCGCAAAACAGATTTCCCGCTTCTGACGGTCGCGGCATTTTGTCACTGAGACACGCAACAAAACGGCAAGCTAACGCTGCACCATGTATTCGTAACGGCGACGCAAACGAGCACTGTTTAATGAAAGTGCACGCATAGTGTGCAGGTACGCAAAAAAGCGGCGCACCGCAGCAGGCGCCTGCGGCACTGGTCGGCGACTTTGGCTAATTTCGGTTTCCGAAATTGTGGCGATCCTAGCGGCACGGTGCTGCGGCGTGGCACTTCCCTTTCCCTCAGTGTTTCTTTCTTTCCACACCGTAAACGCTTCCGCGCCTCCTCACGCATGCGCAACAGCTCACCGGCGCCAATATTTTTTTATTTCTTTCTCTGGGCGCGCACGGCGGGCCAGTTCGGTCCGTGCGTAAGCGAGCCGGCGTGCGAAGGGCTGCGCGGGTTGCCTAAACGCCTCCACGGGCTGAAAGTCTCGCTGCAATATAAAATATATACGAATGTATTCTAAATATGGGGCCGCGGGGGAAGGAGCGTCACCAGTCCTGCGCAGCTCTGTGGTGCAGCAACACAGGGCGAAACAGTTCGGCCAAGTTTCTCGTCTTCTCCAAAAATGACAGGTAAGCAAATTAGCTTTGTACAAGTTATAGTGAATTCCTTAGAAGCCGACCGATTGCACTCTTCTATTTTCACTTCGCACATGTAACGTGAAGTTAATGAGACATGTCAGTCGTCTTGGAGTGGAAACTAATGTGCAAATATATCCCAGCCTTGCAGGTACACAAAGTTTTAATAGAAGTAAACGCGCATTCGGCGCGCAGACGCTTGCTAGTAAGGTGAATTTGAGGCGGCATTGCCGTTTTGCGATTGCCTTAGTAACTGCTTGAACGTCGATTCAGGATTCTTATCGATGTATTTTTTGTTGTTGTTTCGTGCAGTGGGTTTGAGTCTTGGGTGGGGTCCCAAGCCGAGGACGGTTCGAGACTTCATTAGACGTTTCCTGTGGTGAATCACCTCAACCCCTCGAAAGTTATCACGCTGCACCTGCTCACAAAGAAGGCAAGCTCAACTTGTACGCGCTTCTTGTCATTGACTGCGTACCTATTACCACGGCGATTGTTGGCGCGGGGTGGCGTGCCCTAACCAATTTTTCCGGTGCCATCTTGCTCCAAAACGGATATTTGCGGCAAAACTGCTGCCAAACGTTGCTTCAGTGCTCCGAAAAATCTGACGTAAAACCGCGGTGTTCAATGCCAGTCAATTTGCACAGGGAGCAGTGGAAGGCCAAGCCGAAATACATGCGTTGTCTGCAGCTGACATTGCAAGTGTTTCGCTCCTAAAAAAAATAAAGGTAGCATTGCCGGCTTTGCTGTTCAATCTAACCTGCACGCCCGCGCCATGTCATCTTATCGCGAGTGGCTTTGCTGTTCCATAGTTCTAAAGATAGAATCGATATCGGACAGGATGAGAAAAGAGGCGCTGCCCAGACACGAGCTAGGGAGTAGCGTGTGACAACCTAGCCGATATCTGCAAGTAATGAGCTCGGTACATGCGGCTTACAATACAGGAGGAGGAGGAACAAACGTTTATTTTACATATTTAGAGCAGATGGGCGGCCGCCTTAGTCCAGGTAGCCGCGTGCTGTCGCTGCTCGGGTGGCCCGCTGGATCAGGCTCTGCTGGTCCTGCAGGTCCGAGCTGGTCAGCGCGCATTCCCACTGCTCGAGAGTAGGTGTGGGGAGTGGGGAGGGGTGGTGTGGGCAGAAGAATACGAGGTGGGGGGTTGTGTCTGGGGTGTGGCAGTCACGGCAGTTATAGGTGAAACGGCTGGGGGAGATATGGGAGAGGATGGTGCCGTTGTAGAATGTATTTGTTTGGAGACGTCGCCAGATGCGGGATTCTTCGTTGGTGAGTGCAGGGTGTGGGGGAGGGTATTCTCGGCGGGTGTGGCGATAGTGCGCTAAGATGTCGGAGTAGGTGGCTGGTAGTGGCTGTAGCGTGTCAGTGAGGGTGTCCAAGTCGCCCGGCCTCGTCGGGAGTGCCCGGAAGTGAAGTTCGCGGGCCGCAGCATGGGCTGCTTCGTTCCCGGGGAGGGAGGCATGACCTGGGGTCCAAACGATGGTCACGTTAGGAGGTGATACTACGGCTTGTAGAAGCTTGAGGGCAGGTGGAGGAATTCTTCCAAGGAGGTATCTTCGACAGGCTTGCTGCGAGTCCGTGATAATTGTGAGGTAGTCGCACGTTGCTGTATGCATTGCTAGGGCTATTGCAGTAGCTTCCGCTGCAGATGGGGAGAGGTGGCGGTATGTGGCCGCAGTGTATAAGGTGCCGTTGGTGTCGGTGACCACTAGGGTTGAGTGGGAAGTTGAGTGAGCGATGTCGGTGTAGCGGGTGTCGTTGACCGATGAGTACTTCTTATGTAGGTAGTGAACACGAGCGTTGCGACGTCCTTTGTTGTACTCGGGATGCATATGTCGTGGAATGGGGGCGACTTTGATGGTGGCCCGAATATGAGGTGGTATCGGCTGTAGTGCTTCGTGGGGTTCTGGTGTAGGACGGCCTAAATTCTGGAGGACTGTGCGGCCTGTGGGGGTGAGCGTAAGGCGAGAGAGTTGGCTGGTTCTTTGGGCTTCTATAAGTTCGGAGAGCGAATTATGTATGCCAAGTTGAAGGAGCTTGTTGGTGGAAGTGAAAGCCGGTAGTCCCAGGGCTATCTTGTAGGCTCGACGGATGAGAGCATCCAATTTGGAGTGTTCTTGGGGTCGGAGTTGGACATAGGGAGTGCCATATGTAAGCCTGCTGAGCAGTAATGCTTGCACAAGTTGACACGTGTCTTGTTCTTTAAGACCGTGTTTGTGCATGCATATACGACGGATGAGGTGGGCGAGTTGCGATATTGTGGAGTGTAGTTGGGGTAGTAGTGCTCTTCCAGATCCATCGGCGTGGAAGCTTACACCCAGGATTCGTAGTGTCTTCACTTGCGGGACAGGTTCCTGGTGAATCATGACCTGAGGGTCCGGTGCCGGTTCGGGGGGTCTTCCACGGGTACGTGCACGAAGGACGAGAAGGGCTGATTTTGAGTGGTGACAGGTGAGGCCGCGTGGTGCTAGGTATAAGTTGAGGACGGTGTCCACCCCTTGTTGTAAAGCGGATTGCTGGGTGCCGGGTGATCCTTTGGTGATCCAGATGGTAAGATCATCCGCGTAGAGAGCATGGTGAAGGTTAGGGATCCCGGAAAGCTGCTTAGGCAGGTCTAGAAGGGCGATATTAAACAATAAGGGGGAGATAACAGAACCTTGTGGGGTGCCCTTAGGGGGTGTGGAGAACGTTGGGGAGATCAATGATCCGAGTCGGATTGTGGCAGTTCGGTCGGATAAAAATGCCCGTACATAGTCGAAGGTGCGTTGACCGCAGCGTGTGGTGTTTAGCCCATTGAGGATGGCTTCATGGGTGACGTTGTCAAAGGCTCCACGTACATCTAAAGCTAAGATTGCGCTGGGATGAATTTTGCTGAGGTTGTCTATGACCTGTTCTTTTAGCTGAAGAAGAACGTCTTGTGTGGAAAGGTGGTTACGGAAGCCAAACATGGTGTGCGGAAAGAGGTCATTATTTTCCAGATGGGCAGTGAGTCTTGCGTGTACCATATGTTCCAGCAGCTTTCCGAGACATGATGTGAGGGATATGGGACGTAGGTTAGTGGGTGCAATCGGCTTATTGGGTTTAGGAATTAGAGTAATGTCGGAGTGGCGCCATTGAGGAGGGAGCGTGCCCGCTTGCCAGTGGTGGTTAAAGAGATCCAGCATAGATTCTTGGGCCTCGTCGTCGAGATTTCGAAGGAGCTTGTTGGTGATGCGATCGCAGCCAGGAGTTGTATTTCTAGTAAGCTTGGTGAGGGCCTGGCGTAGTTCCTCGGTGGTGAAGGGGTTATCCAATGCGGCGTTAGTGGGGCCTGAATATAGGACCGAAGTGGGCTTGGGGTAGGTTGTCTGGTGCCCAAAGAGGTGGTCACGGAGAGAGTTGAGCAGTTCTGGGGGGGGTAGATCGCTGTTTCGGATGAGGCGATTAATTTGGTGGGTGGTGGTGGTGCGCGTAGGCTTGTCTCCGATGAGCTTGCGAAGGATGTGCCAGGTCCGCTTCGTGCTGAGGGTGCCCTTTAATTGGTCGCAGAAAGAGTGCCAATTTTGTACTGTGAGGGTGTGTGCATACTGCACAGCCTGCAGGGTAATGTTCGCGATGCGTTTTTTGAGGGTGCGGTTGTGTTTTCGTTTCTGCCACCGTTTGACCAGGCCTCTGCGGGCTTCCCATATATGCAGCAGATGGGTGTCAGCCTCCGGGTGTTTATCGGTGAGTTGCACAGTTTTTGTGTGTTTCTCGACCAGGGCTTCCAGGGCTGCTGTCCAATCTTCGAGGCTGTCTGTGATGGAGGGAAGTGTGGTTGGGTCCTTGCGGAATTCGGGCCAATTTGTGATCCTAGCCTTCCCCCATGAGCGCGTGGTGCATCGGAGGTTAGTCGTTATCTTGATAATATAGTGATCACTGCCCAGGGTGTCTTGGGTTCGTTGCCATTCCAGGCGAGTGACGTTGTTGGCAAACGTGAGGTCAGGGGAGGTGTCACGGGAGACGCTCGTACCCAGCCTGGTGGGGGTGGTGAGGTCGTTGTATAGAGTGAGTGCATGGTGCTGGGTAGCGTGGAGAAGGGCGGTGCCTTTTTTAGATGCTTGTGCGTAGCCCCAACAGTGATGTGGAGCGTTGAAATCACCGAGTAGGATGAAGGGACTTCGGGATGCTTGTTTCTTAGCGTCGTGTATCAATGCCTCAATCGCGTGAAGTGAGGTAGGCGGAGGACTGTAAACATTGAGGATATAAACACTTGAGTGAGAGTGTCGTTCAGGAAGAACCTCTATAAAAGTGTGTGCGATGGGGGAGGCGAGGTGATGTTCTTGCGCGGTAAGGTGCTCTGCCACTAACGTTGCAGTGCGGTGCAGGGGGTCTTGTGTGTAAGTGGCATATCCTCGAAGTGATGGGTTGGGGGTGTCAGCCTCTTGTAGGGCGATGACCTGAGGAGGACTTGGGGAAATGTATAGGGCTAGCTGATTTTTCTTGTTTTTGAATGACCGGCAGTTCCATTGGTAGATTGTGAAATCCTGGAAATCAGTTCCCATCGTTACAGACAAGGGGTGGGGAGGACTGTTGCTGTTGGAATTTGGCTTTCTTCGTTTGCGGTTGGGGAGCAGGGGCAATTTCGGCCATTTCTTCGAGTTGCGCGACTCGAATGTTGATCTACTCCATGAGTGGTTGCAGGGGCTCTAGGGTGGATGCTAGTTTGGCTTGGAAGGCTTCGAGGGCTTGGGTGATG
Source organism: Haemaphysalis longicornis (assembly GCF_048455015.1). Lineage (NCBI taxonomy): Eukaryota > Metazoa > Arthropoda > Arachnida > Ixodida > Ixodidae > Haemaphysalis > Haemaphysalis longicornis. The sequence goes on along the minus strand of NW_027526214.1, from coordinate 53,454,667 downwards.
CGCTGGTCGATAATGGGAATGAGGCGTTCTGAGACCTTTTCTACTATGGCGTCTATGGATGGTTCAGATGGAGTGCGGGAGGCTAGGCCGCGGGCTGTGTCTTCTAGGGCATCAAGGCGTTGGCTGAGCTGCATGCATTGTTGTTGTAGTGTTTGTAGCGTTTGCTGGAGTTGGGAGGACAGGGTGATTTCGGGAGTGGCGGAGATAGGGGAAGTGTTTGTGGTAGGGAGGAATTTTGGGGTGTGAGCAGAGTTAGTGGTGGGCAGGGGTGGGAAGGTGTGAGCAGTGGGAGGATGCGCAACTATGGCTGACCAGCTCACCTTGTTTTGGTGCATATCTCTGTGGCCAGTCTTCATGGTGGTTGAGATCACTCGTTTCGGAGCGGGCGTGGGCAGGACTCGTTTCGAACACTCCTTGCTGGCGGTAAGGTGGGGTTGCTGGCACAATTTGCACATTGGTGTACAGTCATGCTGGGCAGAGGGGTTGACGGCGTCACAGCGGGGACACTTGCCCAAGCAGCATTGGCCGATAGCCAATCATTGGACGCCCCTTGGCTTCCCTTTGGCTTCCGATAGCTTGGCCAGACGCCGGCCTGTACGCAAAAGCCATTCGTGGACAACGAGTGCTATACGACCGGCCTTTGAGGACACACATTGGCCGGTGCGCAAAAAATCACACTGGACAGCCGATAGCTTGGCCAGACGCCGGCCTGTACGCAAAAGCCATTCGTGGACAACGAGCGCTATACGACCGGCCTTGAGGACACGCATTGGCCGGTGCGCAAAAAATCACACTGGACAGCGCGCTCATTCAGACGTAATTTTTGATCATAAAATTTTATGAAGAGTAGTAGCCTATATGTGACGCAGGTATTTATGAGTGCCTTTACGCACGTCTTGGCATAGTTGAATGACCACTCAAGTTCACTCAAAATATTACTGAAGTTTGCGTGTTTTTGAATTTGTTTTCACGCGCAGCGCACAACAAAAAAAGTAGTTCCAAATCATTTTCAAGCTTGTGTCAAGTAGCACATTTAAATAAAAAGTATTGGCAGGTGTAAATGCCGACAGCCTTGCCTGTTTTTGCATATTGTTACATGAAGTGTCACTGTAGAGCACTCGTGTGCGTTATTTTGCGTGTGTACATGCGCACCCGGCGCGCAAGCAGCACCACTCGAGGGCAGCACTGCGGTCGTTTACCGCGGCGGTTCCCCAAACGGTTAGAGCGCGGTGCACAGGCCAAAACGCAGCAAAAAGTAGTTACCTAAAGAGCCACAGCACCGTGCCACGAAACAAAGCGTACTTAAACTAAAGTGCAGCTTATTCAAAACAGCGTAAGAGATAGTGTTAAACGTTCAGTAGGAATTGGTTATTTGTGTGTCATAACGCAACGGTGAACGTCGAACTACTTCAGCGTTGTGCCTTTGCGCGTTCTTTGAACCCGCGGCGGGGCCGGTGCACGGGCGCGTTGCACCGACGGCTCCGTCTCTTTTGTGGCATTGAAACTGCGGTAGTACTCCTGTACGTGTCTGTGAGGTGCGTTTTGGTGTCGGTGGCTGTGTGAAGTATACCTGACTGGTGTAATAACATCGTTTGCCTGCTACGGCCGCCGCTGAAAACGTAAGTCACCATTTCATTTTTTCGCGGTGCGGGAGTGCTCGCGCTCGTTCCCGCCAAAACTTCAGCTGTCGTTTATAACTGGCGCTCGCGAGTGGTGCTTAGTGTTGTTGGTTCTTGCGAAGAAAAAAGTGGTCACATACATGTGCTTCCAATTGTGTGACGCCAGTTCTAGCTATCCTTTTTCCGACTTTGTGTTTTCCGAATAAGCAGCCGTGCTCCCACTGTAGGTTCACGACGTCGCAGCATGCGTTGAAGCAAGACTGGTGTGCAGTATGTATTACGCTGGCTTAATTAAACTCTACCTATTAATGAAGCTTTCGTTTCATTATTTTCTTGAGCAACGTAAAGGTATTGTCGAGCGACAAAGTAATTACACTACCGCTGGGCTTCTCCGTCGGTTCCGTTCGCGTCTGAATTCCGCGTCTGACGGGGCAGAAGTGAGCGAAGGTACAACAAAATTTCACGGAACCGCTGGCGTGTCGCTTTGTCTATTGGACTTTTTATATTACTTTGCGCTACTGCAATAAGAGTGAAGCCCATTTTCGGTGAAATTCCGGGCTGTTTTCTCAAGAACGAGCCAAGTAACTGCTACCGTAAAACGCAGTATTGAAAAATGAATAGTGCAGTGCGTTTTATGTTTCATAGCGAGTGTTAACAAGCTAGAACTTTATAGGCTGAATATTTTCACACGGATATGTGGTAAGGCTTGTATAGGTGCTGTATTTAGTAAGCAGCGTGAATTTAGCATTATAGTGAACTATTTTTTTTTACTTATTACAGGCGCTACGACGCACAGGTGTTTCCCGTGGACAAGTGGCGGATGCAGCAGTGACAAGCTTTCCAAGCTGGGCTATTCTACAATAGTGCTGTTCAAAAACATATTGTGTTCTTGGCAGGTCGGCGAATTACCGGGAATGAGGGTCCTGTTTTCATTTACCTGAATGCTTCTGTTTTGTAGGCATCTCAAGCAGTTAAACGAAGGATAATCGGTTCACGCTTCATGAGCAGCGCTTTTTAAATTTTTTTGACTGTGTTTGCTTTCATGTTTGTGTTCGTATTCTTGCCACTGTTAAGCGAGGTTTCTCGTATATTTGATGAGAACAATAAAAAAGCTACTCAGAGAGACCCGGTGTGTTGTGTTGCTCCATTGTTTCTGGCAAGTCACGTATGTATAATTGGTTCGCAAAGTTGATGCAGTTTGCTTATTGTGCCTCGCGGGCCCATTTCTGTTTTACATACCATTGTACAGGAAATTATTTAACGAGTGCGCATTAAATAAATAATGCGCACCCGTTTAATAATTTCCTGTATACTGGCATGTATAAAGCAGAAATTGGGCCGCGAGGCAACTCGTAAAATAAGCATTGGTCATAAGGACTGGCCACAAAGCCAAAAATGTGCATGAAAATAGCGTGGGGTCCACCAATTGGCATTATCACGGCAAGGTACTTTGCCAAGCGTTGTCCAATATTGGCCTTCCAGGGCTTGGCCAATTGCTGGCTTGTCACCTTTCCCAAACACCAGCCAATATTGGCGTCCGAGGTATTGCCAAGCTCGGACACATTGGCCACTGATGTTTTGCCATGCTTGGGCTTGGCAATTTCTGCTGCTTGGGTGGGTGAGTCCGGGTGAGGGCAGATGTCTTGGCGATGGCCAACGTCGCCGCAGAGTTGGCAAACCTGGACGACGCGGCGGTAAGGTCGGCAGCGATGGAGAACACAGCCCACTCGGACGTAGTAGGGGACGCGGGTGCCATTGAATGTCAGGAGGGCAGATGTGGTGCGTCCCATGAGCCGAGAGTGGAGGAGGAGTGGGCGGTTGGCTTCTAGAAGTTCTTGCAGGGTTTCCTGGGTGATGTCCTCTTCCAGACCGTGGATCACACCACGGCAGGTGTTGGGTGGTGGCTTCATGTACGGGGCAACCTCGTACTCTGCACTTCCGAGGCGAATCGTTGTGATTTCACTGAGCACGATTGCCAGCTGAGCATTGTCTGTGCTTGCCACCAGCAAGTTGCGGTCCGGTTGAGCCTGTACAATAACTTCGTTGAGGAACTGCTGCCTCGAAATGGCGCTTGATTCGGCGAGACTTGCCGCAAGTGTTCGCGGAGCCCAGGACGCTATACTCAGACCAGAGCGCGGGCGGTAAATGACTATGTAGTGGTTGCTTGGTAGTCGAGGTGGTGGGGCGACTCGCGTGGTTGCGCCTGTTTTTGGATCTTCCTGTAGATGGCGGGGCGGCTGCTTGGAGGCTGACGACACTGACGATAGATGGCGGGGTGGCTGCTTGGCTTCAGGTGGTTTAGAGCGGGCGGCGAGCACCGTCTTCCAAGGATTTTCTGGGGGAATTGTGCGGCCACTTAGCTCATCAAACTCCATAGCGGCGTGGGATGTCTGGTGGGACGTTGAAGCGCCTCCCTGTTCCGACGTTGTGGCGGTAGGTGACATGATAGACGCAGCGGTGTCGCTAGGCCTGGAGACGAGGCCCAGCGTAGCCGGCGAGAAGGGAGACCATGAAGTGGTCGATATCTCTGACCTGTTTGAGCCTGGGGGGTCAGCCGGGCGTCCACGTGTTCCAGACAACGTGCCGGAACTGCTGGTTCTTGCCGTATGATGGTCAGAGAAAAAGGTCCGCTATTGTAGCGAAATAAACGGGAGCCGAAGCGACTCGTGTGCGGTGGCGTTGGCCCCCTGGTGGCGGTTCCTTACAATACAGGAAAACTTTTTTTCTGCGCGTCTCTCCGCCCCCCCCCCCCCCTCATAATCAGACTGTTCACGCGCCATTAAAAGAAAAGACGGGTGCGCTCGATTTGTGTTGCGATTGTGTTCTGTATTATACGACGTGGTTGCGCATTATTTTTGTACGCAGATATAATTTATAGCAATGAGTGGTCAATAGTGCGGTTATTGTGTTGCAACAGTTTTTTCTCGCTGCATCTTGTTGGTGTGAACAAGATTTCCCGGAAGTGTATGGTCGGGTCAACGCTTCCTTTCAGAGTTTGCGTTAACTGGCCCAAAAAGCAGGCGTTGAAGCATACCTGTGCGTGCTTTCTTTTAAATTATAGGTTCCCGTTTACTATGTCTCTGAACCGAAACGAATTTTTTGAATGTCTAAAGAATATTCCCGTCTCGAGGCGAGCCCAAGAAATAAGTATAAATTGAGTGGAACTTCCAAGTTCTTTCCTTCTTCCGCCGAGGTGTGCGCGAAAAAAATATGTATAGTGATTAGAACTTTCGAAGTTATTCTTGCGTAATCAATTATTGTGTACCTAAATGTGCATCTTGCACGTTTTTTTCCTATTCTGCATTGGTGCATGCCTAAATTTGCATGTCATATTTTTGCTTAGAGTCCAACAGAGTGTACATAAAATGTATGTGCATTATATTTTGTGTAGTGAATGTGTTTTCATGACTTCGAATCAAAGATGTCTTCATATGAATTTTGAATAAAAGAAAAGCGAAAAGAATGTTTGTGTAACGCTCCAATTATTATCGCCACAAAGACAACAATTCGACACCAGAAAACATACTATTACCAACACGTTTCCTTCGTTCAATTGTTAAACACGTTACTGCACACACATACCAAATGACAGGCGGCGGCCATTCCGAGGCATCGCCGCCGCTCGTCCAACTTTCGCGCCTGGTGCCATTGCCGAGCGGCACATGAGCAGCGACCGGCGGCAGGCGCGGAAGTTGGGCGAGTGTTGGTTGCTGCGGCCGGCGCGCGGCGGCCCGGACCGGCTGCCGCGGAAAAAATGACGTCATCAGCGCCCGCGACATCACCAACCTCCTTTCCCCCTCACCACTCGTTGCCATGACGATAAATGCAACGTTTTTCAGACGCCACGTACCACTAGGGAAATATTTGGCGCTGTTGGCACGAATTACGCGGGACCACGGTGGATGCTAGAGAGGCCGCCCCATGCCTGCGGGCCGCCGGACTCGCTGGCTTTTTAAAGCGCGATCATCGCCGATTGCGTCACTCTTCTTTTTTGATCGGCTGTTTTTGAGAAGTATTCCTCACCTAGAGTATTAGTTTAAACTAGAAATTTCACTTTAAGTTTCACTTCGTACCACCATCCATCGGTCAACCTGCGAGTAGCAGACGCCGTCACTGTCCCGGCACTTTCGTCGGCGCTGTAAACGTGTTTAGCGCTGCAAAGCTTTTTCCCCTAATGCCAAGTTGATCGCTGAAATAGATCGGACGCGTCGAGGATGAGCTGGTGACCACGTCGCAAAATAATCGGGAGCGTCGAGCTCATTTTGCTTCTGTCAACACGGGATCCTATGGGACCCGCGCAGCTTTGTACTACCCGGAAGTACTGCACGGAAGCCGCTTGCGCAGCGCCCTCTGGGCAGCGCAGGAGGCCTATACATTCAACATTCCTCAATATTGCGGCAACCTAGATAAACATGTACACAGGCAATGTTAGTTGTGGTTTTTTTCGTGAACATTGCTAAATATGTAAAAACCACACTCCCGAAATTAACGTATCCTGACGTACATGTACTACATCGACGACATTTAAGTTTGCTATTTGAATTTTTAGGCAGCTTATGTAACTCCCCAAACGATCGTTTAACATATGACATTTGCCAACATTGCTGCAACGCGAAAAAAGCGCCCAAAGGGCAACGTTGCCCATGCATTGTTTTTAAACATTGCATGAATGTACCCGACGTTGGCCCACATTTGGCAACATTGCTGCAACGCAAGAAAACGTGCATGTGGGCAACATTGCCTATGCGCTGTTTGTAAACGTTGCGTAAATGTTGTTGAATGTGTCCAACGTGTGTCCAACGTTTGCCCACATTTGGCAACATTGCTGCAACGCAAGAAAACGTGCATGTGGGCAACGTTGGCCATGAGTTGTTTGTAAACATTGCGTGAATGTTATTTAATGTGTCCAACGTTGGCCCACATTTGGCAACATTGCTGCAACGTGAAAAAACGTGCATACGGGCAACGTTGCCCAGATGTTGTTTTTAAATGTTGCGTGAATGTTGTTGAATGTGTCCAACGTTGGCCGCGGCCCACATTTGGCAACATTGCTGCAACGTGAAAAAACGTGCATACAGGCAACGTTGCCTATACATTGGTTGTAAACGTTGAGTCAATGTTCCCAAGCAACCACCGGACGTCCGTCGGCCGTCCGCCGTACGTCCATTCCGGCTCTAGCGGACGTCCGTATGACGTCCGTTTCAGGGCCGATGGACGTACCATGACCGTCCGCTGGACGTCCGGTTTTAACACTTCCGTACGTCCATTCGGACGTCCGAAATCGGCTGTATTTTGGATGTTCAGTAAAAATTTCCAGAATCACATAACGACAACCTAATATTCTTGATTGATTGATTGATTAATTGTAGGGTTTAACGCGCCGACGCAACGCAGGCGATGATGCGCGCCGTAGTGGAGGGCTACGGATTAATTTTGACCACCTGGGGATCTTTAACGTGCGCCGAAATCTCGTACACATGGGCGTTTTTGCTTTTCGCCTCCACCAGAAAAGCGGCCGCCGCGGCCGAACCTAATATTCTTACAACGAATAGTAGAGTACACAGCGCAAAGCTAGCGCACTACCGCGCAGACGGCATACATGGACACAGTGAACTTGCTTCACACGTTTCGTCACAGAACAGGGAGGATTTTAGAGAAGCAAAGGTCTAGCTTTGCCTGTAGTGCCAGAAAAAGCGTAGTGGCGGCGTCGTGAACTACCGAGTATGCCCGCTTGATGGCGCTGTAAACACGGCTTTGTAAACATGGCGGATGCTTTTTGCACAGGCCGCTTGAGCTCCTTAATAACATGGCTGCCCTCGCACGGCGGTCGCCGGCTCGCTGCTCCACGGGCGGACTCGACTCTCCTCCTCCCGCGCGCGAAAGGAGCGTCGAGTCCGGCCGTGGCTGCTCCTGCTGGTTCCTGGCTGGCACGCTGGCCGTGTGTTTACTTGCGCCGCGCTAGTGAAGTGATGTTACGCCAGGTGACCAGATGGCCTCGACTGGCACAGACCACAGTGAGCAGCAAGTGAGAACAAATCGTTTATTGACATCCGCAAGTTTACAGAGGCCAGGACATCATTTCATTTCGATCGCTGCAATTGTACGTCGCTTTCGTGACAACATTTTTTTTTGCCATAACAACTCGTTCACTTGTGCTAAGATTTCGAACGAAGGGCACAAATGAGGTATTGACGGCGACAACGGTTTCGTTTGCACCGTCTTTCTAGCGGAGTGCATAACACTCACCTTCTGTTAGAAGAATCAAATATTCTGGCCTCGAAAGCTGTCTTCCGATGCGGAATTTCCCACATTTGTCACTCCACAAGCACTCAATAGACCCTATGCAAAATGCGCCCCGCCATCTCACGTCGACTCCGGTAACTAGGTCCGCCATTTTGGTACGGTCGTTTGAAACCGAAACCAAGTAGAAAAACATGGAAGGCGGGCATTGACCGCTCTTGGTGATGGACCACTCTTGGTGATTGCTGCGTGCGGCAGTGCACGCAACGAGGAAATACCGGTCCAGATGGAGAAAAGGCACGTGAAGTTCCATGCTCTTGAACGAACTTTCTGACGCGAACTATGCCGGCGCGAGCAACCTTTGTGACACGCTGGGCGCGGTGCGCTGGGAGCGAATATTTGTCATTGGTTCGCTAAGCGCGGGATTTCGTAGTCGCTGTACGGATGAAAAATACAGCTGCGTTGGAGTTCCGTGGTTCAGCCTTTGTATTCTAAATGAAGCCTGAGCGTCCGCTGTCAGTCACCTATTTATGACTGACAGAGGCGCTCGAGCGGGGAAACAGTACCACACGTTGTCAAAATTAGGCTTTATTTCTTCACTCGTCCCTGTGGCTCTACGCCCGCTTCATTTCATTGTTAAATGGTACCGCTTAGCCCCTAAATGGTACCGCTTAGCCTTTATCTTACCTAGGGCTGTAAACGTTTCTTGCGCACTACGCCGTCACGGCGCGGTTGAAAATTTCCTCTGTGGCGGGCGCGCACAGTATCAGAGTATGTTGTTAGTTTCTTTTCGGTGCATTTAGCCGCGTGTCGTTGCGGAAGTGGCGTACACTGTTTTATGATGATCTGACGTTGGAAAATTCGAGTTTCTGCACTTGGTTCCCGATTTTCCGGGCTGACAGGTTTGTTTACGTCAAGTTAACTTGTTGCCCATTGTCATTTCAGCCACGATGTATTTACTGTTGAATATTTTGCGACTAAAATACACACTCACTCCTCTAGTTTGTCACATACGGCATGCTTACCTCCGACGTAATGATAGTGGCCATTGATGTAGGTAGCTGAGGCAATTTTCAAGTATTCATCAAAAAAAAAAAAAAAAACGGCCAGAGTTGCATCAGTCTTCCGCGCATCAGCTTGAGTGCTTTTGCTTTTTTTGTATCCACAGTGAAAATCCCAGTAGATTAAAATACTTCGCTGATTTATACCGCGTGCAGTATAGCAAACTGTCGATATAAATGGAACAAAGGGAAGCATTCGCGCACCCCTGCATGCAGCGGTCTAGTAAACACGACGTTGTCCAGCCTCTGCGTGCTCGTGAGATTACCACGGCGTGATGTGGCTTGAATGCTTGCTGGTAGCTCATAAGTGACCCTCCAGGTGCCATGCCAGTCCTTGTTTCTGTTACTGTGTGGGGTGAGGCCAGCAAAACTGAGGTAAAAAACCCATTCCAAAGGCTACCAAGTTTTCTCCCAAGCGCTTGCACGGCACTTTATTGCTGCTCGCATTGCTCCTGCACTCGACGTGCGCCGAACAGACGCAATGGCAAGAGAAGGGAGGGGCCATTTTCTTGCGGGCTTCTCCAGTCAATGTCTTAGACACTCGCTGGCTTGATGCCCTGCTGTCTCAGACGTCCCCACTGTTGTGGCAGCTGTGCACGCAAGCTCCGGTGGCGTCTCTTTAAATCCTTGGGCTTGCAAGAGGAAGAGTAGGTGCACAGCCACCAGGATGTGACTGCATGCTCTACTGCAACCCGCCGGGCACTCGCACGCTGCCTCCACAATCTCCCTACTCTCCGTCTCAGAGGTGAGGCACACAACATAGGGCCGGCCAATTTTTCTTTGGGAGCGAAAGCAGCTGCTGACCACATGGATGAGGCTCAACCTGCAAGAACAGACAGAGTAACAGTAAATAGCACTCAGGGAAGAACAGGACTAGTCCGCTACAATTTATGCTAAAGGGACAGAGCAGAAAGCCAGCAATGATGACAGCAATGATGTCAAAATTGTTTTTCAAGTTCGAGCGTGCAAGTATCGCTGCGCGCATGTGCACTTTTGTAGTTGACTTCGCCGCAAAGCACGAATGCTTTGCGGCAAACGCGCGGGCGGACGACCGTCACGGAAAACGGCCGCAACCTTTCCGTAAACATCTTCGCCAAAAATAATCCCGTAAATTCTATGTACGCCGTTTCAATCCACCCACTAGCGGCACGGTCTGGCGATTGTCGCTTTCCTTTTTCAGGGTTACTGCAACAGGGTCCCCGCTACGCATTTGCACGGTAAACAACGGTGAACAAAGTGCTATACAAATGCTCATACCGGTTAACTCGGGTCAAGAAAAAAACAAAGATTTACTTACTGCGAGTCGCAGGCGAGCAATGCGGCTCGGTGGCTAGGCGGCATGCCCTGCTCCGCTGCCGCTCGGATGGGTCTTTGGCACGGCACCACGAGTGGTATGAGTCCTCAGACATAGTCGGCAGCGCAGACGAGTCCTTCGTCCACAATCCGTGGTCGGGACCCGGAAAACGCAGTCCAGTTTGAGCCATACCGCGTCACCGTAACCTACTCTTCCACAGTAAACAATACGAGACTTCGCGATCGTCGCCCGTACCAATATGGCGGACGGTCTTGTTTACATCAGTGTTGCTAGATCACCAAGCAATTTCGCATAGGGTCTATTCCCGTGTTTTGCCAGTCCTCTCAACAACTTATGGACGCAAAAGCACATAACAGCAATAACAGTCACGAAAACAGTGTTCCGCGCACATAGAAACGGTGGGCCGTTGCAGCGGTTTCAATTTGAATTGGCGGCTTTGTAGTTGCGAATTCAGAAACGAGGTGGTGCACCAGTCGGCTGTTCGTAAAAAGTTGCGTACATTTTTGCTCAACAGATGTTTAATGCGGAACTTGTTAATAATATTTTTAAACAACACATTGTAAGCGAACTTTGTTGGCTCTCTGAGTCACGGAATGAATGTTTTGTATTCTCTACCAAAAGTAACCTTTCGCTTGCGCCGTCTCGTGGACTTGATGGTCGAAAAGTGCCCTATAGGTTGGTCACGTGGGGCGTCGATTTTTACGCCGCCTATTGGCGGTGAGATCTTTGAGTGGCGCCCCCTAGCTCTGACGTCGGCTTAGGGATTCGCGCCGCTGTCGTCTGCTACACTCCGCTTGTGAGGGGCAACAGTGCCTGGGCTAGAAATCGCCCCCTTCGTTGCTGTAGTGCGTTAAAAAGCGTATTTCTAGCGACTCAGCTATTTTGCCAGCTTCTTACGCATCTGAATAATTTGAAGCTGTATCCCCCACAAGTTTGCAACACACGAAGAGATAGAGAACAACTTTCTTCAGAGTATCGGTCAGAAGATCGTGTGTAACTCGTCCTTTCTTGCTTATTCGCGAGGATCAGTGATCAGAGCTTCTCGATAAGTATTCAAAATGCGTAGGCTTCCCTGCAGTATTTTTGAGATGCTCCTATGAAGGCTCAACAGTCTATTACTACGTACCAAGCAGCGGCCTCTACACGCTCATCGCACAGCAGGAAATAAAGTGGCTTTCTTCTGTTTCTTTCGTTGTTGCCTTGTATCGGATTAATGTTTCTTGCTTTTTTTTTTCTGCCCAACGCATTAATTTTTCTGCGCCGTCACCAACTTCTTATTAGGAGGTTTCGGGATGTTTGGGAGCCTCACAAAGGTCGTGTGGATATTTCCTTCATTTTGTATGGCATACATTCCCTTCTTCACAAATTGGCTTTCATTACGGCTGCGTGCAACAAGGTGCATATCCGCAGCGTGCTTTGTTTATTCACATGCAAATACAATGAGAAGGTTTGTGCTACGCCACCGCGATCGCGCCCTAAACAACGTGGTCCACAGTACTCGAAGGCGGCTTTGTGCTCCGAATTTCTATCGTAATTATATCGTTATCATAACGAACTGACTCTCAACTCGAACAATGATGACATGATTACTGTGTTGAAGGCATGATATACTCGCTAACTAACGTAATAAATAGTATACCTGCATATATTACAACACTCGAAACCAAAGAAGAATTCCAAGTAGCTCTTTATTGCTTTTCATCCCTGCCAGGCGCGAAGAACAAATCCTATTCCACTCGAGATGGCGTTCTATGATTTGAAGAAAATTACTTTTACTCTCTTGTCCTGGACTGAGGACCCGGCCCACTAACCAGATCAATTATTTTGTTAAACAAAGTTTTCCCCTCCTCCCCTTCCTCCTCCTCCTCCTCCTGTTGAGTGCAGTTTTCCTATAACGCATATCCGAATATCGGGAAGATATGGCTGTGCAAAATGTCCCGAAATATCCCTCCAGGTCTTAACAAACATATATGTGTTACTATAAAATTAACAAAGACGTGACTCGTTTTGCTCAATAAACCTCCATACTGGTTAGATTCCTGGTATAGAATCAGCACGCGCGTATATACACACTGTGTTATTTGGAACTCAACCTACAGTTTTTGCAGTCTATAGTGCATGTCGGCAAACTCATGCCTTGACAACGTAAAGTGATGTGACAAAAACGCGTTCGAGCGTTCGGCAAGGTTGCAAAAACTGTTTCACCTTACATATGATTACCGGGAATCGTGATGCCTTCTGCCAAAGCCGACAGCGCTGAAGGCCTAGAATTTGTTTTGGTCTTCCATTTTCGCTGGTGTCGGTTATTAGAAGCTGACTGTTCCTTTTGTTCGAATGCTTACATGAGAAGCTGACGCCTAGCTCCGACTCTTCGCGCTCCGCACAGGACCGGCTTCGCAAGGAATGGGGTGGCGCCGGCAATGTTTCTCCCGTAGCGGTATCCAAAACTATACTTTCATTGGCACCATGAGCTAGTGTATGCGATTTTAAGCCTATTATTATGATAAAAAGTTACCCACACGCCAATTCTGGTGCGGACAAGCATCAGACGTTGACCGAGCGCAAAGAAACAGCAGGGAGAGCGATCCTGAGTGAAGCAGACGACAAACGCGAGAATCCCTAAGCTGACGTCACGGAGGCGCGCTTCGCAGCGCCGCCTGTGTTCGCGCTCACCGCCAATAGGGAAACCAGGGAACGTCCAAGCTTGAGAGGCCTGGTTCCGTTAGCGGTTCTCAATTCTTATATATCCTCCCCCAAAGAGATCGTCGTTGGAGTTGGTGAAGAGCAAAAAAAAAAATTAAAATTAGGCTTAATATTACTAATACGCAGATGAAACTTGCAACCTACATGCCTGGGTGTTGATGCACAAAATCCTTTTAATTGAAAAGCACAGTAGCTTTTTCGTTTTTGCTTTTATATTCAATTTACGCCATTATTTGAGACTTTATAGTAACTTTTTACAGCCGTTGGCGGACGTTATTCGGACTTGTACATCCGTTTCTAGATGTCCACTGTACGTCCGAAAATGTACGTCCATACACGGACGTACAGTGGCCGTCCAAACTGGGCCTTGGATGTTCGGCTGTATTTCGGACGTCCCACGGACGTGCGTGGTTGCTTGGGTTGCTGAATGTGTCCAACGTTGGCCCACATTCGGCAGCATTGTCACCACGTTGTGTAACGTTGCCTAACGTTACGCAACATTGGCAACACGGCAGAAACGTTGCGGCAACAATTTGTGCTACTAGGGGTGCTATACTGCGACAGGACACTTCTTGATCTCATCTGCCGATATAAATTTCTGCCGCCCCCTGCCACGCTTGCCTTCTCTAGTGATACACTAGCTGTTACCCTTAATGACCAGCGGTTAGCTTGTCTTCGCATATTACATGCCCTGCCCAAGCAACCACGGACGTCCGTGGGACGTCCGAAATACAGCCGGACATCCAAGGCCCAGTTTGGACTGCCGCTGTACGTCCATGTTTGGACGTACATTTTCGGACGTACAGTGGACATCCAGAAACGGATGTACAAGTCCGAATGACACCTGCCAACGGACGTAAAAATTACTATGAAGCATCAAATAATGGCGTAAATTGAATATAAAAGCAAAAGATTTTGTACATCAACACCCTGGCTTAGCCCTCATTCACACAGCCGTCACTTCTCCGTCGCGGCACCGTTACATCAACAGAAAGCGACGTTGACGGAACGGAAAAGTGTTCAGACTGGATCTACACGGAAGCTTTCCGTCAGATTACAGGGTCGTCACTGCCTAGTGATCAGTTCAGCCTAAATAAGCGTTTTTAATCTGAAAAGTAAAGAAAATGGTTTGTGCTCACTTTTCGCGAAATTTAGCCGCAAAAATTTGTTTTCTGATTAGCTGGATAAGTGCGGGGCATGGTCCCGTCACTTTGACGTGGCGGAAACGTAGAGCTCGGCCTCCCGTCACCGTCGCACCGTTTTCGGCGAGAAATCGGCCGAAAAACAGCGCCCATGACGGAAGACGGTGACGTGACGGTGACGTGACGGGGTGAAAAACGGCTGTGAAAATGAGGGCTTATAGGTTGCAAGTTTCATCTGCATATTTAAGCCTAATTTTTTAATTTTTTGAAGCATTTCACCAACTCCAATGATGATCTCTTTGGGGAAGGATATACAGTAATACCTCGTTAACTCGAAGTCGTAAAAACCAGGGAAAATTTCGAGATAAACGGATTTTCGAGATAAGCAAAGTTGCGCTATAATCGCCGGGAAAAATGAGCGCTCTTCAGAAAAATCACTGCTACTTACCGGCTCTTCAGCGGCAGTTTCTAATCCTTCTTCTCGTGCAGGTTTAAAAGAGAAAAAAATAACATACAAGAGACTTTAACCGGCTGGGTTTTGCCGCACTGCCATTTTATTTAGCAGAAAAAAACTGCCTAATGCTCGTCTGCTTTGCGGTCGTGCTCGGGCCTAGGAAGGCGTCCTCCAGCTGCTTGGCGCATCGCATCAGTCGATCTTCCCCGCCGCTGCACTCAATCTTATTTCGAAGCAAGCGCAGCAAATTTCTCGTCTCAGAAGATGTCGGCACCTCTCGAGGTGGTTCGTCATCGCCGTCGTCTCCGCCGTCCCCTATGTTAGTGGCCGTTTGAACGATTTCGGCGTCCGTCATTTCTCCGGCCAGCGCCACATCCTGCTCACACAGCGCGTACTCCAGAAAAGTCACGTCATTTTCGGCGGCACCGTTACCTGTAAGCTTGATGACCTCTTGACAAAGTTCCTCACAGTCTGTGAAGTCGCGTGACTTCATCGCGCGAATCTTGTGAAATGGTCCGGCGGCGGAATTTTCGTTCCACTCCCAGTCAAGATTTCGAGTTATCCGCAATCCGACCGAAAAATACTTCAAGATAAAGGGAAAAATATACATGGGACGTATAGGAAAATGTTCGGTGCCGCGGAAAATTTCGACTTAGCCGATTTTTCGAGATATGCGAGTTCGAGTTAACGAGGTACTATTACTGTATAAGAATTGAGAACTGCTAACGAAACATGTGAAGCAAGTTCACTGTGTTCATGTATGCCGTCTGCCTGGTAGTGCGTTAGCCTTGCGCAGTGTACTGTACTATTCGTTGTAAGAAAATTAGCTTCTCGTTATACAAATCTGGAAATTTTTAGTGAACATCCAAAATACAGCCAATTTCGGACGTCCAACTGGACGTACGGAAGTGTTAAAACCGGACGTCCAACGGATGTACATAGTACGTCCATCGGCTTTGAAATGACGTCTGGTAGAGCCGGAATGGACGTACAGTGGACGTCCGTCGGCCGTCCGGTGGTTGCTTGGGACGCCCATTAATTTGTACTAATTTATACGAATACTGAAGATTAAAAAATCCCACATGAAGATTAAAAAATACCAACTTGACATGCCAAGTTGTGTGTAGTGACAACTTCATGTGGACGTCCTTTGGCTGGGACCAACGCCGCCTGTATAATCATTGGCTAACGCGTGAGGGAAAAATGGCCAAACAGCCACTCTCCTGTTGCTCTCTCCTACTCTTTCCGGCTCCATAGCCTTCCTACGTGCTTTCATGTCCGCCGGCCAGCGCCGCTTCTCGGAAACTATGCAAAATAGTTGACAGTTCGTTTAGCGTTCCCCAGGCAGTGCTCCTACGCCTTCTTATTGTTTTTCACCATGCCTGTCTGTCTTGGTCTGTCGCAGATAAAACCGCCTTTGCCATGAAGCAAAATCACTTGTGCTGCCGCACGCTGATGCCGGCTTTGCGCACTTATCTATTTGGATCACGGGCTCCGAAATTTTCTGAGTAGGGCATCCCCCTCTCTCTCCTCCGCATTTAGGTCTTGTTTTGTCCTCGCTGTTCACACTCTGCTTCGGTTCGCACTTTGAAAATTGAGGACTGTACTCTAGATGCGCCCGGACAGCGTGGCGGGACCCTCAGCTGCTTACCCTTTGGTTTCTGTAATCTTCTGAAATTTACAAGCAAGTGATATTTTTGGAAAATAATGGTAGAAGTGAGCACCGGAACGAAAGATGTGAACGCAATTTTTTCTTCCCTAAATCTTCCAAAATGAAAAATATCACTAAAATAATGGTTGCACCATCTGAAGATATCGTTTTTCTGTTTTCCATTTGTCTACCGGACAATTAATATGTTCTTACACTATTTTAGTTCCGCCTCCGTCAAAATTATCTTTGGAAAAATGCACCAAGTATGAAGCGAGCGACACGTTGAACGAAATGTCCAGTCCGCCCTAGAACTACTGCCCCGTCGCGGCTAAGATGTGAGCAAAACGGCTCTTAAAACCCAAAAGGCAAGCTGACAGACACACATCGTAGAAGTGGGTGCAGCGTTGGCGACTCGCGAGCAGTGATGTAAGGCGAGATGTCCACCGGCGCGTGCCACATAGCGGATGAGTGCCTGAACTAAGCGTCCCTTCCCTTCCCACTGAAAAGCGCGCGACGCGTTAGGCAATGTTTATACAGCCGGCGTTGCTGGGACTATGAATCGACCTTCTTTGATCATGACAGAAGGTTGAGTTCCCTACTGCCTGTGGTATTCATGAAAAAGAGCAGACAACCTGTAGCAAAATAAATAGGGTATTTTTTCAGGTTTTAGAGGGACAGACAACCGATTTTTGTCGCGTATATGTTCTCTTTTGGCACCATTTGGTTTGACACCACCTGTGCCGGTGGTCACTCTTCTTGTTTTACGAGAGCTTTCAGCTTAAATCACTAATTCACTTCATTACGTTCAACAAAATAGGTGCTAAATTGACAGCCACCCGTCACCGAAACTCAGCGGCTAATACCCATGCTCAGCTGTCATTCGATGCATTTGAACCAAATGCCATGTGCCTCAATTGAACGGTGTCGAATAATATTCAAAATCCACCGTGCCCTGCCAATGTTTACTTACCACGTGACATCAGCACTACCGTTTCTGTACCATAGGTCTACATGATACATTTCCTTGTATAAAAATCATTGCCACTGCATCAGAGATTAAAATTAATCGAAATTTCACAGGTTCCTTTCTGTTACCAATTCTGAATCACTCGCAGCAGAAAAGGCCTCGAAGAGGTTGTGTTCCCCCTCTTGCGCTGAATCTGGGAAGCCTACGAAACCAAGCAACACTTGCGAGTTGAAACGAGACGTCGTTTATTGGAATCGCAAAGTAATTATATTATATCTATGTCATCGTCATCATTGGCACCACAAAAAAGCATACAGCAACAGAACACACAGAACTGCCAACTGCCTCCCGAAGTCATAACCAAGCACTAGCATTGCGTGACCAGGCCGTGACAAAAACGGGTCGCAATGCGCAAGCGTATAGATTTGGAACAGCAGAGATTCTATAACAAGAACAAAAAATGTACAAGTGTGTAAATATACAGTGTTCCTGTGTAAACCCAAACATGCACTCTTAAAAAAAGTTGCTAAATAAAGGGAAAAAAAATCCGGAAAAGTTTTGTTTGCGTGATATAAATGCAATGCAAAGCAAATTATTCTGGCTGGAAACTTTTTTATTTTCCTGCACGCTGCAAGCTTTTATCACATATGGGAAAGAAGTGGGTTTCTTAACATTCGCGCTGTTTTGTTTCTCAAACGCATCTGTCACAGGCAGCTCCAAATCAGTTGAAAAAGAAGCAAATATTCATCTCTTCCGACCCATACCAGGCATGCTGCACTGCTTCCGTAAACTCTTGATAAGTTTTTCGCGTAAATCCTTGCCTGGTTTACGCCTGAACAGCTTGAAGATGTGTCAATGGGCTTCGACGATACACAAAGAATGGAAGCAACTGTTAACAGAGCAATGCAATGCTACCATTATCCTAAAGTAATATAAATAATCTTAACATAACTGTTGTTTTTGTCTGCATGCGAAAGGCCCAGGAATTCTCAAACTGAAAGAAATACGCAGTTTTTATGAGTCGAAGCTGCGTTGAGACCATGGAGAGAATTTTTGTGCATGAGTTCAAATGACAGCCCTAGGTAGGCGGTTGTCCTGGGCTTCAAATCCGACCAGAACTGGAAAATTTCTAAGAAAGCTCTGCAGCTTTACTCAGTAGCTGTTCCCTGCATTTAAGGGGGATAATAAATCGTCCCCCCGCATTCAAGTATCATACACGCCAGCATTTGTCCCTCGCAATGACCAAGAAGGCATTGTTGGCATTTCCATGATAGGAGCCCCAGGCATGGTCTCTACATGAAGATAAGCAGCCAACCATATTTTAGGCCGAGCATTCAAGGGGCCAAGAAAGCCATCCTTCTCTGTGTTCCTCGACACACCGTGAAAGCTGTAATCGGGTCAGTGGAGTGGAAGGTGCATACGGATTTTCTCAATATCTGCTTTGCTTTTGTTGCTGTTCTCAAAGCAGTTACTTCTACATTTTCCCAACTAAAATGGAGCCGGTCAAAAGTGGCCCAACAGTCTTTCCAACAACGCATCTGCCAATGGGGAGTGCACGAAACCTCAACAGTTTTTCAAGCGACTTTCAAGCTGCTTGCATGGTAATTTTCCTCAGATGTTTCAAACTTTTGAAGTTTAAGGGGGACTCGCCTGATAACGTTCACATGGCACTCAATCATTCACGGCGCACAGGCTTAAAAAGAACCGTGTATGGATGCAAACTTTCTCACAGATACGTGAAAATGTTCCGAATGGCCTAGTTTGCTTCTTTTAGAAATATATCATTTCTTTACTGGAGTAGAATTGAACAGGAAACACCTTTTGGCTTATCAAGCTTCCACTGGACGGCACTAGCGGTCTAGCGAGCGAGAGTTTCGTTTGTTTATTTCAAGTAAAGTGGTGACATATTTCCGAAATAAGTAAAATAGGCTGTTTGGAGAATTTTTATGGATCTGCAAAACTCTTCCTACTGATGCATGATGGTTTTTAAGCCCGTGGGTCACCAAGGAGCAAGTCCTATAGGAATGTTCACAGGCGAGTCCCTCCTAACGCTCCAGAGCTGGGGCTCAGCTATGAGGTGCACCGTACTGGAATGCTCCGGATGATTTTTTACCACCTGGGCAGGGGTAGTGACACCAATTTTTTGGGCTATGTTATTACGCAGTTTGCTTCCCTCACTCAACTGAATGCCCTAGCTAAGCTACGAACGGCCTGCGACTCGTGGAACATACTTTAATTTGATGTCGTTTATAGTGCCGACGGAACATGTGGAGTGGCGTGGAAAATGTACGTCAGCATGACAATACTCCACGATACGGTGAAGAAGGTGACGTAGTCACAAGCCTCCGACGTTCGGCAGAAACTCGTGACGTCACTTCACACGCGCCCACGAACTGATGTACGTAGCCCAGAAAAAACTGCTTTACAGAAAAACGTTCCTGCCAAAAACGAAGTTCCACACGCGGGAAAGGAGCTGATATTATAGCCTACAATCGCAACAGAAGTCGCCATCAGGAGCGTTATTGAAAGCGGCCATCCAATATCTGCCACAATAGTGGGCCTAAACGCCTTTGCACATCTCGGCCGGTCAGCTCCGGCATCAGGGCTGTCGGAACACCACCTCCACCGGCCTCTGCCGTGTTTAGACGTCCGCACAAAGAGGTGAAATTACGGCGTGGTTCTCTCATACGCGCCCCCCGCAATGGGAGTGATGGAAACCGAAACTGGCAGTTTTCAGGCCATTCTGTGCAATTAATTATCAGGCATATGAACTGCTGTTTCGGGTTTTCCAGGCCATAAGCACCCACAGAAGCAATAAAAAGGGAACATGAAAATTTGGCGACCGTACTCCTTTTAAGCATGCGTGAAAATCTTGACACGTGAGCGTTTTCACTTCTATCCAGCTCAAAAGTGGCCGCTGTGGCCAGGAATAGAACCCGCCTCGCTTACATGCTCCATGGCCACAATCTAACACATAGGTGCACTCTCTGAACATGTTCTAAGGGCCTTCCTGAGGCCCTTTTGAGGAGCGTCGCTACTGCTGTCATAGTAAGACCTCGTTACAAGAGACACTGTTACAAGAGACACTTGGTTATAAGAGACATTTGAATGAGAACGGTTTTTGTTGGTTTTCCTCTGTTCCCCATGTTAGCAACATCACATACAAGAGACCTTGGCTACAAGAGACACGTCTCTTGGGTCCCTTGAGTGTCTCTTGTACCGAGGTTTTACTGTATAGCCTGCAGTGGCAGCAGTTTGAAAAAATACCATGTAAAATAAATTACAAGGCAAGCTTTTGTTGTTATTTCCCTGTTGTTGGTAACCACAGAAGCCATTACAGGCCAGCCGATATGAGAGAATGCCTTTGTAATGCATTTTATGTGCAACACATCTTTTTTCTTCTTAATTTTTCTTTTATAATTTGATGTTGCAATCGAATCGCCTCTATGTTGACCGAGGCATTTTGAAATGCATAGGCAGGCCGTCCCATATTTTTAGTACTGTGCTGGCGGTCTTGAACTAATAGATGGCTTCAGAAGAATATAGTTGATATCCCTAAAGACGAACCCTTTCGTATGGTTTTGTTGTTTTCGAGGTGTTGTGTGGCTTGTTAGTGGAATTTGAATGTTCACAACTCCAGATCTTCCGCAGAACAGATGGCATGCGACGAGCTGAATACAACGCCCTGATCACAAAGAAAGTAGTTCTGACGACTGACGGGCTGGGAAACTTTTCTGACACTGGTAGGCGAGTGGAAGAGAATGAGCCAATAACGCATGAATGGATGTGCTGGAAATGCCTTCTGGATGCGTGCGGGGCAGAAAATGCTTTTGTGGGTGGCACTGTCAAAGATGCGAGGTTTCCTCCATTCGCCAGGGCAGAATAGTTCTGGGTGGTTTGTGGGCAGTCCAGGAGTTTTCTCGAGATAGGAATTCCATGGGCAAAAGAAAAATGTCGATGGATAGAAGCACTCATAGGCAGCCTGGCCAATATTACAAACAGAGGAGGCACATGATGAGCACAGCATTTTTTTCGGAGCTGACAGGTTTCCTACACCCAACGAATAAAGGTATTCTTTTTTGGTTTGGTTTACTTGCATTACATACACGGTACCAATTTATTTCTTTTCTTGGCACAGCCCAAAGTCATTTCTCATGTTATAACTGAACTGTGCGAAGACGATATTTTGCACGAAGAGAACATATTCACTGCAAAAGCGCTGTTTGAGTCAAGTTGCAACATTGCACCTCAAACCAGAACAGCAGAGCGGCATTCATCAGTCACAATCCAGTTTTGTGACTGAAATTCAGTTTTTTCAAGTGGCGCATGACTTAAAAAGCAAAACCCAAAAGCCAGGGCCTGAAAGCTGTACAAGGCTAATACCCGCGTTGCTGGCCAACTCCAGTGTTCAGAATTTCAAAGCGCTTTCCCCCAAGGACGAACAGAAAAAATGGAGAGATACAGAACAGTTCTCCAGTTTGAGTCCAGCACTGGAGGCACACGCTTCAGAGTGCACTCTGTTTTTCCTCAAAGGACACCGCAGTGTCATGCTGCAAGTGTGGGGTCGCTGCCACTTCAGCGAGCACCGGTGCAGCCTCCAGACTTGGTGAAATGAGCACCCCTGTTGGCGCAAGTGGTGCCACCTCGCGGTGCCAGTGAGAAGAAGCGCTCGGTGCTGGCTGGACGCCCGTCAGAGCTGTGTGGGGGCTCCCTCGCACAGAGCCCCGAATGGGCTCGGCTCACTGCACTACGGAATGCGTCGAGGCAGGGAGGGTGGTGGTGGTGGTGACTAGAGTCGCTGGATCTCAAAGAGCCGCACCTCCGTGTCGTACCAGATGGGGGGGTCCACGTTCCTGGCACAGGCAGAAAAAGAAGGAAAGATGGAGCTTTGCACATCTGTGTAACTCTGAGAGCAGAGCTGAAGGACCTGAACATTTACGGCGCAGTACACAAATCAGGACAGAGGGAAGAAACGGAACGAGGCGACCGCTGGCATGCCAACCAGTTGTTAACAAGGCTGCCGCAGCCACAGCACAATCGCAGAGAGAGAGCGACCCAGAGGAACGCACCTGAGATAGATGAGCCCCCACATGTAGGTGCGGAACCACATGGTGGTGCCTGCATTGGACTGGTACTTGCGGATGAGGATCGGGTGGGGTACGGGCAGCAGGCCCACCAGGGTGCCGTGCTGCAGGAAGCGCAGGATCTCGCTCTCGTCCGTCAGGCCCCTGAGTACGTCGTGAGAGGGACGTAGGGGGGACGTTGAGGGGACGTTGGGGGGAACAGCGGAGACGCTCGGGCTCACTTGTCGATGCAGATCTTCTCCACCTGGGGGACGAGCACCTGCAGGAGGCGCATGATGGTCTGCAGGGGCAGCTTCTGCTTCCACGAGGACACCCACTCGGCCGTCGGCCCACGCCACTCCTCCGGGGCATCCCCGCTGGCCCCACGCGTCAGGGAACCACCGCCCTTGGATGCCTGCAAGGGGGTGCAGCGGCCTCACTTGTAGCTGCTGCGGCCCAGGGGCATCAGACTGGTGCGATTTACACAGACTACTCGAAAGCATTTCACAACGTGTGCCATCAAAAACTACCTCCTCAACCTGAGTGCCTTTCTGAAGGACTTGGTTAGATTGCAGATCATTTGTGGTTGCAATCTGAATTCATTGCTTTCAGCCAGGTGCAGTCATTCAGTTTGGAAACCCTGTCCGGCGAACCACAAGGCTCTGTGCTCGGGCCTCTCTTATTTATTACATTTATCAATGCTGCTGTACAAGTTATCTCTGGAACATTTGTAGACTTTTTCTTTCCACTGCAAACCACAACCACCACCACCACCAGGTTTGTATGCTGATGATTGCTTGTTGTATAACTCTATCACCAAAACTCAAGACCAGTCAGTGCTTGACAATGTATTCTCGCTATTTTCCCAAAGGAGTTACAGGCGGCACATGCCCGTAAATTACAAGAAAGCTGTAGCTATGACTTTCTTTAATAAAAAACAGCCTCTATGTTTCACATAGAACTACAATAGATGCACCCTAACTTGTGTGAGTGAATTTCAATATTTTACACATCCATTTGAACTTTAATGAAGCAAACATGTAGTTCAGATTAGTTGCCAAGCTCTACAGAAAATTTTAGATTAAAAAAAATTCCACAAAAAAGTGCAAGTTAACAGCGTACAAGTCTTTGGTGAGAGTGATGCTCAAGTATGCCTCAGTGGTTTGGTCTCCTCATCTTCAGCAAGGTAAAATTAGGCTGGAATTTGTACAAAAAAAGGCAGTATGGTTAAAGGGGTCCTGAAAAAAATCGTCCGCTGATACATGGATGCACACATAACGAAATAATGCGATGTACTAGAAAGCACCTTCTTCAAGAGTCTTATTAAAGCAATGAGTATTAGCTGAGAAATTGTAAATAGAAAATTGCCCATTGTTGCCATGTCGCGTTTTCTCCACTTCTCAGCATTGTTTGTCCTCGCTGTTGACACTGTTGACAGCACACGAGCGTCCCCTCCCATGATGCTTCACTTCTCAAAGGTGGCGTCTCCAGCCATTTCCGGTTATGTGCTCTGCTGGCTACACATTGCGATGGCTACCATCGGCGGCACATTGAGACGACATGCTCTTCGAGACGCACGGGGAGGTTCATACGTGTCTTGTTTTCTTTCACTTAGTGCTCGCGTACTGTTGATTCGAAAAGTGCTGACTTACATACTGCCCCATTGGTGCAGGCCTTGTTTTGCGGTCTTGCGGTAATTCCTGCCGGCGGCATGTCAAAATGGCATTTGAAAACGGCAGAGAACCTGCACACGTGTAAACGTGCCGCAGGAAGTGCTAATTAACCAAAGGTGCCGCCGCAACGCTCCGATGCTGGCCAGACGACACCTTTTTTCGCCGCAAGTGTGAGAAAAAAGCCGTCCAATAGCAGGATCTCTGCTGCATGACGCACATGGCAGGATCAGTGGCGTACATGAAAATGGCGGTGCCTAAAAGCACGCAGGAAAAGGTGGGAAAGGCGCGGCAAACTTTGCAATGGCAGTGTGAGCTTTCCGCTGCATGTAAAGAAGGTACACTTGGCGCAGATGAAGTTGACCACCCAACCTAACGACTGTGCTTGTTCGTTTAGTGTGTCCAAAATGCCTTTCAAGACCCTTTTACCTGTTGCGACTGAGACTTTTCGCCAACTTTGTAAGCTCATTTGCTGTCACTTCATTCACTAGAACGCTGCCATACACGAGCATGTGATCTTGTTGTGCAAGACTGCAAACATGACTAGCATTCACGAGCCGTCACTTTTGGCTGATTTAGCACTGGCCACAATGCATAGCACAGATGCTATGAGCATTTTATCCTTCACATGTCACCTGGACTGCTTCAAATTTTATTTTTTTTCCCACGCACAGTGGAACTATGGAACAACAACCTTGATGGTGCTTTGCTTAAACTAAACACCGAAGAATTTGGGAAGAATCTCATGTGTTAGCCACAAACTGCGTGCACTGTTGTCTACTTCTGTGTATTTTCATCACCCACTCCAGGGATGTCCCGGCAACAAAACAGCAATATTTGTAAATAATATAAATTAAACAGCAGCTGATGATTACTATACTCCCGAATGCGAAATTTGTGCACCGCGCAAACTCCAGTTTTCCCGGTCACGGCGCTTGCTGCTGTGCCTTGGGAAGTGATCGCGTGATCAGCGAATGCACGGCAGCGCATGCTACTTTGCCGTTATCTCGCCGCGCTTCGCAGCTGCCGAGCATGTTGTTGCAAATCATGTGTGAACCTCCCGTGCAAATGTAACGCGGTTCAAATGAGCCATGGGCAGGGGAGGAGCGTCTGGCGAAAGTGTGAGGGGGAGGCAGTGAGAGAGGCGTCGCCACAGCTGCGCATGCCAGCCTCCCCACCACATTCTGCCCGACGCTCCTGTCCGTTTTCTTTCTGCCTTGGGTGTCTCGTTTGCTTGCTCGGTTACATGGGCATCGCCTTCGCCACTCTGCCGCCAAACACCTGTACCGGGCGCCAGAGTTCTGTGCACTACATGTGTTATGTCGTCTCAGGTTAGCCATGTGTGCATGTGTGAGGGCTAGGAAGAAAAAAACAAAACGCAGTCCCACCCAGTGTGAAATCTGCTGGAACAGCAGAGTTCTCTTTCGCCGGCGTTCACCCATCAACGGCAGCGGCATCGCCACCACGCAAATTCTCCGGCAGCCAAACGTCGGCTGCAGGAGGGAGAGGAACCTGCCCCTGCGAGACTACTGTGCCCTGTATTGGCAGGTCTGGGAACCTGCTCACACTCCTGTGTGACGCCAGACCTTCAGCAGACGGACGAAAAAGTTCAATTTACTACAGCTCCGTCGTTGAAAAAGGTGTTCAGATTTGGGGAAGCCATTACAGCGGCTCCTCCGCACTTGGAGCCTGTGGTGTAATTACTCCACTATAAATCTAAATTAGCCATCTTTATATAAAACGCACTAGAAAGTTCCACCGAATACACATGTTCAACAACCTCTCCACAACATTTACAAGACCGAGACACCTGCCTTAAATCCTTGAGCCACCTAAAAAGACCATTGTTACTTGCTGGATATTGTATGCAGTCAAAAACCTAGTCAGCCCCAAATAACTGCACTCCGTTTTATTAATGTTCTAAAGCTCCATTCACTAAAGATCTCCATGTATCCACGTTTTCTTATACCTACCAAGCTGAACACTAAATGTGCCATCACAAGGCACAATCTATGCGTGTCTGCATGGCTGTAGCTAGAAATGTTTTTTGGAGGGGGTTATGAGTTATCGTTATGAGTTATCGAAATAGCACTAAGTCTCACTTACACACTGCCTGGAAAGCATTTCAGAGTGGGTTCGCACCCTAGAACCCCCCCTCTGGCGTATGTGTAGGAAGGTTTTTCTCTACTAAAAACAAATTGAAAGCCAGCGCTTGTCCGTTCTGTCTTGTTTCGCCCTCTCTAGTCCCCGAGTTTTCGTGCTGCTCCCCCCCCCCTCCCCCTCAGGCAAGAAGAAAGCAGCAGAAGAGAAGCGCCGACCTTTGACCCTGCCGTCTTCTCCGTGGGGCTGGAGGCCGTGCTCCCAGTCGGAGAGGCTGCCGGGTGCGCCTGCTCCGTCATTTTCTCCAGGCCTGCACGAGCAAGAAGTACCACTAATAGTACCGCTAGTACCAAGTAGTACCACTTATTAGTACAGTGGAACCCCGATAATGCCACTTTCAAGAACTCATTTAAACAACTACATTTAATGTGTTTTCGCGTGATTTGTGAACCTTTAGCTAAAATCCCAAGTTTATAAAAAAAAAAAAAAAGAAAGAAGAGCCGCCCATTTTGTGCCCCCTCTTCTCCCCAGCGTCCGAGGTAGCCCGCCAGCCAAGCGCCTCACAGGCGTGAGATGAAGGCGACGTGGTCGAGCAAACTGAGAGGGGAAAAGGCGAGAGTGCCAAGGCCAAGCGAAATGAACGACAGTACCTGACGGCGATAGACAAAAGGCGGCAAGCAAAGAAAGGAGCAAGTAAAGAAACAACGCCGCTTTGAACGACACTGATTAGCTGAGAGCAGAGATAGAGGGAGAGAGAGCGTTGTGAAAGGAAGAAATGTGGATTGAGCGGGCGAGGAAAGCGCGTGATTTGATTTGATTGTGGGGTTTAACGCGCCGACGCAACGCAGGCGATGAGGCGCGCCGTAGTGGAGGGCTCCGGATTAATTTTGACCACCTGGGGATCTTTATCGTGCGCCGAAATCTCGTACACACGGGCGTTTTTGCTTTTCGCCTCCATCAGAAAAGCGGCCGCCGCGGCCGGGAATCGAACCCGCAACCTCGTGCTCAGCAGCGCAACGCCTTAGCCACTGAGCCACCGCGGCGGGTAAAGCGCGTGTTTGGTCACCGCCGTGGGGTTGCATCTATACAGGTTTTCGCGCTCGTCTGCTCGATGGGAGCTTCAAATCCATGGTCTGCCGGCCACCTGGACTTTGACTTGTTGCGGTTGGCACGTTGGCGTCCTGCTGCCGTGTGGGGCCACCACAGGTTAACTCCTCCCGCTTGCGAGTACCCGCCTGCTTGCTTGCGCCTGTCCAGCAAGTGGTATGGCCCGCCTGCGGACTTTTCCACATCAGGCAGTGGCAAACAGCTGTTAAAGGAGCCAGGAAGACAAAATACAGGTTGGGTTTATTACAAAGACTGCTTAGTCCCGACAACAATGATACCAATATCACCGCAATCTTCGAACAAATAACGGAGATATTAAAGAAAACGTGTGAAGCAGTCGCGACCCCCTAGCCAATGTCCTGCAACTTTTTTATGACGTCATGGAACCTTGTTTGCGCGATTGGCGGCCGCCTAACTGATCTGTTGTGACGACATGACTGGACGTCTGTAATGGGGCCTCTAGGTCCATTTGACCGCATCACTTGAATGCTAACGTGCAGTTAACGCACTGAAAATTATGCAGTCACTCCTTGGACGGCGTGGGCTCCGCGTGCCCTGACTTGTTTCCTCTGTGGCTACCCCTTGGTAGCCGCTGCCGCTGGAGGTCCCTGATGCCAGCGTTCGACGTGCGTGGTAATCCCTTGGGCGGCGGGATTCCTCGGTGGCTACCCCCTGGTAGCCGCTGCCACTGGAGGTTCCAGGTAGGCCCGGCTCGAACGTAGCCTTTCGGGGCTGTCGAGACGAAGGTCGACGGAGCGTGGACGTTGGCCGCAGGTGCCCAACCGCTGCAGCTGGGCCCACGAAGACACGGGTTCGTGGTGTGCCTAGGATGACGGTGCCAATGCGAAGTTGGCCCGCTCCCACCCAGGCTCGGATGGCATGGTCGATGGCCTGGCCACGTCCCCCTGGCTCCTTCCTTGGAAGCTCACGTGCTCCTGCCGCCTCCCGGCCTCTAGCCTCTTGCTCTTCTCTTTGTGCGCCCCGCTTTTATCCCCTCGGGGCTCTCTCGTGGCGCGCTCTCATCGGCTTCTTGCCTTTTCCATGTCCATACATGGCCATCACGCCACTGGTCTCCTGTGCGGCCTTCTCTGGTTGGCCGACCAGTGCGCTGCCCTATTTGCCCATGATGCCTCGGTGTTTCGGCGCTGGCGCTCGCTCATTGGTGCGCTCCTGGCGTGCACTTCAAATTCCCGTTCCTTTGTTCTTTTCGTCCCCTCTTTGGGGGTTTTGATGCCTCCCCTCTCGGGGGGTGCCCTTGATGCCCGACACCCACCAGGGTCCACCGTATGAAGCGAACCACGTGCACCCGAGCATCTTATCATCGGGGTTTTTAATGCACTGTTTCTATGGGGAGTTTGCTGGGACCACGGTGATCCGTCATAAGAAGCGGGTCGTCATAAGACTGGGGACGTATCAGTGGGGTTCCACTGCACTGCTTTTTTGGCACCCCCACCCCCAGGGGACAGCACATCACAGCATTTGGACGTCAAGTCTATATTTGATTCCAAAAATGCCTTGTCTGGGAATTTTTCGGGATTCGGAGACGGGCGGGAACTCGGGCTACCTGGTTCACTGCGAGAGCTACATCGAAGTGAAGAAGCAAGCAGAGACGACAGACATTTTGTTCACCTGTTGCTTCCCCATTTTGTCATGTCTTCCTTGCCTTTGCTACATACTGAGGTTCTGAGTGGGTGGTCGGATAGATGTGACACTCCACTGCTTGCGACATTTTATGTGCTGTGAAAGCATTATTGCAACACCTGTCTAAGAATCATGCGTGTCTAAGAATCACTATCCCAAATGAGACGTGTAATCGCACCGTCACCCACTGATCGAAGTACCACAATGCTTCACGAAGAGCAACTTCATGAATCTACTCCTCCTTTTTTTTGTCTCCCATTGCGTGGATGGATGCAAAGTTCTGCCAGCTTGCTCTCTTCCTCTCCATAGTGGCTAATAATTTGTTACTGTTTTCGAATTTTTTGCATCTTTGAATGGAGCAGAACCGAAGTCTAGTTCCTTCAAAACGAAACAAAGTCGTATTTTCTCTTCATGGCGCCTTTAAAACTAGATAGTGCGATTCGTAAGCAACAAAGGTGACCAGCAGGCTAATGGGAAAAATCAGAGATAAAAAATTTTGCCAATCATTGTGACAGCGGGTCATGATGAGCGTGCATGCATCCTGGCCAATCATGACGACTGACATCACAGTCATTTTCCATCAATGCACATAATCAATATCACAATGACAATGGCTCTCAACTTGCGTAGAAGCATTTGCTTTTAGGCAGTCAAACATTGTGACATTTCACTTCCAAATCACTGCACGCTGGGCACTTCTGATGCGATGCGGAACTTCATCTGAACATGGTGATAGCTAGGTTTCTCTCCAGACCTAACCGACCTAAAGGATACTAAAACACCCCCATTTATGAAAAGAATGCGTATAACTGATATACACGAGCCTTTTTCAAAAAAAAAAACTAACAAAAAAAAAAGGTAGAAGTGCACAAAGAAAGGCAGCCCTACTGGGCCTCAAACCCTGTCTCTATGCGGGAGAAGCCATAAGCTCATTTCAGCAATTGATCAGCAATTGGAACAGTGTTAAAGCTAACCACTAGATGGTGACTGGTGCAACGGGTAGTGCCTAGCCTGCAGTGTCTCGGAAACAAAATGCCGCGCAAGCGCCATTTTGCACGGCGTCAAAGAATGAGCAGCGCACGTGGTGTGGCTGCCAGGCTGGCGTTGAGTCCGATGGCCGGAGCGGTCTCCTCCGCTCCTGGTTTGGGCTCCGACGGGTCCGAGGCCGTGCTCGGAACGTTGGGCTGCTCCTCTCCGGGCGTGGTGGGGACGTTGGGCACGGAACTGCTGTTGCTTCCCCCTCCTGCGCCACTTCCCCCTCCCCCTCCTCCACCCCTGGAGCGCCGGCTGAGCGAGCGCTCGATGGTGCCCTGCTCCGTGGGCAGGTTGGCCAGCGCGTGGAACACGTGCCGCTTGCGGATCACCGTGTACACCAGGTTCGAGTTGCCTGTGGGGAGGACGAGCCAAGTCAAAGTCAGAGTCGAAGCCAAAGCCAAGTCAAGTGATCAATCACCTTTAACAGTTAGGTCCACTGCCGGGCTAGCACCTCCAACCACTCTTCTGCTGCTTGAGTCCATTCTTTGTCAAGTCTAATACGCCAGTCACGCGGCACATCTAATGACATTGAGAGCCAAAGTCATTCGCTCTAACGAGAATACCGAACGACATTTGAGGCGAATGACATTCGGTGGCTAACTGAGGTCTCGGACCTCTGTTAGCGGCCAAATGAGTAGTCTCGACAGCAGCGGAGTGTCACTAGAGAAGAAAATTCAGCAATAAACCAAAGAATACTGTTTCTGAAACTGTCAGTAAACTTATATTTTCTTCTTTGTGTTATTGTTCAGATAAAGAAAGACAAACAAGTACTAAGAAAAAAGGAAATCTCATCCACAGTGCGTTCGCTACCCTAATACACATTTTTTGCAGACTTGTCTCAGCTTGTGATGTCTACTGATGTCACCTAAACCGGTGATTTTCTTATTTTTATTTTTAAAAATACCATCCTTTGTTATGTTTTAAAAAAAAATATTGTGCGTGAAAACATTCTGCGAGGTCGCTAATCATCACCACTATCCCAATTAAATTGCATTTGTTTTGCTGCGTAGACCCGCACGGCTTATCCGATTGTCATTAACAGCTAATGTCATTCACTTTGAATGACATTACATGTGCCGTGTGACAGGGGTATAAGTCAAGACCGGACAAATGCACAGGTACCATTGTGATTCTCGGCTGGTGTGTATTTAATGAGCCATGTACTTCTTACGGCCTCTGCTGAAGTCCTTAGCTAAAGAAGTCCAGCTGCCTACCCATGTCTGCAACAACACATTCAAAAGCGTAGCAGCCGCAAAAGCCGCTTAACACTCACGAAATAATACGTGTCTGGCATTTCATTGAAGAGAACCTCAGAGGGAAACTAAACTTACATCCAAAGTAACCTCAAACGAAAATAAAAGTCATGTCTGACATAAAGCAAAGTAAGAATTAGAGTTACATGTAAGGAAAAAATTTAAATTCCCTGTAATGGAACCAAAACGTTAAGTACCATCACATGTTACGTTCAAAACGTTATTGTCATGCTCCACTTTAACAAAATCTATTACTGCTACACCAAGGGCTGGTACACTGGTTGCAATCCAAGGACTGACAATATGCTTTCAGCTTGGTCAAGTAATGTACACCGACTTCCTTTCATACGAACGCTGCTGAAGCGAGATCGGTTGCTGTCCTCGTTTTTTGTCTTTTATATGATTTATGGAAATTGGTTTAATAAGAAAGGACTTCTTGCTACATGTGACACGAAAACAGAGGGAAAAGATAGAGTTCACGACACAGAACATCTTGCCGCAGCTTGGGTCATGGTAAGAAGAAAGTTGATATGGCACAGGGTCAGATGTACTTTTAGCAGACGCAATTATTACATGGTACAGTGGAAACCCGATAATACGACTTTCAAGGGGTACGGGTAAATTCCACCCCAGTAGATGGCCCCGTGTGACAGGTGGTCTAAGAACTTGTTTAAAAAACTACACCTAGTGCATTCTCTCGTAATTTGCAAACTCCTACATGAAATCCCAAGTTAACAATGAAGCAGAACACCACAGAAGCGTTTATTTTGTGCCCCCCTCTCCATCACGGCGTCTGTGCTAGCCTGCCAGCCTTGCCCCGCACGCGTGCAAGGCAAACTGGGAAGGCCGCCGCGGCCGAGCCAATCGAGAGGGGAAAAGGCGAGAGTGGTACACTGCCAGGGCCAAGTGAGATGAATGAGGGTAGGAGGCGACGATGAGGAACGAAGCGGCAACGCGGCTTTGAAAGACACTGATGGGCAGAGAGCAGAGACAGAGGGGGAGAGAGAGCGTTGTGAAAGGAAGCAGCATGGATAGAGCGGGCGAGGAAAGCGGGTGTTCCGTCATCCCCGTGGAGTTGCAGCGCACGCGTTTTCACGTTTGTTGGATCGGTGGGAGCTACAAATTGCTGGTCCGCCAGCCAGCCGGACTTTGACTTGTCGCAGTTGGCGCATCAGCATTATGCTGCCACGTGGAACCGTGGAAGTGTTAAGCTCCCACCCCCCTGCCCGCTTGAGCCCGTTCCCCAAGTGGTTGGGCCTGCCGTGGACTGTTTAACTTAGCACATCCGGCAGCATCAAACGGGGCTTTAGAAATGAAGGTCAGGACGAGGCTGCGAAGCGGTGAAAAAGGTGGGAAAAATGCCGGTTCATACCCACCAGGGTCCATCGTATGAAGCAGACTGTGTGCACCCGAGTATTTTATATTTGGGGTTTCTGATGAATTGTTTCTATGGGCAGTCCGCCGGGACTGTGGTGATGTGATTGATTTGATTGCAGGGTTTAACGTGCTGACGCAATGCAGGCGATGAGGGGCGCCGTAGTGGAAGGCCCCGGATAAATTTTGACCACCTGGGGACCCTTAACGTGCGCCGAAATCTCAACACACGGGCGTCTTTGTTTTTCGCCTCCATCAGAAAAGCGGCCGCCACGGCCGAGAATCGAACCAGCGACCTGACCGCGGTGATCCGTTGTAAGAAGTGGGTTGTAAAACCGGTGGACGTATTATCGGGGTTCCACTCCGGTAAAATGAATGCCTTGGTATTCTTTCACTCCTTTCTATATCTGCAAACAAGGTACACAGAAAAGAATAAAGCTTGGGGCGTTGTTAGGGGTGTTTTGTTCATGTGTCAATGAAAAATATGTGCAAAAGACTTTTCTTAAGAGAACATTTTAGCTTCAATATTCCATGGGAGTCATTTCATCAGCCTCTGCAATTGAGCTCAGCATGGAGGGTTTCCCGAAGAAAATTTCAGTCCTGCATTAAATGCCTTTAATGAGCCAGGTTTTGTAGTTAAAACATTTGAAGAATTTTTTTTCATGGAAACGAATAAAAGGAGGTAAAGGCGCTGATTTTAGTACCACGAATAAGTCTAAAGGGCCCCCTTTGCCCTGTGCTGCATCACCTTTCTTCTTAGCACGAGCCAGGCTACACAGCTTCTGTCTTGGCACCTGACTTCTATGCCTTTTGTTATGCGTGTCGCAAATAGCAAGAAGGGCTTTCTTATCAAAACAAATCTCCATAAATAATTCGAGAGGCAAACAAAAAGATTCAGTACCGGCCGTTGAACCCAATTAGGTCACCACACCAGCCTCGATAAAAAAGGAACATGCTCTAGAACATCCCCCAACTTTCAAGCATAGCTGTGACTGCATCCATGTACTGCACCAGTGCTGCACCAGTGCTGTACCAGACAACAATGTACTGATTCTTGGTACTTTCATACTGATGTCAAATATGGGCCAGGAAGTGGAGCACTATGATAATGTTGCTTACTGTATTTACATGATTGTAGGTTGACCCTTTTTTTTCAAATTTGACAATCCAATGATAGGGGGTCGAACTAGAATTGAAATCGAGCCGTGTACTGCTAAAAACGGCAAGAGAAATGAGAAATCAGCAGTGCTACGAGCTGGGGACAGCTTTGCACCCCCGTTTCCATGGTTATGGTCGAAGCTCAGAGTATTAATTTACCACTGCATACATTCTGGTGTAAATAAAGGTGATGCCGACTTTGAAAGTTGGCTTTCCCAATCTGTGCCCTTTGTCCAATGTACTTAGGGAAACTAACCTCCCACCACCGCGTTCGGAAGTGTACTGAACAATGTGATGTGATCGTGGCTACATTAGTGCCGTGCATTGAATCGAGGGATTCGCTGATACTCATTTTGTTTATTAGAGACGAACAAAATGCTTCTTGAATGCGAGTAATGTACTCACTAATAAAAGGAAATTGCACGCGGCTGCTTCCGTCAGCCGTCATGTTGTTTGTTTTGGCACGGCCCCTCGATCAAGCGCACGCAAGGTGCGGCCTGCCGCGTCGCGCCGCTGCCTATGGGCGAGCGCGTCTCGGCGGAGTTGACAGTTGCGGCCGTTGTTTTCAGTGAGGGCGCTACCGTCCGGGGACGAGTCGGAGAGCCGGCCGCGCTGTCGAACCGCGCTTTCGGCGGGAACGGGAGCACGACAGTTAGCGCATAGTTTGCGTTCGTGCGCACATCCCCTCGAACTCATGTGGTGCGGATGTGAAACGTGATTGTTGCGATCAGTGAGTCATTATTCTGTGTGCGTTTAGTGACATTAAGTCTCGTGCAAGCGGCGCGATGCCGCGCAACTGCTGTGTGCCGCTCTGCGACGCGAACGCCAAAAAAGACCCCGGAGTGCGGTACCACGAGTTTCCTAGCAACACGGAACGTCGTGAGGCGTGGTTGAAGAATATTTCTCGCGAAGGACTAGCAGGAAGAGGGAGTAAATGGCAACCAAGTGACTGGTCGCTGGTATGCTCTAGGCATTTTTTAGAAAGCGACTACAGGACAAACACGAAGGTAAGGATTTTACTTCCGACCGCCGTACCCACCGTGTTTCCTAACTACCCAGAGTACATGCAGAAAGGAGCTGCGAACCCCAGAAAACGCCGCAAATGTAACTCTGATTTTGATGCAAGTACCTGCCCAAGAGAGAGCCCCAGCGAAGGTTCCCTGCCTGATAACAATGATATAGAAGCGCTCGCTCCTGACTTCCTCGCAGAAAAGTGCGCAGAAAGTACGTTTTCAACTGATGTGGGGTGCCAAACCACCGTGGACATCTCGCGCATCTTAGAGGAGAACAAGAAAACAGAGGCTCGACTAAAAAAAAAGATATCTCGCCAATTAAACGACCTGCAAAGATTGCAGAGCGAACTGGACGAACTGAAAGACCGCCTTCGATCGTATGAAAACGACAAGGCAATTCAAGCTTTCGTGCAGGTTTTGGAAACTGCAAAAGAGGGCGACAAATCTGCTCGCTTTATTAGTAACCAAGTTGCCAATTTCAACAAGCAAAAGCCCTCCTACTGCGAAGAAATACTGCGCGAATGTGTGCTTTGGAAAGCATGCTCGCAAAAGGGGTATGAACACTTGCGCGCTAGAGGTCTTTTGAAGCTACCATGTCGTTCCACACTTCAAAAGTATGTGGGGAACTCGACCGGTGAGGTTGGTGTGACCTCCTTGATAAAGGAGCGCCTTCGTGTGGAGTGGAAGGAACTGTGTGTTGCGCAAGAAGATTATTGCTCCCTCATTATTGATGAGATGGCTATCGCACAGAAGGTTATATATGACCGACAAGTGGACAAAATATTTGGCCTTGTTGACATGGGCCCCGGGGGAGACACAAGCACGACACCTCAAGTGGCAAACCGCCTGTTGTGCTTTGTTTTACGGGGATTGTCAACCAGCTATGTGATACCCGTTGGCTATTTCTTCACCCGATGCCTGAAGAACGACAAGCTGTTTTCTATGACGATGGAAGTTCTGAAAGCTGTCGAAGAGGTGGGATTTCTCGTGACGAGAGTCGTAACTGACAACCACCAAACAAATACTGCCCTTTTCAAACGTTTTTCGGACGATGGCACTCTTGTTCATGCTGTGCCTCACCCTTTAAGGAAGGGTGACCCACTTTTTCTTTCGTTTGATCCCAATCATCTGATAAAGAACCTGCGCACCAACTTCCTTGAGCGAGAGATGATGGACGAAAATGGAGATATTCGAGGCGGCTTCTACCTGAAGAAACTGTTTGAAATACAGTCAGAGCTGCTGGTTAAGCCAGTAAGATTCCTCACTCGTGCTCACGTGGAGCCAACCAACTTGGAGAAGATGAAAGTTTGCAGGGCTACTCAGATATTCTCTCCACCCGTTATTGCGACTCTCCAGTTTCTTCAAGACAACCCAAGCAGCCATCCGGACGCACATGAGTTTGAAAACTGCTCTGCCACAATCAACTTCATGAAAATGGTAGCAAAGTGGTACGCTCTCCATGACATCGGCAAAGTTCAGTCTTCAGGACCGCATGACGGACCTTTCATTGTGACCGATGATGAACGGCTTTCGTGGCTGGAACTTGACTTCGTGTGCTACATGGAAGACCTCCGGATGCACAGTGACAGGTCGAAACGAATGACGAAGGAGACCTATGAAGCGACCCTTTTGACGACAAAGTCAACTGTGGCTCTCATTGAATTTCTCCTCGATCATGTCAAGTAAGATATATTTTGTCTACGCCTTAGTTTGTTTACTAGTGTTTGGACGATCCGACTTGTCAGTTTGCTTTCGAGTGTCACCGACCCTTACGTGCGGCATTTGTGCTTTTTTTCAGTTTCCGCTATGTCCTGACACGTGGCTTAAACAGCGACCCCGTGGAGTCACTGTTCAGTTGTCTTAGGCAGTTTAATGGCGGCAATGACAAAGTGGACGCCCGGACGGCAGTTTACACTGTGGAGAAACTGCTAAAGGTACTGTTTAAAACCTCACCGATAATAATGTTATGAAACAAGCAATATTTTTTTTTTTCAGGTTGGAATTCTGCAAGCGGCAAAAAGTGGTAACGCACCCGCTTCTTCTGAAATGAAGGCACCCATCCGGATGGCCGTTCAGAATGTTGAAACCTATCCACTGCCAGCGCCAGTGGTGTTTGCTACGAGAGAACTTGCCAGCGAGATCGAGTTCGTGAACCGGTTCTCTGAAGAAGCAGACATCGAGATAGCACCTGTGGCATTCTTGGCTGGTTATGTTGCTCGTGTATGTGTGGAAAAGGTACGGGTTGTTTCGACGATATTTCATAAAACGCATTTTTATTTTGGTTTATTTTTTGTGGCACAGGCGATAACAATCTATAGATAGTGATCGTAGCTAGCTTTCGATACGGTGTACTGGTTTGTTCTTGCATTATTAAAGTTCAGATAGAAACCTCTGTGCTAGTACCTAGTGCCTGCTTTAATGACAGTCTCATTCTTGTTTTTAGGTGCCCTGCCGGTCATGCAAAGCTTTGCTGCAGGCTGAGGATCCATCACAACCAATTTATGGGCTCCTCAAGCACATGGACAACGGAAACTTGACCTACCCTAAAACTGACGTAGTCGGGCTATGCAAGCTCACGTGCAACTTCGTAAGCCGGGTGATGAAATCAGAAGAGGTCAGACGAAGTAGCCAGCTGTGCAAAATGATGTTGTCAGCACTTCTTCCACACTTTACACGCTGTCCTCAATTAATCTGCGAAAGCCGTGACAGCGTCCACACTGAGAAGCTTTGCAAAGTGTTTTTAATCAAGCTCTTACGACCCCTGCTAGCAAACTGGGCGGGTGATATAAACTCGACAGTAGAGCGACTTCTGAGGCTGTCTCATAAACCTCTTTCAAGGAAGGTTTTCCTTCCGTTTGTAAATATCTTTCATTGTAAATATCTTTCATTACATTAATGTGTTTGAAGAAACGTTTTCTTATTTGAAATACTATATTGACCTCATCTCTTGCTTTATTTTTTCTGAAGAAGGAATTTCAGACTGTAAATACGTTTTTCGTAACTGCTGTTGTAAACAAAATAAAGGCCTGCATGAAACTCCCAGTTCAGACTTTTTTTTCTTGGCTTCGAACAACAGTATTCCACAAATGGGCACGTAAACTTACAATGCCTTTGACTGTGGGGTTTAACGCGCCGACGCAACGCAGGCGATAAGGCGCGCCGTAGTGGAGGGCTCCGGATTAATTTGGACCACCTGGGGACCTTTAACGTGCGCCGAAACCTCGTAAACACGGGCGTTTTTGCTTTTCGCCTGCATCGGAAAAGCGGCCGCCGCGGCCAGGAATCGAAACCGCGACCTCGTGTTCAGCAGCGCAACGCCTTGCCACTGAGCCACCGCGGCGGGTTTTTACTAGGCCGTTATGCAACTTAACTTGCAAGTGATTTCTTTTAAGGGGAATATAAATATATATGAACCTGGGTCTCAAAGCTCCCATAGT
Organism: Haemaphysalis longicornis; assembly: GCF_048455015.1. NCBI lineage: Eukaryota > Metazoa > Arthropoda > Arachnida > Ixodida > Ixodidae > Haemaphysalis > Haemaphysalis longicornis. The sequence goes on along the minus strand of NW_027526214.1, from coordinate 53,416,664 downwards.
CACTTTTCCGGATATAAATACACAATGCAAATGATACTGCGTGAAATACCGGTGAATGCGAACGCCGTAAACACATGGAACGCTATGCCAGTTCGAAGTAAAGATGTTTGTAACTTCAGGCTCCTTATGAGCCATTTTCAGTGGCAGTAAGCTTCAACCTCATTGCGGACCGACTATTAAAACTCAGCAGCAGCTCGATGAGTGCGCGCCTTGTGTGGTTAGCAACGAGCGGCCGTGCGCCACGCAAGCAACCCGGCTAGGCGGGTATTCCGGCACGCGCTAGCAGATACAAGTGAGACTTTGCCAATATAAAGGCTTTTGCAATATGAACTTTAGCTCTCACAACTATAAAAAATCGAATTGCATTCATCCGTTTCAAACAAAGCCAAGCATATCGGCATATCGGCGCCGTCGTCACAGCGCTTCTCCAAGGCTTTCTCCGGAGAGCGTTTCCCCGGATGGTAGCGCTCGGCGGCGGCCAAGAGAACTAGAGCCCGGACGCCGTTTTGGCGTCACGTAGCAGGCCGCACCTTGCGTGCACTTGATCGAGGGGCCGTGGTTTTGGTATCACGCGGCAGTGGCCGCTGCTGGTTGCTTCGATGGGTGTCACCTCGCAGCGAATGTGTTCTCCCCGCTCAATGCACAGCGCATGGTTATTCCACGTGCTTATACAAAAGCGTTTCTTTTTTAACATCTACTGCGTGTACCACGAGTGCATGACTCTTGTGGGAGCATCGATCATTGATGCAAGAGGCGCCGTATGGGGGGTGTTGGCAGTTGATGGAAGAGCGTCTCTTTGTGATACAATTTTCTAGGCAGCGCTCGCATTTTTCTTTTTTTTTTGGAGACATGCAATTTTGGGGGTGTCGACCTACATTCGAGTCAACTTACAATCGCGTAAATACGGTAAATAAGATAGTATGACGGAACTATAGTTTTTATTTCCGACTGCACCAGACGTAATTCGCTTTCCTTTCGGGTTCCACTGAATGTGGCGCTAGGCAAGGAGACAAAAACGTGTGAGGACGTTCTGTCCACTAGTGCGAAGCGGCGCTTGCATGCAGCAGCCCGCACGAACAGAGGCCCAGCCAAGCCCCGGTTGTGCCGGGAAGAAGGGCCGGTCGGGGGTGCACCCACCGTCAAACTGGTACTGTATGATGTTGTTGAAGATCTCCAGCAGGAAGAACACCAGGTGGTGGTTGGTCGGGTTCGAGTACAGGAACCACGGGGTGCTGAACGCCTGCACAGCGGGGAACACCCGCACTGAGAAGCTTTCACGACAGGGGGACACGAAGACAAAAGGGCCACTGTGCTCAATTTTTGGAAGAGGCGGCACTGGAGGCCCCACTGCAAGTGCCCAGTTGTGCTCCCTGGCAGTGGCTGTGGTCAGGGACTGCTGCCCACTGCACAAACTAGATTCCGTGAAGTCACGGAGAAATCGCTGGAAAGCGGCTAAGGAGTTGCGTGCGCTACATATACGTGATTTCTTCAACCCTTTGCCTACCGTAGATTAGCTCAGCCCGTACACACGGGTTGCACGCTCCTGCCGAAGACGAGCTCGTCCACGCTAAAACAAGCACTTGCGCGCTACCACAGTCAAGGTACCCTGAGACATGCTAGCTTATTTACCATGGTAGTGATGTTTATCACGCTAGTTTATTTTGAACCGGTTTTATCCATTGTACACTGGTTCTTTGACCATCGTTTGGCAACTTTACAACAGGAGATGTCAGCGCCTCCCGTCGCTTGACGATGGCAGACGCCAACAGCACGAGCCCCTAAGGTGTTTCAACCCCAAAAAAATTTGCTTAATAACCCTTTCGCTCTCATGGACAAATATAGTCGTCATGAGATTTTGTACCAAAATGGCCGATGTTGACCATACTCGTCACCGGCCATTTTGGAGCCCTGACGGCGCTTATTTGCAAGGCATTGCAGCCAAGACACCGATCCCACTGCACGCAATGGTTGAAGTCGAAGCTTTGCCATGAGCAATCCCTCAGCCACTGGACTTTGACTCATTATGGAGGAGGAGGAGGAGGAATAAACGTCTTCGCAGAGCAGTCAGCCCTGGAGAAGAGTCCTCATTCCAGGATCCCGTGGGGCCATCCAGCTTCTCGGGCTTTCCCAGTGCCTAATAAGGAGGGACACTGCTCTAAAAACAGCTTCCTCTAATTGCCAAGTGAACTCTGTGAAACTTGTCAGTCTGGCTGCTTGTACCCCACTGATTTCAAATGTCGCGTTATTTTATGAGTCAGTCAAGTGGTTACCAAGATAATCAGAGATGATTAGCCACTTTTGGAGGAACAATACACAGAACCGTGTTGGTCATAAGACTGCAATCTTTACATTTTCCAATACCACGAACCCTGGGGAGTGCAATGAGAGAATCGGTTTCTTGATGCACTGCTCAGAACTAATTTTACAGCTCCTTGAACTTCGGTGTTTGAAGTGGGCACTCAGAATGGTTCCTTGCCATTGGTGCCACTGGTGCCACAACACCTTTGCGTTGTGTTTCTTCCTTCGTCGTCATTTTCAAGTAGCGCTTTTGCAATCATGAATCTGTACCAACAAGCCCAACTGGCAGTTCTTCAGTGATGTGCTATGCAGCATTCTCACTTTACTTGAGCTGCGTACCGTTCAACACAACTGCCCATGCATGTTTAGACCTATTCGTTGCATTTACATTTGACTCATACAGTGGAACCCCGATGATACGTCCCCCGTTTTTACGACGACCCACTGCTTACGACAGATCATGGCAGTCCCGGCAAACGTCCATAGAAACAATGCATTACAATCCCCAATTACACAACACTTGGGTCATGGAGCCAGAGTTATTGAGGAGGCACAACAGGGCTTGCTCCGGCGGCGTGATAAAGTCACGGCGCCGAGCACGAAACCGATGTGCCCTCTGTCGCGAGGCGCCAAAGGGAAAGGCTCGCCAGTTCAAGGTCAGTCCCTGCATAGCCGTCTGCCGTCATGGGAAGACGACGCCAACGAATCCCTCACGCGACTGCACTTTCATTGGAGCCGGTTTGCGGCGAAAGAAATCTTCGCGTTTCAAACATCGTTGTCGTTAGAGGCTTTGATTTCTTTTTAGAACAATTAAAAAAAAAAACTTGTGGTATGACAAAGCTAGGTATGACGAGTTCCAGTGAATGATGGTTCTTATCCTCTGTGCCATTAATTCATATTGAGACTGTTGTAACTTCGCCGCCCTGCCTGTGCAACATGAAAAGTGCGCGCAAATCTGAGAAGCCATTGATCGGTGAGAGCGGTGAGAGTGAATCACTTGTGGCGAGAAGGCGACGTCGGCAGATGTCGTCTGCTCTGGGATTCCTTCTCTCCAAGTGCGGTACGGCCTGTAACTAGGGTAGTATGCTGCTGGTGAAATGTGCAGCACTTCCATTCATTTATTTTACGGAAAGAAATATGGCAACTTTTACAATATTACAATATATTTGATATCACGGTTTTTGTGCCTCGCGTCCATAGAAGAACATGTAAACTATGGCAACGCGCTCGACGCGCCATCTGTTGTGCTGCTCCGCAAGCTGCATTCCCTCCTTGCCAGACAGTGACATTAACGCGCCGCCCGCCTTGTTATTACAACACAGTGGTGATGCGATGTTTTCCCACGGTCCCGCGAAAGTCATATCATTGGGGCTCCACTGTATTTTGCTTAGTCATGTTTTATAACAATTGCATTGTAGTTGAATTGTGCTGATGTTCCTTCTTTTATACCGCTCTGCTGCAAGCTGTCATCAACGGACCACTACCTCTTCACTGGTGGTCGGCAGAGAATTCACTGCCCTCCCGGTCTGCTCTCGAGGCATGTGCACAAGTAGGAAGAATGCTGTCTGCTGCAAAGACTGTTTGCGCATAATCATTGCACAACATAATGGAGCGCCATTTTTAATAAAAGAAATTAATGTGACTAACACGCTCCTTTGATCCCTTCATCCTTTGTTTACTTTACTTCAACCCTTTGAGCTTGCACGGAGATGCCACTTCCCACCACCCCCACACAACAATCAAGGCACGCACTCACCTCGAGCAGGTGAAGCAGCTTGGTGCTGGCAACCATGGACAGGGTCTTCAGGTATGGCGACACTGCACGCCACAACGTCTGACTTGTGACAGAGCCGTGCATGGGCACGACGCGCACATGTCAGGTTCGAACGCACAACGCAGCAATTACGGAGTACAACAACGGGAAAGCACATCATGCAGGCTCAAATTCACACTTCTTGCACTAATGGGTGCTGATTCACCCGAGCTTAAGGGGCCACGGAGACAAAATACAAGTTTGTTTTTTACAGTCGAACCCATCAATAACGAAACCGGCGGGGGAAGCAAAAATTTCCCCGCATTTCCCCGAGGGGAAGAATGTGAAAGTGCGAATGCAGGAGTTTAATTTGCGCGGTTCGGTAATGTTCGCGATAGAGAGATCACACACACACACACAACTGCAAAGAAAGAAAGATGCATTTATTCACAGACACCTATTTGTGTTGTTGTTGTACTTGATTGCTAGAGCGGATCTCAGCTTTGAAATTTCGTGTCAGTACTCCTTTAAGCGGGTGCATTAGCCCTTCTCATGCCCGATTCCTGGCCAATCCCCCACGTGGGTATGTGCCATGTCAGCGGCCAGGCAGCGCGCACCCATCTCCCCGCGTTGCCAAGGAAGACGAGGAGATTCCTGGCCAATCCCCCACGTGGGTATGTGCCATGTCAGCGGCCAGGCAGCGCGCGCCCATCTCCCCCCGTTGCCAAGGAAGACGAGGAGCGCGCGCACCCGCAGCTGTTGCTATGTGGACGGACGGCGGTCAACGGAATTCAGGGTCGCTTATAAAGTGCATTCGCACTTAAAAAATTCGCTTTTGCGGGAACTTCGTTGCTGCGAGAATGAAGCATAAACGACAGAAAAATCGGACGCAAGCCAAAATTTATTTCCGAAAGTCGGTTATAATTACTTCGCGAACCTTCCCTTGCAGCAACCAGAACGACCGGATCGTGTCAAACGCATCCAAAGCAACCCGCAGGTTCGCCTTCTCTGCACGTCTTTCTCCTTGGCCCTCAGCACTGCGCATGTCCGAGCTCGCAAGCTAAGCCCAGCTTCTGTTGATAAACTTTTACAGAGAGTGCACCTCGCTGCAATGCTTTTCACAGAACTAAGTGAGCACCGCTCTGTTGACGTCCAGAAGGGCCACAGTCGTCAATGGTTTGTTTTGCGCACGTGTGCCATTAAAAACTGGCAGCCTTGATTTTCAAAATGGTGGAGCTAGGTTCCGGCACTTATAAACTCCTCGTCGCTATCCTACCTTCCTCCACTTGGGCCACTGATTTGGGCCTTCGCTTGTAGCGCTAAAAACTTCCACTTTTAGGCTGGCGGAGGCATCTTACTGAGAGAAAACACGTCTATCACCGCACACACAACAAATGCACGCATGCTGCTCAGCGGTAGCGAGCTAGCGTAGCCCAAGCCAAAGCCGCACGGCCGTACCATGAGTCACCATGTGTCGCCCCCTGGTGGTGTTGCTGCAAAGTTGCCTCCACAACCACCTGCTGCATGGCCTTTAGTAAACAAATATGGCGGCAGCCATGCAAGCATGCTTTGGCAAATTTTTATGCACTTTGAGTCCGAAAAAAAGGAATTTTAAGCACTTTTTGGTTACTTTTAGCCTCAAATTGGTAGGTAAAATGCCGGTTGGACTTGCAGCGAATTTTGTTAACGTGGAATTGCTTTCCAGAAACATTTCACTGCCGTGGGATATGAAATACATGGGCGTCTATGGACATCTATGGACGTTTGCTGGGGATCTGAAAATATTTTGTTGCCACGGGAATTTCGTACTCGTGAGATTTCATTATCGCGGGGTTTGATTGTATTCGAATGATTTCGTGTTTTACAGTGTCCCCAGTGCTTGTCTGGATGCAAACGGTGTTTTATTCACTGAAAAATTAATCAATTCAAGTTAAAATTTTGCTCTTCCCACTAAATCGTGTGTTTTCGTGGTCTGCAATGACACCACAGGAATCCACCGCTCTGCAGCCGATTGGGAAGCCTTGTTTACCGTTAGTGGACCTAGATGGTGCCACCATACTGTGGCAAGCCGTTTTCTGCCTCTGGTTCGTTTTTGACCGTATGTGAACCTGGCTTGTTTTAGTGCACGTAGAAAATAATCGTTTCATGAAATATAGTGACAAATGTAGTCACGTAAGATACCGTTGCTTGCATCAATCGGCCAGTGTTGTCTGAGCTAAACCAAGCATAGTGCGTGCAGTACCAACAACACTACACATCGGTACGTCTATGTTTTGTGGGCTAACGTACGGGATAGCAGAGGACCCCGGCTAGCTTTGCTAGAGAACGCTACGCGCCGTACACTAGCCCTGCGGAATCCGAAGACTCACGCACGGGTTCGGGTACTCACATGCGGTAGACAGGCTCCGGCAATCCAAAGTAAGGCTTTATTGCCTGGCAGATACAGTGCATACACCAGACAACACGACTATCGCTCGCGGGGAGACAGTGGCTCCTGTCGCTCGCTCAAGCCGCTGGGCTCAGACCTCGATATCCGTCATCACGGCCGCGGGAGCAGGGGAGGCATCCCGAGGCGACCGATCAGGGCAGAATCTCTCGGCAGAGTCCCCGCGGCACGCTCTCGCGGGCCGCTCGTCAGCTTGGGTGGAGGAGAGGAGGTCTCCTCCGGCGATCGAGAAGAGGGCGGCGAGGGAGAAGGCGACGAACCGGTCGTCCCTCCCCCTCGCCCCCCGCACACGTTTGCGGCGAGCCGGTTTCGGCGCGTCGCGCGGGGTCGTGGAGAGCACGACCTACGTGACGCGCCGGCTACCCAAAATGGCGGCTCCCAGCTCGCCCCAGCACGTGTGCGGACAAGGCGTGGGGGCACAAGGATCCCCACAGTTTATGTGTGCTTTCGTAACTTCCACTGTTTGTCCCACCATTCTTACTGCTTTAAGAAGAATGTGCCCTAAATCGAAGTGCAAATAGCCCATTCGGCAAGCTTATAAGCTCTGCCTAATTTGCGTTTGCTTTTGCCAGCCTCCCGCCAATCGCAGAGCTGGCTGGTATGACATCATAGGTTCTGTTGTGGGAAATGAGCAAGTGGGTCGCATGGCCATTCCCTTTTTTCCTGACGATATAGCTTATTTGAGCGAAGTTTACAATAAAACTGGTGTCAGTATGATTCTAACGAGTCAATATTTTTAATGAACCAAACGTGTTTTCTCTTCATGGCTCCTTTAAGAGCATTTAGAAACTGCAGCAGCACTGATCATTACAAAATACACAAATCTGTGCCCCATATAAACCTACACGTCAGTTTCCTCATGGGCTGTACTCCCCTCTCCAAAATTTCCTCCACTGGTACCTCGTCTGGTACCTAGTTCTATCACCTGCAGTCTGCACCGAGTCCAAACAATAAAAAGTTCATTGTTTGAATAAATATCGGAATCAATCTGGGGGGAAAAAGAAATGCACCGACGATTGCAATGCTCCCTAATGCAAAACTTGTGAGTAGCACGAACTACAGTCTTCTAAGTTACGGTGCATATCTGCTGTGTCTCAGGAAGTGATCGTGTGATCACCAAACGCACGTGCTCCTCTGCAGCGCGTTGCTGCCGCCGAGCATGTTCTTGCAAGTCTGGCTTGAATCTCCTGTACAAATGTCGTGTGGTCCAGACAAGCCTAGAAATGGAGGAGCAGCATCTGGCAAAAGTGTGAGGGGGAGGCAGTGAGAGAGATGATGCCACAGCAGTGCATGCCGTCCTCCTCCTCACACCTTTGTTACATGCTATGTCGAGCGTTTTGCGTGGCTTCAGCATACTGCCCTCCCCATCACACTTCCGCCTCTTACTTTCCGTCTGCGTGCTCGGTTACAATGCCGTCACTTTCACCACGACCACCGCCACGACCAAACCATAGTAGCGGCCACCAAAGTGCTGCGCATTAAACAAACAAACAAAAAGAAAACCCATGGAGGGTAGGCTGACTGCCAACTGTGCATTCTTAGCAGGTTGTCTCGTGTCTTCAGAGCTCTCTCCTCAGTGCTGTTTTTCAACAACACCCCCTCCCTCAGTTCTCAGTTTATCTGGTTTCTTCCTTTCTGGAAATATTTTGTTCAAATTTTGACGTTTCAGGCTCTCACCCACGGAGCATGCATTTTTCTCGTAAAGCGTCGCTTTATGCAAAAGCAACGCAGTTACGATTTCACATCTCTCATAGCAACACACACTGGATCCCGCATAGCATGCATAAAGGGGCAAAGCGCTCACCGTTGACGATGATGGTGAGCAGGCAGTCAAAGAGGGGCTGCAGCCGCTGGTGGCCGGTGGTGATTATCTTGTGGAACACCTGCACGGACCAGTGGCCACCACCTCTCACACTTCCCCCGTTCAGCAATGCGGCACACCATGCACTGGCTACCTCGGTCAACCCCCGGATTTTGCACCACTGCCTGTTCAGTGATTTCAACGCAAGTGTGTCCCTCCGTGTACCTACCCCACCATCATGCGGTCTCCGTTATTTGCCTCTCCGAAGCAGTTTCGAGCACTCCCTGTGCAGGCCAAAGCTTCGCTCGCAATGCAGAAAAGCTACGAACGAATAAAACACAGAGCTCTTCTGCAGCAGTTCTGAGCCCTCCAAAATGACAAGTAAGAGAGGCATGTAGTTCAGCCCACTAAACTTCAAAATGAGTGCGTTCACAAGCTCTTCCACACACTCCCAGTTTCGGTGCAACCACACAGCAGCTATGACGGTGGGCGTCTAGCGATTGCATTGGAAGTGGCGTTTTGCTGGCAAGAAATCACCCAAGGTTCGCACAGGATTCAGGGACAAGAATTCAAGGATACTCGATGACTTTCAAGGCCTGCCAAGGCATTTTCAAGGGTGCAGAGGAGCAAGTGTGCTAACGTTTTGCTACTGTTTTCACACGTTAAACGTTTGCTTCTTTACACCTCAAAAAATGACCCCAAGAAAAATCTGTTCAGAACAGCTCCACCTTTTCGAAGTGGAAAAGTTTACTCCCACCCACGTTAATATTGAGGGAGCTTTGCAAAAGCCATGCAATCTTGATTTTTTCAAGCTCTGCAAATGATCTTCGTACACAGTCTCGGTTAACGAGGAACATAATAACACCTGCCACTACCATCTCCCAAAAAAGGTCTGTGTTCATTGAGGGGGGAATGGACGACTCTACTGGCTCTGCCCACCATCACACCCGTCAAAATATAAAATATTCCAGCAAAGCTTAGCAGCTAGATGCACTGTGTTCTCACATTCAGAGTTTTGCTTATCTGCGCTCATTCTTATTTCACCTTGGAGTGTCAGCAACATTCGCCTTCGAAACGTAGTGGGGCATAGCTGTGGTGGGGCAGAGCAACGGGAAGATATGCAAAATTAATACCACGGTTAGCCAATGCAGAAAGCAGTATGGAAAATTGGAAGGGGACATATGCTCATTTCTGCCTTGTCCGATGAAGGGGTTTCGTTCCATACGAGCCATTGTGTAAAGCAGCACGCCTGTGCTCCCAAGCTCACTTTAAATTGTAAAAGGTTTATAAAGCAGCACTACTGCACCCCCAAGCAGGCTTTAAGTTGTAAAAAGCATGTTTGAATGGGGAGTGTGCGGGGCCCCACTGATATAAGTTACGAAACCTGGTCACGTAATCGGGTCTCCTCTTTGTTACCACAAGAAATCAAGGGTATTCGAGGAGAAGGAAAAAATTCCAGGCTTTCAAGGGCCTTGAAAAGTGAGTTTTCAATTTCAAGGGTTTTCAAGGTTCTCAAGGACCTGTGATTCACCCCACAAGGCAGAAACAGTACAATAGGGGAAGCCCTCAGTTACTAAAAAAGAAAATAACAGCAGTAGCCTGCTGCAGCAACTCAACTCAACGTGTGTCCGTACCACACTTTTTCTTTTGCTTTCCAACCAATTTTGGCGAAACTTCATGGGCTTGTTCAGTTTTTTTACCTGATTTCAAACATATATGAGGAGGAGGAGGAATAAAGGTTTACTGATCGCTATAAAAAGAAACTTGAGAGCTGGATGGTCTTCACTGATCCTCCAGGGTAGGCGGCGTCCCTCGTCCAGGATGCCAAGGCCCTCGGCTGCTCATCTGGCCCGGATCACCAGGTCGTGCTCATCACCCACGACCTCGCTGGGCAGCAGGGCCTCCCACTGCTCTGTCAATGGCGCCAGGACCTCCGGGAGTTCCTTCACACCCTTGCACTCCCACACCATGTGGTAGAGAGTGTTGGGGGTGCCGCAGCATTGGCAGTCAGAACTGTACAGACTGGGATGGATCATGTGCAACTGTGAGGCACGCGGGAAGGAGTCAGTCTGGAGTCTTCTTGACTGCGTTGCTTCTTCTTTGGTGAGTTGCGGATGAGGAGGTGGATATTTCCGTCTGCCCAATCTGTAATCTTCCAATATGGCCTGAGCTTCTGTGATGGTGGTTGCCCGGTGGGAATGACCTCAGGCAGTGGCATCAGCCACCATATTACCCTCCAGAAGCTTGTGCCCCGGTGTCCTCACGATGTATATGTCTGGTTTTGCCCTAAATATGGGGTACCATAGGTAATTCTGCTGGTAATTAATGCCTGTATTAAGCGGATTGTATCTTCTTCTTTGAGTCCGCGCTTTTTGCGCGCAACCCTCTTGACCAGATGGGTTACCTGGGTGATGGCGTTTTGGAGTTTGTGGAGTGTAGCAGCTCCAGTTCCATCCTTTTGGAGAGTGAGGCCTAATACTCGCAGTGTGTCGACCCTTGGGATAGCGATGCCAGGAAGCTTCACTTCAGCATCCGGTGCTTCTGGCGGGGGTCTGCCTCCTGTCCTTTTTCAGAGTATCAGAAGTTCCGCCTTTCCTGAGGCAACGGCAAGTCTGCACTACTTGAGGTATACCTCGGTGCGATCTACGGCTTCCCGCAGGGAATCCTGTTGGTTACCTGTGGACCCTCTGGTTGTCCAGAACGTGAGGTCATCTGCGTAGATCGCATGTCTAAGGCCAGGGATTGTATTTAGCTTGTCGGGTAGTTTGGCCATCACGACATTGAAAAGATCACTGAGCCCTGTGGGGTCCTTCTTGCTGGGACCTGGACTTTGTTACTCCGGAGCTTCCTGAGGACCACTGTCACCATCCGAGGCCCTCACCCCACATTGCGAGTCTTGTAAGTTCTTGAGTATGGCCTCATGTGATACTTTATCGAACGCACGTTTAACGTCAAGCGCCAGGAAGGCGCTCTTTTGTGACGAGCTGATGTTGTCCGGGAGCTCTTGTTTGATATGTAGCAGAATATCTTGCGTCAATAAGTGTGGCCGGAAAGCGTACGCGGAGTCGGGGATCCTCATTTTGTTGCTGTGCTCCATGTGAAGGGTTAGGCTATCCAGAACCATGTGCTCCATGAGCTTCCCTATGCATGAGGTCAATGAAATTGGCCTGAGGTTAGCCATTCCATTCTGATAGGCTTGTTGGGCTTCGGAATCACGGTCACGTTGGGATGCTTCCACGGCGCCGGCATGCTTCCACTCTCCCGTACCTCGTTTACTCTGTTAAGAAGATCCTCCTTGATTTTTTTCTGGGATGCTGTGGAGTATTCTGTTGATAATCTTGTTCGCTCCTGGCGCAGTGTTCCTTGTGAGCTTGGCAAGCACCCCATCCAGCTCGGCGTTGGTAAATGGGGCGTCAGTGTCGAGGTTCGGTACCCCTCCGTAATCAGGGTGGGAAACAGGTATATTTTGGTCTTGCTCACCAATGAGTTTCTTTTTTGCCGCCTCAAGGACATCCTCTTCAGTACCCGGGGAATTGTTGATGAGGCGCTCCATTAGTCGGGCAGCCGTGTTTTTGGATCCAGTGTTTGGGATGAGTGACTTCAGGATATTCCACGTTCTTTGGGTACTGAGTGTCCCCTGTAGACAGTCACATAACTGGTTCCAGTCCTGCGTTCCCAGCTGGCTAGCGTACTCCTCTGCTTGCTGTGTTATGAGTAACAAGATTCCGAGTTAATTGAAAATTTTCCTTGACTGTTCTGGCAAACGACAGGAAAAAACCTATTCAAAAAAAGATTACCAGCAAGACGTGAATAGATACTAGAAGTTGTGGAGAATGAAATGTGGCAAGCAGTTTTTTTGTTTTGCAATCACTTACATGTTTACATCAATTCTAACTTCTGGGTTTGCACTACTCGTGCTAACCGATTAAAAATAATGCTAATTAGAAAACTACTGAAACATGAAATGATAAAATCTGATTCCCATATCTCATGGTTTAAACATTCAGCTTCACAGTGCAAAAGAAGTGATCTTCATAGCTGCACTACATGCTGGCATGTACCTCTCGAGAATTTCCTATCACTGCGACACCACTCGCGGCGAAGAAGTGGGGAATTATGGGAAAATTGTTATTTCTTTGTTGAAATCGGCCCTCTGCGGCTTTTACAAGTACCTGGTACTGTTTCACGTAAGGAATTTTCGGCGAAAAAACTGTGCAAATCAAGAAAAAAGTGATGCCTAAAAAAATGCTTTTTTGGGCAATTTTTTTATTTATTTATTTATTTTTATTTTTTATTTGGTGCAAAAGACCCATGTGCCCCCTTAACAGCAAGTGGTGGAAGCCATCCCACATGTTAGCTTAATGCAAGCCCTCTTTAAACCATTGTAGCGGTTTCTCAACCATGAGTACGGTGGATGACTTCTTTTGGGCTGGCAAAAGTGATGGGGAACCAATGATAAACAATGACGATTTGTGTCGTGATGTCAAACATTTTGCCCTTTCAGCTAAAGTTGCCCACATACTTATTCAATGCCCACCTTTTGTGCTTGAATTCTACGCTGCTGCGTGTCACACTCTCAAGCAGTTGATTTTGCAGCTAAAAGTCACCAAATCTACGCGTAGCATTTTGTGGGTCTGGCTTTCCCGCATAGCTGGCGTGTTGTGCAAGAAGCCCATTTTACAACACGTGCTACGTACAAGCAATGCAGCAAAGCCACCTTTTTGCATACCAAGCAAGGTTTCGCAAAACGCAGAAAAGATGAGCTTCGGGAAGGGCTTCGTACCCATGAAATCCCCTCGCAAACTCCCTGGGGTCCATGGACTCCCATTTAAGAGCCATAACTAAACTAACGGTACAGTTCCGAAGTTTCGGTGTATTCACAGTGCCCCCCATAGATAGTGGTCCCAGCCTCAAAATCACTGTTGTGCCTCAGACTCGAGTAACAATCCAGTGACGTTTTGGCTGCTTTTATTTTGCAAAGTTAGGGGAGCAGCGATCACGTGCGTGTGGCAATTTGTGTGTGTCTATATAAGGCATTAAAGGGGCCCTGCAGCACTTACTGTTGAATACTTGGAATGTATTTTCAAAAAAAGGCAGGCATGGCTGCCTGCTCGCAGGCACGTGCTTAGGGCGTTTTTGAAGCAATAAACGTTTGTTGTCGAGTGGTCTGGTTGAAAGGGGAGTATTGAGTCCGTCACTCAAACTCCCTGAGCACTCAAAATACAAAAGAAGCGCCAAAACTGTGCGTAAGGTTCAGGCATAGAAGAGGTTCGTACACAGCGCCGACAACGGCATACCTTCGCAGGAAATGCGAGAAATAAGCCGCTAAGTTGACCAGCAACAGCCAATAGGACAGCCATGGGCTAATGACGTCGTTTAGGCCATGCCAGGGGTGCATAATGAGGAGAACTGAAGAGAGCGCGGGTGGTTATTCCACGTCTTTTCACAGCAATTTGCACGCTCATTGCTTCACGTCCACGTGTAATACATATTTGGCTCAGGTATTCCTGGTAGTGTAATTTACCTAAATGTCGGGCCAGTTTATTTGCACTGCTCAAAGAGTGTTGCAGGGTCCCTTTAACAGCAGTTTCCATAAAAAAGCACCTTTGCAGCAAGCACAATAGCAAATAGACAGAGGAAGTAAGGAGGGCTTCGCAAGAAATGCAAGGGGAAAAAGCACCTGGTGAGGATCAGATAACACAGACCTCTTGAAAGATGGTGGGCAAATTGTACTAGTAAAACTGGCAAACCTGTAGCAAAACGCAAAGGCCTAATGACCACAAGCATACAGTCGAACCCCGCTACAACGAACGCCGCTTCAACGAAATTTCCGCTTCAACGAAATATTTCCAATTCACCGTCAGCTAGCCATAGAAGTCAATGCAACAAAGTCCTCGCCACAACGAACCATTTGTCAGGCTTGCTTTCGCTTCAACGAAATTTTCGATGATTTGGGCTGGGTTTGAACAATTATTTTACAATAAAATAAGCATAGCGCCAGCTATCTGTAACTTTTTATACATTCAGGACGCTTAGTTTCACCGAAAACATGCGCGTTGCGACCACACCGCCACCCAAAACAAAACAAAAAATAACTCAGGCGCACGCCATTGCTTGATGGTGATAACGATGTGGCTGGCCGTCTTTACACGAGGCGCAGGCCCGCTTCGCCAAGGCGGAGCCCCAGAGCTACAGCCAATCCGTATCCAGTTGAAATTGCATGAATGTGCTCCGCTGCTGGCGCGGTGCCGTCATGTATGCGTTGTGAGCAGCTGTCCTTGCCGTTTTCCTTCAACCATTCTTCATAGCCAAAAGCAAAAGTCATGTATGCGTGTTTGGTCTTGAAGCCTAGTCATCCTATCTTAGTCGCGAGCGCGCGGTCATGTTAAATGCAAGCGCGCGCGCCTTGCCTGCCAAGGTCAGTAGCTGCCGTGCCCTGTCGGAGGATAAGATAACGGCACTGCTCCTGCCTCAAGCGAGAGGGGGCTTCCGACGGCCTAGCAGCTATCTGCAAGTAATCAGCTCGGTGGACACGCCTTGTTGTACAGCGATACGTTTTGCGCCTGCATATCTTCACCCCCCTCGTTCTTTGGGTGCAGTGAAAAAACAGATAACCATTGGTATGTTTGTTATCCGAATAAACATGAGTTATGGCGCGTCACTCCTTTTTCTAAACATTGTATTATGCTGCCAATGTTGCGGAAACGTACGGGGCTATTTTTCTGGCCTTTCCGTGGTGTGTTGGGGCAGATTTCGCCTCAACGAATTTTCGCTTCAACGAAATTTTTCGCACGTCCCGTCAATTTCGTTGTAGCGGGATTCGACTGTACTAGAATCATGGAAGAAACATCATCCTAATCCATAAGAAGTGGGACATGAAGGATTTAAAAAATTACATGCCAATCAGCTTGCTGTCAGTCGTCTACAAAGTACTTACCAAGGTAATCGCTAACAGAATTTCTGCCAATTTAGATTTCAGTCAACCTAAAGCAGGGTTCCGTAAAGGCTGTTCAACAATGGACCGCATTTGTACGATCAGTCAGGTGATAGAGAAGTGCGCGGAGTATACTGAAGATCCTATATATAGCCTTCATAGACTATGAGAAAGCATTCGACTCGGTCGAAACCTTAACAGTCATTCAGGCACTACGGAACCAGGGGGTAGATGAGCATTATGTAAGAATACTAGAGGATATCTACAGTGGGTATACAGCTACCATCATCCTCCATAGGGAGAGCAGTAAAATACCAATAAGGAAGGGTCTCAGACAAGGAGACGCAATCTCTCCAATGTTATTCACAGCATGCTTACAAGAAGTATTCAGAACGTTGGATTGGGAACAGGTGGGAGTAAGGGTTAATGGAGAATACCTCAGTAACCTCAGATTTGCTGATGACGTTGCCTTGCCAAGTAACTCGGGGGACGAATTGCAAAGCATGCTTTCCGCACTGGACGAACAGAGTAGAACCGTGGGCCGTAAAAGTAATATGCAGAAAACTAAAGTCATGATCAATAACTTAGGGACAGCACAGCAGTTTGGGATAGGGGGCAAGGCAGTGGAATTCGTAAACCAATATATCTACTTAGGCCAAGTGGTGACCCCAGATCCCAACCATGAGGCAGAGATAATTAGAAGGATCAGAATGGGGTGGAGTGCACACGGCAGACATTCCCAGATAATGAAGAGCAGACTACCATTGTCGCTTAAGAAGAAAGTGTATGACAGCTGCATCTTACCGGTACTCACCTACGGGGCAGAAACTTGGAGGCTCACTAAGAGGGTTCAACCTAAATTGAGAACGACTCAGCGGGCAATGGAGCGGAAAATGATAGGTGTAACATTAAGGGACAGGAAGAGAGCGGAGTGGGTCAGGGAACAAACGCGTGTTACGGACATATTAGTAGAGATTAAGAAGAAGAAATGGACGTGGGCAGGGCATGTAATATGCGAAGGCAAGGTAACCGCTGGTCATTAAGCGTAACAGAGTGGATCCCCAGAGAAGGCAAGCGTGGCAGGGGGCGGCAGAACGTTAGATGGGCAGATGAGATCAAGAAGTTTGCGGGGACAAATTGGTCGCAGTTGGCATAGGACCGGGGTAATTGGAGAATAATGGGAGAGGCCTTTTCCCTCCAGTGGGCATAGATAGGCTGGTGGTGATGATGATGATGAACATAGCATAAAAAATTACACAACATTCCACAGAGGAGTATTTACCTTGGTTATCTTAGCTCCAGCGTAAAGTGTTCAGTGAATTTCACACTGGCTGCCTCACTTATGAGCACTCTCCCAAGTTCAGCACTGAACACAGATTTGTGCACTTACGCTATCCTGATTCTAATGGCAACACAGCTTCCAAATGAGATGGCAGTGCAAGTGAAAATGCAATACCACGGTCTTTTATAAACCATGCACAGCGGTTGTAAATGACTCTTGAGTGTGTCATCATTACGTCCATAGATCTACCATATTTGCATGATTGTAACGCACAGGAAATGTACTTAGGAGAGTTTGAAGGAATAATTTGACGCCGCGTCTACCAGCAAGATGTGAAAAGCTTGACCCAGGTGTGTGGCAGGAGAAATTTTATTTGACCCAAGCAACTGTGGTTGCTAAAATTTCTTGTGTCTCATAAACTTACTTATGCAGCACCTGCAGCCCTTAAAGGGGCCCTAAATAGGTTTCTGAAGGTCGCCATTTCAATCGCGCAATCGCTAGAGTACCCCTTCACGACAATGTATACCAAATATTACATCTCTGCGTAAAGCAGGGGCTGCACAAACACGCAACAAAGATGCTTTCTTTCTTCCTTGCTCACCTACCGCTTCCTTGCCGCCACACTTGCGCGCTGTGACGTGCAACAGAGCGGTTCTGACGCACCCGTGTGACGCACGAAGCTCTCAACAGTATGGCTGCGCTATTGGTGGGCCCCTTAAGGGCTGTAGCCACTCAGCGTTCCCGGCTCTGGGAGAAACGCGGTTGCGCGCAGCGCTCCTGCACCGGCGGCACGGCGTATTCGTCCTGCACGGGTGGCACGGACGAATGTTTATCGTCGCCATCCGTTACACGAGCGTAGCTGAGTTTGTAGTCGTTTACAAGGTATTAATAACGCTGAAAAACGCGGAAAATCTCTGCGGGCACAAACGGCCGCTACACGCGCGACCGCGGCAAGCATCTGCCTGCTCGGTCGGCAAGCAGCCCACTGTGCGGTGTACGCACGATAACGCATACACCACAGCAGCTAAAACTTGTCACCGCCCGCCAGTGCGGGACTATTGCTGAAAATCAGTTTGCAAATACGCGAAAGGGGGTGATAGTGCAGTGAAAGATTGCGCGGGGGGTCGTCGTCGTCGCGGCCTCGCAAAGCAGCGTCTGGATAACTGTGGCGATGCTAAGCCTTTTCACCGACCTCGGTGGGACGAGTTCACCGCGAAACGCTAACGCTAGCAAGCCGCTATAGTCGTCAGTGGCAATCTTCAATTATTGTCGTTAGCGAGCATGTTGAGTTAGGAGGCCCCCTATCTTGCCTTCAAACGCTCGTTTGCGCTCGTTTCCGCCGACGCGAGCACGGCCGGTGTGAGGAGCTATTCGATGCGGGCCGGCCACCGACCCACCCCGCTGAGCGGTAGTAGGCGGAGCTGGCGGAGCTTGGCCGTCATCTGCTACAAGCGTGACGTACCGCCGAGCGGAGCCAATGGCTGCGCGCTTCTCGACGCAACCCTGTTTCTCTAGGTGTCACCGATCAGGTCTTGCGCCTGGTCGGTGGCGTCTCCGCTTCCACAGTGCTTTGGAGGAGCGGTTAAAGAGGGAATACGCCAGGCCTTGTTGCGGGCCCTTTTTAATGAACGATAGCGCGGCTAATACTCGATGCTTTTAAATCATTTTTGCAGCAGGATGTTCTTTGGATAGTACTCCAATGATTGCGCACGTAAAATCTCAACCTTTGGAACCTTGTTTAGGGCCCCTTTAAAACTGCAGTTGGAAACGAAAGCATTTGGCATCTCAAGTGCCCTGACCTTCATAAGTTCAGATGTGACAAGTTCTTGGTTCACTCGTCGCTTCTTTACAAATTCCGCCAGGGAGTGATTGAGTTGTCGGAAATGTCTGTGATCGGGGTCGGTGAAGCCTTGCATAAAAATGTGGCTCTGCTTTGTTTGCACAATTTGCGCTGGGACGTTGTGTGTGGGGGATGCTGGTCGGTTGGACTCACTAAAGGCAAGCAAAATTACCTTTTTGTGGAAGTGGTACTCTCTGCAGCCACAACCACAAACACGAGGTGCTAAAATCAGCAGCAACAGGTGGCTAAGGTGTGCTTAACGAGGAATGGCCACGCCAGAATTTAGTCATGCGATCTTGACCAATGGTTCTGCATTAAATTGAAATTGATTTCGGGAGGGGCCAGTGTCAATGCTGATGTTTCTGCAGTGGAACCCCAATTACACGACTTTCAAGGGACTGCGCGAGAGTGTTGTACAACCGGGGTGTCGTACAAGTGGGGTATGGGTAAATGCCGCCCTAATAGATGGCCTCACGCGACAGGTGGGCTAAGGACTTATTCAAAGTACTATATCAACCGCATTCTCGCGTAATTTGCAAACCCCTAACTGAAACGTAAATTTTCTATAAATAAAACGCTCATTTGGTTCCCCCCTCCCCTCCATGGCGTCTGCGCTAGCCCGCCAGCCATGCACCATGCTGTCCAATGCTATTTATAGCCTGCCAGCCCTGCGCCTTGCACGCGTGAGATAGGGCAAACACGGTTGAGCAAATTGAGAGGGTAACGGGCGAGTGTGAAACTTCCAAGGGCAAGCGAAACGAACGATAGTACGACGCAGCGATGCAAAGAAGGTGGCAAAGAAAGCAGTGAAGCGACAACACAGCAGAGACCAGAGAAAGGGGGCAAGAGAGCGTCGTGAAAGAAACTTCAATCAAGCGGGCGACAAGAGCGTCGTGTCTGTTTTTCAATCGGCTCAATGGTGGCTTAGGATTCGCGGTCCCACCGGCCACTTGTCTTGACTTTGGCTTCTCACAGTTGCCGCATTGGTTAACTCCTGCCCACTTGCTTGCGTCTGCTCAGCAAGTGATCGCGCCCGCCTGCGGGCCTTCACACGTCAAAGCAGCATCAAACGAAGGTTGAAAATAGAGAAAGGTGAAGACGAGGCAGCAAAGCGGTGTGAAAGATGTGCAAATCGCCAGTTTATCCTTGCCAGGGTCCGTTGCACGTAGCGGGCCGCATGCACCGGAGCATCATATCCTCGGGGTTTTTAACGCGGCGTTTCTACGGGGAGTTTGCCGGGACCGCGGTGTTCCGTCGTAAGAAGTGGGTTGTCGTGCGACCAGGATTGCGCTGCAGCTGTTTCAAGCCGATTTCCGTTTCCGAGCCTGATTGCAACCCACACACACACAAGACACACACAAGTTGCAAGGCTACCTTGAGTGAAAAAGAAGTGCACGTTGAACACAGCATGTGTGGCCCCCTGCACATACACGGCAAACGGAACTGAGCACAGGCTGGCTGCAGTGTGCAGTGCCTTCTGCCCTCCGCGTAGGCTTCGGCGACAGCTACTCCCACGGGGTCTCATTGGAGGGACGAACGTGGCTGGACGCGGCTGCCACGCGACCCGGCGAGTTCACGCGACGCCACACCATCCACTGCCCGCTCAGCACAGACAGAGAGGGAGAGAGAGCAGAGACTCACGATGATGAGCAGGTCGGCGTGGGTGCCCGTGAAGATGGGGATGTCCATGGGCACGGAGGCCGTGTAGGGCTTGTTGAGGCGCACCCCGAAGTTGCGCTCGCCGCTCAGCAGCAGCAGGATGAACACCCCGATGTGCACCAGGCCCACCCGCGCTGCGCATGCGATCAATCGTGCAGGCATCCTTTCTCACTGGGGTGGCCGCAACGGCACAAGCTTGCCCGCAAACCGGCCATTTCAATGCGGTGCACTTGTCCCGTTAGCCCCGTATTCCGAAAGCAAACTTATCTTATGCCTTAAGGGCACCCTTCACAAGTGCCCGAAAAGGACCGGAATGAAAAAAGGCCACCGCGCGTTTCAGAAAACTTCCTTGAGGCACCCCAGGGTTTATACAGGATTCAAATACTACAAGAATTCAAGGATATTCAAGGACTTTCAAGGCCCTGCCAAGGTATTTTCAAGGGTACAGGGGAGAACATGTACCAAACTGTTCTACTACTGTTCATTTGTTTCTTTACATTACAAAAAATGACCTAGAGAAAAGTCTCTGCGGAACAACTGCACCCTTTGGAAGCGGTCAGATTCAGAGCCACCTGCAGTAATAATCAGAGGGCTTTACAAAAAACATGCCATCTTGAACTTTTTCGAGCTCTGCAAATGCTCTTAATACACAGTCTTGGATAGCGAGGAACATAACTTAATACCTCCTGCCATTGTCATCCCCTTAATGTCTGTTCATCAACAAGTGTGTGTGTGTGTGGGGGGGGGGGGGGTCAGCTCTCTGACTTTTCCCACCATCACACATGTAAAAATACAATGTTCCACCAAAGCTTAGGAGGTAGATACACCGTGTTCTCACATTACACTACGAGTCTTGCTTATCTGTGCTCCCTTTCATGTCATTCTGGCAGGTCAGCCCTGTTCGTTTTCGAAACGTAGTGGGGCATAGCTATGGTGGGGTACAAGAGATATGCGAAATCAATAGCAGGATGCGGCAATGCAGAAAGCAGCATCTAACATGGGAAGGGGACCTATGCTAATTTCCCCCTCGTCCGGTGCGGGGATTTCGTTCCACAAGAGCCCTTGCATAAAGCACCCTGCCAGTGCTCCCAAGCTGGCTTGAAAATGTAAAAGCCTGTTTTCGACGGGGAGTGTGCAGGGCCACAATGATAAGCCATAAAAAGCACGCCACATATTGGGGCCTCTTCTTCATTGCCCAAACAATTCGAGGGTTTTCAAGGAGGAAGGAAAAATTCCAGGCTTTGAAGGCCCTTGAAAACTGAATGCTCAATTTCAAGGCTTTTCAACGCATTCAGAGACCTGTACGAACCCTGGTGACCTTATGAAAGGCGCCCTTTTTGGAGCACGCTAGGCTCCTGCGAACGAGGGTAGCACGCAACGAGGCAATCAGCATACGGGACTTGACCCTTGCACCGATAGGGAAAGACATCCCCGTGGCCCCAGCTTTGAAGCGCTCGGATCAGCAAGCTCCATCGGTGGCCAGTCTGCGTAGAGAACTTCAGGCTCACCGTCGCAGCCGATATTTGATCGTCGCTTGCACCACGGCCGCGCATGCCTATCCTTTGCGTAAATTTCCACCACAGTATCATCCCCTTTCTCGTACGTGTAACTTTGTTTGCCCGATTGATCGCATTCTGGAAAGCAGCGACAAACCGTAGCCACCCCTGCCGGCGTCGTTCTAGGCATGGTGCCGACGCTGGCCGCATTGCACGCCGGCCGGGCCAATGTGCGGGTGTAAACACAGCCGCGTCTGGGCGGCAGGGGTGGGCACGGATCATTTTTACACGCAGAAAGTGCTTCATTCTTTACTGCTTCGTCAATTTCTCACAAACGACCCACAAAATGTGGCACCTCAGCCAAGCTATTGTCATAGTACACGATGTTGGTTGTGGAAAGGCGCGCTTAAGGTAGGTCACGAGCTACACTAAGTAGGCTTACTTTTCGGGCCGATAAGTTTGGAAGAACACCCTTGCAGCGTAAGTTCAGTTCTTGAAATGCGCCAAGGCGCCGTAAAGTGTCACGAGGCCAACAAGCGAAACCAACGATGGGGATTCGCGCTCCTTCACCGGCAGGAAGAAGCCAAATGAGGTAGCAGAAAATGTGAAAGCAGGTCAGGAAACTAATCCAGCGTTTATAGGCAATGATGAACTGTGGGGATATTTTTTTGTGATTGGTATCAGCTGTTATCATAAACTGGGGATGAAACAGATTTTCTGACCGTCTCCTTCCTACCGTGAATCCCATCGTCGGTTTCGCTTTGCATACACTAGGTGGCGCCGTCGTTCCAAGATCAGCTCGCACTGGCTCGCACGTCCGAATCGGCCGCTATTTTCCCATAGGCGAAAATTCTTTTATTTATTTTCAGGATAAACAGGTAAGTACCATCGTTGTTACCAGTGCCAAACAAAATAGACTACAAAATGCGACCTTCGTGTGAAGTTCGAGCGCGGTGGTGTTCGCTCAGGAAGAAATTTTTGAACTGTTCCAATTATCGGCGTACCACTCCGTATATGATGTTGTAGAATCGTGTGAGTCAGTCATGCGATGTTTGTTCCACTGATGTTATTATTTTCACTTCTTATGCTTTTCTTTCTTTATTGTACACATCTTCCTTTCCTCTCCTTTCCCGTGTTTCTTGTGCACACCACACTGAATTAGGCATCATGCTGTTTGTAGGCACTTATCCAAACAAACAAATAAATAGATACAAAAACGAAAAATCCCGGGTGGAGGCGGTTGGCTACTCACATTGGTCGGCACGGGCGTCGTTCAGGTGGTACAGTGTGGGCACCAGAATCTCCAGCACCTCGGAGCTCTTCAGAACGTAGAACAGGAACTTCTGCACAGGGCCACAGAGCAGTCGCAAGCAGTCACCGGCGGGTCAGGTCTTGGGTGCCGCCTATGTCTAGGCTGATAATAGTACGGGGGCGAGTGTGTTCCAACCACAACGCTGGCCTCCGGTTCAAATAGCAACAGACACAGCTCTGTTTGCAGGCTTCGTGTCTGGCTCCTAATGTAACGCAGATCCCCCATAAGACATAGACCCGCATCAACGCTTAACTGCGGGGTAGAAAATAGTTCACGAATAAATGACCGCAGAGGAATCAGTACAAGTTAACAGGCTTACGCTATCAAGAAAATGGTGCACTGCAGGCCATGCTTTTTTCCTGTTTCTTTGTAAGGGCGATTCAGCCCGTGTGCCTGTAAAGGCAGGGCAACTACCTAGTGAAACTACTAAGGGTTGGGGGAGAAACGTGAACAATTGCGCATTATGCTAACACATTCTTAGTTAACTCTCTGTTTCTGAGCAAGTTTATGCAAATATGGAGTCGAAATTCTGCTATCCCTTATTCAATTCAATAGAGAACTCTTTTTGCCATTATGTAAAACAATTTGATTTGAGCAGCAGCTGAAATTTCACTAATCGGGTACATCTAAATGCCTTCACTACCAGTTCCTTGCTTAAGAAACGCTCAAATCTTTACAGTTTCTTGCTTATACATTCATTCAGAACACAGCTGTTCCAATGCAGTTTTCTAAACATGGATTTTGGTGACATACGTGTCTCCACAAGCAAAGCAACCAAAGCTGCTCCCAAACACAAGCGACTGCTTATGCACTTAGAGAAAAAGAATAAAAAAATACAATTAGCGTTGTGATGATGACAACTAGGGGAATTTGCGTTATGATCAAAAGATATGCAGATTGTTTTTGAGTAGAACAGACATTTTAGAGTTTGTTTGCAATATTTAAACTAGTCGCGACCAATCCACAAGCGGGGTATGCGTCAAGGAGTGGAGCAGAAGAGGAAGTGGACGACGAACCGCACTCGTACTGACCGCAGCATCGGTGGCCGCCTCCTTCAACGCTCTTATTCCTACTCACGGCCGTAATAAACCCTTTGCACCGTAACGATATTTTTGCAACAGCTTTTGTAAAAACGAACTGAAGGTGGTGCCAGTGGACAGCGCGCAAGACAAGAAGAATTGCAATAAGACTAAGATCGTCATTCTATCTGCATCGAAGCAGAAAAGAAAGACAAAACCGGTTCTTTCATTGGTTTTTGCTCTTCAAGCCCTGAGCTCACCTACAAAGGTCTTGATCCAAGACCCCACGTCCTCCATAGAGTTTCATTGTAGTATACACTAGAGGGAAGTTTGCCAGTGCAATCAGGTGCTGTCGTGGGCCTGCCATAGTGGCTACCAGTGTTTCTCGCCTACTTGACTTGGCTTACCACGTGGCTTTCTCTCGCTCTTGAAGCCACAATCAACAAAAGGTGTGACATTTTTTTCCTTGCTCATCTTCCGTGATGGTCCTAAAAATCCCCGACAAATAAATGCCTCGAAGCACCACTTTTACATTAACAAAAACAACTTTAAATAGTCATTACAGTAATACAGTCTACGCCCGTTGCAACGGACCCTCATTAATTCGGCACAAAACGTCCGCTGTAGCCGAAGTATGCAGTATCCGACTGGCACCTAGAAAAGGCCTAGTGCATGCGGTCAAGGGTGTAAATACGCATGATAAGCTGAGCAAATAAAGCAAGAGTATAACTGGAAGCAATTATCAACCAGCTACAAAAATCAGTCATGGCCACCAGAATTAGCTAGGCTCCTTTAAATCCTTCACGACGAGGCAGAATTCTCTGAAACCGTTCGTCAAGCAAATCGGATCGCTGCCCGACGTTCCCCCAAGCAGGTGCCACAGTTTTTATGATTTGAGTCTGGTCATTGAAACAGCTGATACGAAATCATCTGATGAAGGACAGCTGTGAAATCGAAAGTTAGTCCAGTTGGATTGCGCACGGCCACTGGCAGATAGCACACAATGAATGGGAACCAACCCCCCTACTTGAGGCATTGCTTAACGGAATGGGAACGATACATGCGTGGGAATTATAAAGACCGAGCTTCACTGAGCCCGAGTTCTTTATTACATAAAAAAAACTGTGACGAGGGCAGACTCGACTCTGCGTGGACCACTTTGCGTATTTGATAGTGCTGTTCAACCTCACCGCGGTCGCGTTTATCGGCAGCGGCCTTGTTCTTGACGCTCACGCGGACCGTCTGTTTAGGCAGGCCTGTACTTCTGGCAATGTCGGCCTGTTTTTCTACATGTTCGACAGCGTTAAGTATACTTAATTTATCTCACAGTGAAATCAGCTATCTTGCCGCTCATGCCGCTGGTCGCGCACACACACAAAAAGAAACCAGTGGCACTGGCTTGGCTTGGCTGCACCAATGACCCCGCCGCCAACAATGTTGCATGACGTAACAGTTTTCTTGCCACACTAAACAAAAAAAAAGGCATATCGGGTGCCAGCCCGCGCGGAAGACCGCTATAAACATTCAGTTGAAACAATTTTCGCCTAAAATTTAGTCTGTTGTAGCCGATAGTCTGCTCTAGCCGGGCCCGTTATGAGCGGAGTGGACTCCATTTAAAATGCATGGGAACCAAACAAACCAACAGAAATGGTCTGTTGTAACTGAAAGTCCGTTCTTGCCGGATCCGCTGTAACGAGCATAGACTGTATTGTTCTTTTTTTTTGCAGCCACAGATAACTTTTCAGCTTGTTGGCGAGCGCCTAGGCACTGGTGCTGCATTTCCCTCCAGTATTGTATGTTGGTATGAACCCCCCCCCCCCCCTCCCCCGCACTTGGCCGAAGGAAAGAGCGAAAAGGGGCGGGCCCAGTGCGGGACCTTGTTGTAGTCGCAGAGCTTCCAGAAGAAGACCAGCAGCTCCTGGTGGCAGGCGACGCGCTTGGCCGAGTGGGGCAGGTAGGTGCGCACCAGCGGGTTGTTCAGCAGGCGGGTGAAGCCCCGCAGCACGAAGGAGAAGTCCTCCTCTCGGTGGATGCGCGACAGGTAGTTGATGAACAGGTTCTCGCACCAGCCCTCCTCCTCCTCCTCCTCCCCGGCCCCCACGCTGGCACCCTCCTGCGCCAGTGTTGTTGCCGCAAGCAGGGGCACGGGCAGGCGTTGCTATGAGGGGCGTGTGAATACTCGAATACGAATCGAGTAGTACCTCAGCGAATAATTCGATTCCCAAATTGAATGTTCCCTATTCGATTTTTTGAATAGTCGAGTGGAGTTTCCGAACGTTCCCTGGTTTTGCGAACGCGAGAAATGTCTGTGCATGCTAACGCGCTGCTGCTACACCATCAGCTGGGCAAGTTTCATCCTAATCCCGCTTTCGGCGAGCGCGCCTTGCAGAGGCCGTAAATTTTATCCTGCTGCACGGAGTAATCTGCGATTGCACCAATAAGGTCTTTTTTTCAAGCCGTCGCCGTCGACTCTGGCCGCCATTTTGTATCGTGCGACTGGATGTTTACGTGTCAGTGCAGCTTCCCGTAAAGACTGCCGCCGTTTTGACAGCGCTTCCGTTAATTTCAAATGAAAAGCGGTTCTGGCTGTTTTCAATGCAGTTGGGGTATGGTTACTGCGCGTTTACTTGTTTTTAGGACCACAGGCTTGCCCACGGCGACTGTGGTGCAAGCTTTCCTTCCCCTGCGTATAATTCACGCTTCTCGCTGCTTGTGTGCTTCCGGAGAAGTGCCTTATCGTGGTCCATGCCTGCAAAGTGCTCGCTTGTGGGTTACGAGGCTCTGAATAGTCGTTGCCTATGATTGCAGTACACCAACTCCACTGCAAGTCGTTTATTTTTTTATTTTTTTTTTTTTCAAATGCGTATCGTGCCCACTCCCGATTCCTGCAGTACCGCCCATGCAGTCGGAAAGTGCATTCACCGGGTTGAAAAAGAATGTCATGCCTCCCAAACATGCGAAGTAGCTTCTGCATTTGCACAAAAATCTATAAAAAATCGAGGCCTGTAAAAAAAAAAAATTAATATTCGATATTTGATTAGAAATTTACTATTTGGCATTCGCACAGCCCTAGTTACTACGATCGTTGATTGATGGCTCACTGTGGGGTGCACTGTGCCGCAGCCCTAGTGCAGGGCCCCCGCAGACTAATCTTGACCACGTGCACGGGATCTTTAACGTGCGCCGAAATCTCGCCACATGGCCGCGTGTTTTTCTCCCACTGTTGCTGGGTTCAAACCCGCGTCCTTGGGCTCAGCTGCACAAAGCCACGGCCACTGCAGCAGCCACCGCGGTGGGTGGACTTTTGAACGAGCCGCACTTGTCCCTGGCCAGCTTAAAGGGAGCACTCACCGCTGCGCTGCCGGCCCCCGTGGAGTGGTGGGCGTGCGGTGGCCGGAAGTCGTGGTCCAGGGTGACCACCAGCAGCTGCAGGGCCACCTCAACCAGGGGCTCCCGGTGGTCGGCAAACAGCAGGTGGTTGAAAGGGAGGCCGTAGCCCACGGGGTCGTACCCACACACCACGTTCAGCAGGGAGGTGAACAGCGGCAGGGCGTGCCTGCCCAGGGCGGCCACCACGCGGCCGTCACGCATACACGCCTGGCACACGTCGACCTAGCCTTTAAACTTCTAATGAGGGGTACGATTGACCGCTTGGATGGATTACGAGTTAGCATTTGGGGACGGTTGAGTGAAGGCCTTCTTGAACACTGTTAGATGTGCAGAAGTACGGATGGTCGAGCGGTAGGAAGTGACTACCGCAAACAGGAGTAGGCCATCAGGCCCACGAGAGACATGAGAACATGCCGAGCCGTTTGCCCAGAACGAACTGTACTTATTTTCACAAACCGGCCACTCGCCGCTGTGCTAGGCTTGCACGGCTGAACACAAAACTATCAGCACCGTGTGGGGGCGCTGCACATAAGCTAACATTGTAACAAACACGCAGTTCAAAACGAAACATCTGTTGGAATGAAGCGGCATCTGTTGAGAAACTGCGTGGTTGCCGCAATGGCCATTTTGCTGCACAGCCCCGAAATGAATCGTGGCCACTATGACTTCGCCCAGCAGGTGCCGCAACCCTCTCCATCGCCGTCAGAGCTACGAAGCTTTGTAGTCTGTGTTGCTTCTCGCTGCGAAATCATCCAGCCGAACAGGCCGTTTTGCCTCCTCTACATATTTGTGCTCCATGTCACACACCAGAGAGGCTTCTCACAGTTAATTAATGGGCACCGTGATACAAGTCTTCGAGATATAATTCCCCCTTCATCTGAGCATGCTACTAAGCACGGGCAAAGGTTCACAATCACCCCTTGCCAAACCCAGAGGAACTGATTACCGTATTTTCCTGTCTATAAGTCGCACCTTTGTATAGGTCGCACACCCCTCAAAATGACAGTTTTTCAAAAAAAAAAAAAAAAACGTATATAGGTCGCACCGGTGTATAAGACGCACCAGTATCTAAGACGCACTTGTCAAGTAGGTAAACTCATAGCGAACCAGATCGTTAGACACTGTCGCGAAAGTACATGGTCGCGGTGGCCGCCGCCTATGAACGCATCCCCCGGTAAGGTGGGCTAGCCACGTGCATATACCGTCTAAAGTCTAGACAGAACTAACTTCTCAAAAATGGTTGATTGATACACACAGATGGCATGTACTTACAGATGGCGTTTAGTCAAAACCATCAAAGTCTTCTTCCTCCGACTCGCTAACAAGTAATTCAGCAACTTCAAGTGGGAGTTCTGCCGGCGCATCACTGTCTTCCTTTGACTTGCTGATGTCTTCTTCGCCGACATCGTCACCACTCACGGACCGGATTAGTCCGGCCTTTATCAAACCGGCTACAACTGTTTTTGTAGAAATGAGTCCCAAGAGTGGGAGACCCATTTATTTGGCCACGTCTCTTGCGTGCTGTCGTAAATCAGCGCAATAAAGGTGTCATGGCGGACGGAAGTGACGCGAACGGAAGCGGCGCGAAAATCGAAATTGATCAGAAGCTGTCATTCTAAGAATTAGCAGCATTGTTTACCTCCTTCAGAGTAACTCTCTGTAATAATTTACAAGCTGCATTTTGTTTTTGCAACCTAGTTTGATGTTACTTTGAATTTATTCTGAACTGTATCTACTGCGCATGGCATAAAGTGGCATGTGGTTGTCGCAGGCCATTATCACTGCTTTTGACTAGAAAAAGCTGCAAATTCTTTGATTTAATGTCCTAAAGAGACATGTGGGCTATGAGAAACGCCGTAGCGGTGGGCTTTGTTCGCGGCCACCGCGAACCGGATTTATCCCGTACATAAGTCGCACCGGTGGATAAGACGCACCAACAAAAATTTCAGAAAAAAAAAACCGCAACTTATACACCGGAAAATACGGTAAGATTTCTTTTTTCTTCCAAAAACAGCAGTTGATCAGAACAAGCTGTCCAATGATGAAGTGTCCATGCCATTCTTTGCATCAAGTAGCGCTTAATCCACATTGTTGCAGCAATTGTGCAAACTGCTACCAGATTGTTTTTTTTCTTCTAACAAACATTTCTGCACCACTCTGTCACTCTGCTGGACACGATGATGATAACCCCTCGCGGGTGTTGCCGTGCTCTGTAAGAAGGAGGTGGCGTCGCGCCTGCTTAGATGACATGAGCAATGGCCTTCAACACCTGCTCGCACGCCAGCTCACAGCTACATGGCAGCAGCGAGCTAGCTGGGAGTGATTGGGTGGAAAAGGCAATAAAGGAACAAGGGAGACTGATCACAAGCACTCGGTTTCTGGCATTTTTTCTGCGTGCGTGAGTGGTTATCACTGGCGACTCGCACAGAGGGACCAATGCAGCGAGGTGCGTGTTTGTTTTGTCTGCGGCTCGCCTTTGGGAGCCATGGTCACGAAAAAATGGAAGAATTCGGATTTAGCGACAAAGCGGGCATTGCTCGACTGGCACAGGTCGGTGAAAAGATGTCGGCTGCAGAGGTATCCGGACTGGCTTGCGGCGTTTTTGAGCACGATACTGCGCAACAAACCTGACGCACAGGCGAAGGCAGCACGGCCACGGCCCGGCCGGTGCGGAGCGTGTCGTATTCAAGGTGGCTTTGTTGCGCGGCTTCAGACAAGAGGAGTGCAGATGCTAAAAAGAACGGTGCTGAGTGCCTCGAGAGGCAATTTAGAGAGCTGGCAGCGTTCGCATGCACCATTCCAAATGACACAACGGCACACGAGTTCGTGAGTGCTGACGACAATGTGCGGGCGGTGGCGGACCTCACCGATGCCGACCCTACAAGCAGGCCCGACAACGTTCCCAACCGCCCCGTGCAGCCGAGCTTGCATCAGTGTTCAGATTTGCCACTGTACTGGCACAGTGCACAATGCGGGATTTTGTTACTTGGACAGCATTCATAAGCTTGAAGACCAGTGTGGTGAACTTTGTGACGCAGAAGAACCAAGCGAATCTCATTTCCTGCTAAATAAAGTGCGGCACTCGTTACGCCGCGATTCAAATTTTTTGTGCTGTGAAGAACAAATTGGTAAACTACTGCTTGTCACAATCACGAAAAGCTCTCTGGTGTGCTGAGTTATCACATAATCTTCAGACAGGCATATTTTATATTTCGAATTACCGATAAATCGACCAATTTGGCGATCCCCTTCAAGTTCGGTATATCTGTGTTCAAATGTACTAAACGGATGATTGGAGAACAAGAGCTTGGCACCACTTTCCAGCCCAAACCAATGAGATACCTTCAGAAAGGAAGCATGAAATTGGGTCCTCTTGCAAGCAGTCTACTCTCACACTGTACCGACCAGGGCCTACAAGCAAAGCCAACCCCTGTAAACACAGGTTTCTGTAACTGCAAGGCTCCACACAGCACAAATTATGTAACGAACATCTGTAAACACTTGCAATGTTCTGCAGTTTACTGTGCATAATAAAAAAAGAATAATGCCGGAAGCAGAGATGGGAATAAAAAGTAAGGCATAACCTTTCCCTGAGCCAGGTGCGGGTGTATAAAATGCAAAAAATTAACTGTTCGCTCAGCCAGCCACAAAGTCAATAAACAAGCCAGCAAGCCACAAAGGAATCCAGCATTCCTGGCGTTTATTTGTTCTTGGCCAAGTTGACACGGGGTATGAGTTTTCTTTTAGCAAGAAGCTAGGCTGGGCCAATCCCATGGCCACTTCCCCCCCACGGATAGGCACCAAAAAGTGGGCACAGCTTTAGCGCAGTTTTACCTCGCAGAAGCCTGCACCTAAAGTCTCTCAACCGCACAGAGGCAAACTATGTGAACCTCAGCGAATTAAGCACCTGCCTCCTGGAGTAGCAAGCAAATGAGATGTCCTTATTTTTAACGTGTACTTGAACCAGTTCCCGAGTGACTCTTGAGGAACTCAAATCTTTGGAGTGGCCAAAACTCCGGATGGTTTTAGTGGAACAGTCCATTAGTAACATATCAGTGCTTTTTAAGACTCCATTTTTGTGCACTCTCAGATTGTATGGCTGTTCTTACTATTCGTGCCACGCCACACCAGACACCCTCAAAAACAGTTGTCAAGTGTACCGTTATGATTAATTTATTGCGATGACATTTCTTACCAAGAGATAACATTTATATGTGGGCAGCGACTGCGACACATCCCTTCGTTAGGACAAACACTATGAGGCAACTTTAAAAGCAGAAACAGAGGGTCACAATCACGAAGGACTAAACAATATGAGGGAAAAAACACCTCGCAACATTTTATGTATGGTGCACATACTCTATGTAAAAAAAAAAAAAAGAGAGAGAGAGAAAGAAGAAGCCAGCTTGTTGTACATGTAAATATTGCGGCAGTTTCTTAAGAAAGAAGAAAAGAAAAGCAAGACGCACCGATTGTCTGCAGACGTGAAGAAATGGATCCACTTGTTGGGTTGCTGATGGGCCTCTGCATGAAAGCAACACAAAAAGGTAGTGACGGCAGGCCTTCGAGGCTTTCCTGCACCCACTTACAGAGGGTCAACTACAGCAAACTCAGACGCACCGGGGCAAGCTTGCCAATGGCGGAGTGGCAGCAGGTTTACGTAAAATCCATTACGGCATGACAGATCAGACTAGCCATCCATAAAAAGCAGGGTGGATTCAACTGCTTGTCTGAGCAGCACATACGAAATGCCAGATACGAAACTTTGCAAACCCTGAAACCCTGACCGCTCGCAAATGCGCTCGGTTTCAAAAGTAAAAGGTTTAAGCAACTATCATCCATCCAGCAACAAAAAACTATCAGTCGTGCCTCTGTGGAGTCTTAAGTGATGCTTCACATAAACATTTGTCCGTAGCAAAGCACACCTCGTCTGCTACGTCCTCCCTTGTAATCTGCTAGCACGAGATGCGTGCCAATGACGCATTCAAATTGGCACTTCTAATTCTTCTGAAACACACGCTACTCTCCATAGAGTTTCATACTATATTATGTATAGTACTATAGAAGTAAATCTGCTGCTACAACAATGTGTCACGTGGTAGCTGCCCTTGCAGCTGGGAGCATTCCTTGTTTACTTGGCTTGACTCGCAACATTACTTCTGGTGGCCCCTGACAACTGCGGCAACTGTGGTGTCGCTAGAAATTTGGCTAGTGTGCAGTATGGGCTAGTTATTCATTACAACGGTGCGTTACTGAAGTGACAAAAACACATGAGAAACAACGCACCGATCGACTGCAGCGCCCTCTCAGCGCGCTATGCAATGCACTCACCAAGTTTGCTGTTGAGGCATTTTTATGAATCGGAATGCTGTTTTAAAGGGACGGACCACCGATTTTTGTTGCGTATATGTTCTCTAGCTCGTATGAAAGCCAGCGTGTTATACAGCCTGGTAACCACAAGCAATTTATAAACAAATTAGGGGAAATAATTTTAATTTGGCATCAAACTTTCTGAAATCGGAAGGGTGGCGGTTCAGAGTGTAGAAACTTGACTCTACAATATGTGTCCCGGTCACATGACCTGCAAACCTGGCAGCTGCTGAAACTGCTGAAACGTTTATTCACTTGTGAAAAGCCTTTTTAACAGAAGTATTTGTATAAGCTCAAAATGTATGTGTATTTTTAAACGTTATTTTGAAAATTTTTAAGACATGC
This sequence comes from Haemaphysalis longicornis, assembly GCF_048455015.1. NCBI lineage: Eukaryota > Metazoa > Arthropoda > Arachnida > Ixodida > Ixodidae > Haemaphysalis > Haemaphysalis longicornis. The sequence goes on along the minus strand of NW_027526214.1, from coordinate 53,383,719 downwards.
CGCCTGCCGCTACTTGGTTGCTTTCACTGTAGCTAGCTAGGCCTCCATGCCCAGAATCAACAGCAGCGATCAGTAAACAGACCCTGTGAAGGAGCTTTGCCGATTCTGTCCAAGTCTGCAGCGTTTCTTCTGCCGAAATATTGGATTTCGGTTTGCAAATACACCAACGGCAGCTTAAAAAAAAAAAAAGGGCATGCCCGGGTAGAATCGAACTGCCAACTGCCACAGCGTGAAGCCAGATTCTACCTATCGTCCATCCCAACAGATAGCGCCTTCGTGCAAAATAGACTAGTGAATTAAAAAAAACACACACACAAGGGAATAAGAAAGCCTATGATTCCCACTTTTTTAGCTGAGGACAAGTTTTTAATCTCGCGTACAGACTAATCTAAACTTTAGATCTAAAAATTTTGATTTAAATTGTTCTAGGGCGCTATCAGCAAAACCGTTTGTCATTAAGGTGCTTTAAGGGGATGCCCATCCATTAGGGATAGAGAACATGTACTCAGCAAAAATCAGTTATCTGTGCCTCGGATACCTTTTCACTGTAAAATTATTTATTTGCTGATTTTTTTGTCTGAATAATTTTTTCTGGAATTAAAATTGGAGCAGCACCAACACTTTCAGGTACGGTTGTGTGCACTCCGAGGCAAGCACAGTATCCTTTAGAGTTCTAAAATTCCTGAGTAAACTTATTCAGACGCCAAAAAGGACGAGTGGAGCTTTCTGCTGGGCTACTAGTTCGCGATTAGTTCTCCTGGCTTCAAGCAGCAGTGCAGAGCATAAGAGCGGGGTCCTACTGTGTGGCAGTTAGCAGTTAGCAGGGGTGGTTCGGGGGGGGGGGGACCGTTGTCCCCCCCAATCGAACGGAGATGCGCTCACCCTGCGCGGTGAGGTACATGGTCTGGGAGAAGCAGGTGAGCAGCAGCTTGAGCAGCTCGAGCCGGTTCTGGTCGTGCTGGGGCACGCAGGGCGGGGAGTGCGCAAAGCCCACCCCCGAGGCCCAGATGTACTCGCAGCTGTCCAGGGACCAGGGCTCCTCGGGCCGCTCCTGCACACAGAGGGGGCGGGGGGGCTGCACCACTTCCATGTTCGGTTCACCAGTGATTCAAGGAAAGCAGTACGATGACAGCATTATGCTGACGAGGCTGGCCCCATAGTTGGAAGCTGGGACGGGACCACCAATGAATTACAACAACTAAACAAGCGACATGTCACCCGAGCGAATGGAAGTCAGATATGCAATTCCTAGGGATAAGTGTAGTATAATCAGCGTAAGCTAAAGGCCACAACAGTCGACACAGAGAAGGGAGGGGAAAGAAGGGAAATATGGAGCGCTGGTTATTCTTGGGCATTGTCGACCAAAATACAGGTGTCTAGAGAATAACGAGGGTTGTGACAAAATAACAATACAGCAGAACCTCGTTACAAGAGACTCTTGGTTATAACAGACATTTGATTAGGGTTTGGTTGGTTTTCCTATGTTCACCATATTGGCAACATTGCATAGAAGAGACCTTGGTTAGAAGAGATATTCCGTTATTAAGGACAACTTTTTTGGGTGCCCAGAGTAAATTCTTCGCTATTTAGTAGAGACTCGAAGAAAGGGGGGGGGGGGGCCTTATATGAAGGACCTTGTGGAAAACTGCGCCCAAGATGAAGCTTGGGCCTGCATCCAAGAGACCACAGAGGTTCCAGACACTTAGGATGAGTTTGTGTCTGCAGATGTGGATTCTGTGTGTTCGAGGAGCCTACAGATCATGCGATCCGCACGTAAGTAAATGTTGCCCTAGAGGATGAACCAGAGGAGTAGGATGATGAGGGTATTGTAGGACAGAAAGTGGTGGCAGTCAAGGCTGACAGTTGTCTAGGAGCACTTCGATGGTAATTCGAGAACGGGAACGCTCGCAAAGTGAAGTGCTTCACCTACAAAAGTTGAGAAGGAAGCTAATACAATCTGCAGTCCCTAAAACTACTATGAATGACTTTCTTAAAGGAGCCATGAAGACAAAACACAAGTTTGGTTCATTCAAAAGACAGCCTCGTTTGAATCATACTGACACCAGTTTTAACTTCGCTCAAATAAGCTACATAATTAGGAAAAAAGGGAATGGCCATGCAACCCACTCGCTCATTTCCCGCAACAGAACCTATGATGTCATACCAGCCAGCTCTGCAATTGGCGGACGCCGGCAAAAGCAAACGCAAATTAGGCAGAGCTTATAAGCTTGCAGGACGAGCTATTTGCGCTTAAATTTAGGTCACATCCATTTTAAAGCAATAAGAATGGTGGGACACACAGTGGAAGTTACAAAAGCACATGTAAACATAGAAGTACTGATGCGTACTGCTGTTGGTGCTGCGCGCACTATGCTTGGTTTAGCTGCACAGCACTGTGGGGCTTTGGGTTGTCTCAGACGACACTGCTGATTAAGGCAAGCAACACTGTCTTATCTGACCATATTTGTCGAGCGAGCACTGTTTCACGAAAAGATTATTTTCTCCCAGAAAAAAAACAAGGCAGGTTTAAATAGTACTGTCAAAAACAAACCAAAGGCATAAAACGGCTTGCCACGGTATGGTGGCACCATCTAGGTCCACTAACGATAAACAAACGCACGAGTACCTCAATGCTAGCGCCGCCGTGCAGGGTGGAGACACGCTTTGAACAGTCCCGCGCCGCTGCAATCGGGTCAACGTGCTCAACGCGATGTTCTTTTTGTTTCTCACGAGACCCAGCAACGCAAAACAGATAAGATGATTCAAACTTCGCCAGTAAACCGCGTTGCGGCGATAATTTTAGTGCGGTTTTGATACGACTTGCTTTGGCGGCGAGCGAGCGACCCAAAATGGCGGCGCCAGCGTATACGTGTCTCCACCCTGTACGGCGGATGCGTGAATCAAGGGACTCTAGGCTGCAGAGCGGTCTGTTCCTGTGGTGTCATTGCAGACCACAAAAACACAAGATTTAGTGGGAAAATCAAAATTTCAACTTAAATTGAATAATTTCTCAGTGAATAAAGCATCGTTTGTATCCGGACAAGCACTGGGGGCACTGTAAAACACGAAATCTTTCGAATAAAACAAACTTGTTTTTCGCCTTCATGGCTCCTTCAGGTCACAGTGAGAATTTTCCTGTCGACCTGTCTGAGTACACTTCCATACTGATTTACAACAAATTGGTCCTGTTCAACTCTGCACAGTATGTAGAATTTTTGGTTACAAGAGACATGTTTCCCGGTTTCCTTGGGTGTCTCTTGTAGCGAGGTTTTGCCGTACTATTAAGGGGAACAAAGCGAGAAAAAAGAAAATGCAGAATACGTGAAAAAGACGGGCCACAGCGTAAACTGGGATGCTGCCAAGATACCGATGACAGAGCACAACGCATTGGGACACCCTTATCTGGAGCCCTTGATCGCCCACACAGTGCCATCCACGATCAACAGAACTGGCAGCCGTGCAAATTCCAGCTACACCAGGACCTTGGAAAGATTGTTCGCAGCTATTTAAATCGGCGTCTTCTAGTGACTGCTTTCACTTTAAACAAGGGAGCCACGGCGCTCCCAAAGTGTCACTTGTATTGCTGACTTGGTCAGGGATCCATTTTTCTTTTTTAAGTTTTTTTTTTTGGTAACAAAGAAGGACGCCTTACAGGAAGTCTGGTCCTAAATCTGGTCCTACAACCTTCACCTGTAAACATTCTCAATTGCAGTCGTTACATGATAAGCAGGGATCAATGACATTCATAATGACAACAGTGCAAATACAGAGACTAAGAACAGAGAAAACACAAACCCAACACTGTTCTTAGTCGTCCTACACACTTTAAGTCTTCCTCTCTCTTTGTAGTCCCACCCAGTTTGCCATACTCGACACCAAGATGTGGTTTATGACAACAAAGCATATATCCCTTTTTCAGCACTGGTGATTTCATCGAGTCATACAAGGCTTAGAGAGTGCACATTCCATCCTGTCCCACTATCACCATGTCCTCACACTGCATCAGTTTCAATGACAGCTTCCGGCACAACTTGATCGCCCCAACAGTGACAGTGTCCGAAAGAGTCGTGATTCTGACAGTGTCAAGGTCAGGGAAAGGGTTGCACGTTGTATTGTGGGTGGTGAAACATGCAACCACGAAGCACCAATTACCGTACTTCATACCCCGCTTTATATTTGGATCTCAGTATATACATATATATATATGCCGATTGTGTTGACTCTCCAAACTGAACCCTCTCCTGATGACCACGACAGCTTTATAATCAAATACATACGGCAGTTGCCCACCGTGCACTCAGCAGCTGCCTCTGACAGTTGACCACCTTGAAGCGACACTGCCACCATCATTACACAACAGGGTCTCACTGAAAGAGACATCTTTTCTAGCCGTGCGAGTAGCTGCACAAAGACCGGCTGTGCATTTTGCCCAACAGAGGGACGTGTGAGCACCATTTCCATACGGACGACACCGAGGGTGACTGCTAAAAAGACAGCTGAGCATTTGAGAAATCTGAGGTTGCAGAGAACAGAACACCCTTCCAGTGTAGCTGTTTTTCCATTTGTTATTGAACTTGCGCTGGGTGTTTTGTTTGTTTTTTCTGCCCAAACTGGTTTACTCACAGGCCCCGCCTTTCTCGAACAGGACACAGTGAAGTCCGGGCAGAACAGCAGGTCCTGCGGTGCGCAGCAGAGGAAAAAAAAACACGAGGGCAGTTATGCATGCCACCTGGTATGCAAGCCACACAGGAAACACCAGAAAAATGCAGGACCAAATGTAGAAGCTAAACACCCTGGAGCAAGGGCACAGACCATGAAGCGCTTGTGGCTGCCGCTGCAAGCCACACACAATGAACTCTGTAAACGTAAGTGAACACTGCCTAATCCAGAGTATCTCAATTTCAAAAGAAATGTTTGTTTTATGAAGTTCTGCCTTTAAAGGGACACTGAAGGGAATTTGTCAAGCTCCCGTTTTTGCTTGCGCTGCGTAGACTGGCTTAAATTAGCCCACTTTTCATCGTTTATCCGGTTGACAAATCGGTAATTATTTTACAAAGCGCGAAAGAAGAAAAAGTACTATGCGCGGTTTGCGGCGGCCGCACCAACTAAAGCTGTGACGTTGCGAGGAGGGAGCACCGTGATTGGACGATGCGCAAGGTTAGCAATCAAACAAGTTTCGGTTTTGGTTCTGTAAAACACAACCTATGGCGTTGTTGGATGGGCATTCTCAATATCTCAGTAACCATCGTACCGCGCTTCTGCCATGTTGTCGGCTGTAAAATGCGTAAGATAAGCCTCCCAGGACGGCTTGGAATCGTAGCATTCACTAGCCGAGGCCTACGCAGTGCATGAACGCCCTCCGCGTCCCCGCAGACGCTCAAATGCCATGCGCTTTTCCCCCATATTTGGAGCTTGCCTCACTCATGCCTGTATCGTAAAAAGCGTGTTCGCACCAGGCCAAGGATCTGTTGATTCTGGCCTGTGCCCACTGCCCGCAAGCAGTCGGTGCTTATGGCAACAGCACGCCAACGAGAAGTCGCTAGCGCGCCAGTGCCAGCCTGCACGCGTTCTGTGAACTAGTTCGTGGAGCAATGAAAGTTGCGGCCCAAAAAAAGGTGAACTCAGTATAGAAAACATCGGCGGAAAACGAAAAAGTTAACTTATAAAAAAAAAAAAGCACGCACCCGCGGGGATTCGAACTCGCGACTTGCAAAACACTTGCAATGACATAGCGCTTTTGACCACTCGGCCACGGAGCGGGCTCTGCTGACCTTGGTAATATCAGGTGTATATTGTATAACCAGTTTACACTTTTATTTAGTTTTGGCATTTCAAGCAGCTTAGGTGACTATTTGTTGTTTTGCGCTCGTGCAGTAAGCATCCCCGAACTTTCCACAATATATCATGTCTAGCAATTGCATTTCGTAGATGGAAAAGCGTCCGCAGATGTGTAGTCGTGCTGCTGACCGCTGTGCTTGTTCACCCAGCGCAAAAAAGTACTCCCCGCACCCTAGTTTTACGCTGTACGGTAAAAATATCAGTTGATTTTATTTCCTTAGTACCTATATTGACTTCGCTGACTCTTCTACCCCTTCAAGAAGCCTTATATTTTCCTACTGGCGTACCAGTCAGCGAAGCGTCGCATGTGCACTTGTGCAGCGCTTGTGTGAAGCGACCTTGACTTGGAGCTAGATACAGTGTACAAACTAACCAAGTAAAGAAAGGCCCATTCTTCCATTCACAAACGTGTCCTGGTTTCGTTTCAACTCAGCGAACGAATTGCGACGACCCGTCGGCGGCCGGCGGACGAAATGCTGGGCCGACTGACTCAGCCTGAAGGTCGGGGAGCCGTGCAGTAGCGCAGCCAATTGCGAGCTCGGCTCCTCCCGACGTCACACGAAAACCCCACAGAAAATGGGCGAGAGGAGGACAGCATTTTCGAATTAATTTTTCTACTAAATAAAATGGCGTAAATGCGCCCAGAGTGGTCGAAACATGGCCTGGGGACTCCGGACTACAATTTGCGCTAGTAATCCCGCAATGTTTACATATCACTTCAGTGTCCTTTAACTGGGTGTTTGGCGAAGGTCACTCTTCGTCCCCTGCTACGTGCTGTGCCAGTACACGTGCCCTTCAGCTTCAATGAAGGAGCCAGGGTGCTTGCGAGGCCCGGATTATGAAGTGCTGTATACTGCTTGCACACAAGTAAAAGCTTGGTAGAGAATCTTAAGAAGTTCCCTGGCCTGAAATGGCAATGCCCCAACTACGCCCAATCGTCTCCGTAACTCTCGGCCACACACGAAAGGCCTCACCAAGCCCTTTTCATTACTGAGCTCAAGGGCACAACTATTCCAGCATCAACACTGAAGTGACACAATGCCAATGAAGAAGTTGGCCCGCATCGAAAGAACGATGCACCTCGTTTGCAAACAGTACAAGTTCAGCAACAATGGCTCGTTGGCGAACCAGAAAACAACAACGTCCCAACATAGGTGGTGTTGAAGCAAATTAACACGCTGCAGCTATACAGCATGTTCGGGGTGCCTACCAAGTTGACATTTTCAAATTCCCTGACATTTTCAGGTTTTTCCCAAGGCTTTCTGATAAATTCCCTGAGTGACACAAAACCTTGTTTTAGGCCAAGACGGACTGCCACCACATCGCCAGTTGCTGTCACCCTCTAAAAAGCACATTATAAAATAAAATATGCCATAATAGATGTTGAATGCTAACCAGTAACTTTATCACATCCAAAAAGAAAACGTAACAGAGTGGTAGTAACATTCACAGTGGCACGTTAAAGGAGCCATGAAGAGAAAATGCAAGTTGGTTTTATTCGAAAGATTTCGTGTTTTATAGTGCCCCCAGCGCTTGTCCGGATACAAACGGTGCTTTATTCACTGAGAAATTAAACAATTTAGGTTAAAATTTTGATTTTCCCGCTCAATCGTGCGTTTTCGTGGTCCCAAGTGACATCACAGGAACCGACTGCTCTGCAGCCTAGAGTACCTTCATTCACGCATCCGCCGTACAGGGTAGAGACAGGTATACGCTGGCGCCGCCATTTTCTGTTGCTCGCTCGCCGCCGAAGCAAGTCATTGTGTCAAAACTGTGCTAAAAGTATCGCCGCAACGCGGTTTACTGAAGAAGTTTGAATCATATTGTCTGTTTCGCGTTGCTAGGTCTCGTGGGAAACGAAAAGAATAACGCGTTGAGCCCGTTGGCCCAATTGCGGCGGCACGGGACCGTTCAAAGGTTGTCTCCACCCTGTACAGCGGTGTTGGTTTGTTCCCGCGTTTCTTTACGTTCCGTAACCTAGATGGCGCCACCATACCGTGGCAAGCGTTTGGTTTGTTTTTGCCCGCATTTAAACCTGGCTTGTTTTTGTTCTGGTCGAAAATATTCGTTCCCTGAAACAGTGCTCGCTCGACAAATGGGGTCATGTAAGACACCGTTGCTTGCGTCAATCGGCCAGTGTCGTCTGAGACAACCCCAAGCCCCGTAGTGCTGTGCAGCTAAACCAAAGCATGCTGTGCGCAGTACGAACAGCAGAACGCATCAGTACTTCTATGTTTACATGTGCTTTCGTAACTTCCACTGTTTGTCCCATCATTCTTATTGCTTTGTAAAGAATGTGCCCTAAATTTAAGTGCAAATCGCTCGTTCGTCTAGTTTGTAAGCTCTACCTAATTTGCGTCTGCTTCTGCCAGCCTCCGCCAATCGCAGAGCTTAGCCCATGTGACATCACAGGTTCTGTTGCTGGAAATGAGCTGGTGGGTCGCATGACCATTCCCGTTTTTCCTAATTATGTAGCTTATTTGAGTGAAGTTTACGTTAAAAGTGGTGTCAGTATGATTCTAACGAGACAATCTTTTGAATGAACCAAACTTGTGTTTTCTCTTCATGGCTCCTTTAAGGATCCCCAGAGAGTCCAAATTAATCCAGAGCCCTCCACTAGGGCGTGTCTCGTCGCCTATGTAGCGTCGGCGCGTTAAAGGGACACTGAAGGCTCGAGCGTTCACAGTGAATAAAATATAAAAAGAAAGGGTAAAACCGTACTGCGATGTTCTCAGCTCGCACTCGGTGCCTCAGTGCTGTATTTCACTACTACCTATGCGGAGCCACCACACCCCGCTAGGGTGTCTCTGCAGAGAGTTCTTTTGGTGCTCAGCGAAAGCTATGGAGCCGAAACATGCTCTGCCTTCCTACGCAGCGGAATACAGTGCCGGCTTGCAGTTAAAGGTAACTCTTAAAACGGGGTACGTACAAGGCCTATATTCGATACTTAAGACGTATTTTGAACACAGCTGCGTATTTTAAAGTTGAAAATTAAGTGAAATTTGCTTTTTTTATTACGCCAGGTTCACAACTCAATGATTCGCAATGTGCGTCAACTAACTAGAAACCACAGCAGATGGTGCCAGGTGTTCCAGCATAGGATTGAAAGCTACTGTACAGCCCCTGTAGACTCGCTTACGCTGCCACAACACACTATTGCGGCGCGCAACGTTCTCCGTTGCCTTTCAGGAGTCTACAATCTAGGATACATGCCAGAACACAAGGGGAGCATACAGGGGATCGCGGGGGGGGGGGGGGGGGGGGTGACTTGCAAGTTGTACGAAGCAAGTTCTAACTGGAACCAGTGACTTCAGAGGGCACCACCAGCAACGACGCCAGAGGGCTGTCCACTTTCGAATCGCCGTTACTCGAGCCAGCATTACCAGGAATTTCGCTTCCGTTATGCAGTTAATTTTCTCTGATAGAAGCACAAATTCTCTGAATTTTTCCAGACTATTCAAAATCCCTGAGAATTCCCGGCTTTCCAGGTTGGTGGACGCCGTGATGTTTCAAAGAACATCTACATACACGCCTGCACGCATATGAAGGAAGCAGGTCCAAACTTCTGTTCGCTAATGCCCTCTCTCACGATTTGCACTTCTCTTGTTGGAGTCAGTCTGATGGACCTGCCCTCCAACGAGGCCATTAGGTGCCACGAATACAGACATCAGAGGGCACATCATTTGACGCACTGGCGAGCCACAAAACTGGGCACACGCCGACAAGGACGGAAGTGGCAATAGGCAATACTTACGCACACTGCCGTGATGAGGGACTGGGCCAAGGACTCCGTCTGGAATCGCACAAACCACACATTCGAGCCTTAGCTTATTCCCTGAAGCCTCGAGGAAAAGGAACAAAAGACGTGCAACCAACGCAGCTGGCTCACAAACCATGCCACGTGACGTCACAGGGGTTTAAGATGTGATGGGATGCCACCTTAGCCTTCAACTCTTTCAATTTTTGCCTGGTTTATTAGTTAGCAATTGTTATCGACCCTTCGTTTGCTTATGCAGCACTCACATCTACAGAGGCTAAGCATGCTACCTAATCCACCATAGTCTACCTGCAAACATGCTTATCATCAGCCCAAGTCGGCAAACCGTCAAAGCGTGGGATGCAAAGCAATGGCAGTCTTGAATGTTTTCCTAGAGCAAAAATTCTAGCAAAAAGAGAAAGTGCACATCAATTGGTGGAAAAGAAAAAAAAAATACATCTAGTCACCCTAGAGTTTCTACTCTGAAAGCGTGACCATGTTTGTAAGAAACCTCAGCGCTCCTTTAGCAACCCGACCAAAATGAGCGATCAACATAAGTGATACAATTACTTAGTTCGTTAATTTATAGGCCTGTCGGAGTAGTTAACTTTGCTTCTCCTGAAGCGAATACGAAGCGAATGTTTCACAATTTCCATTAGTAAAGTCCATGTTTACTATACTGCTTGCTTATACATACTTCAGTAGCTATTCACAGGAGCAAGAAAATGTGCTTGCTTGAAACTATCTATAAAATTTTTCTGTAGCAACAAAAGAGAGAAGCTACACTGTTTGCTATATTGACGATGTTAGATTTTATTCGGAGGCAACCTTAATTAAACGGTGACTCCAACCACAAGCGTTTCAGTATTAGTGCAATCAATGCATTAATTAACTACTGACGCAAAATATGGTGATCACAATTTGTTTAGGAAAAAAAATTATCTTCTGGGGAGGAAAACTCAGCATTTGGAACTATTCATTACAGCGCAAGAAAGTGAACTGTGCCTGTACAACATCACAGGCATGCGTTCACAGTGCCATGGTACTATGTATCATCCCTGCTTTTCAGCTCTTTGATCATGGAGCCGTCCCAGCACATAACATCTCAAAACCATTTTTCAATGCCTGGGCTTTTAAACGTTTCATCAGGCACAAAAACATGAAGTATGGGTTTTACTAAGGGTATTCCACACTAATATGAGCGTAAAAACAGTGCTCAGACACAATTGGCACAAGTGTGCGATGATAAACACTCGTGCAACGCGCAAACAACCTTCGACAGTGCAGCGGTGTCGAAAATGATTCATTTCTGCATCAGATAAATCTTGTTCTTTCTATATTACAATTTTTAAATAAAGGATCGACATTTCACTTTATTTCTTTTCATCAATCATTTGATAACAGTGTGCAGCAAAGCTATCTTATCTACAGGGTGTTGAACAAGCCCTTTAGGCACTATTGTATCACTAGGATGAGAAAATAGAGGACGAGAATGAAGTTGACCAACTGCCAAAGCATAAGGGGCATTCCGAAAGCACCTAGCTTTTGCCAATAGGGCTTAGTCTGACCGGAAATAAAGTCTTTCCCTGGTTTGCCTTACACTGCACGACACGGTGCATTGCGGTGAAGGCTGCGAGCGCTCAAAATAACACACATCTGGTGCTTAACCCATTCTTACTAACTGTAAGGGGTGCTTTTCCCGCACTTATGGCGGGGAGTTTGCAGTTTTAGCATCACAGTTCACTCATACGATTGTCGTCCACTGGCGTTTTCTAATTTGGAAACACTCCAAAAATACTGAGAGTTTTCGTACAGTGCTACTCTCTCTGAACCAAACTGAATGCAGCCTACTGTATTTGAATGCAGAACACTGTATTTCAGCGATTCCAACGCACCTCCGATTGTAACGCACAGGTAAGTTTACTCTGAAAATCTTGACAAAGAAAATTACTTGGCACTGATTCTGCCGCACAGATTTAGAATTGGATTTTGGGATGAGTTTTGCGCCCGAGGCAATGCTGCCGGCCACTCTGAAAGCCGATTTCAGCTTTGAGGCGGATCGTAACACTCGCACAAATTTCCAAGCTAATTTTAGTGGAAAAAGGGTGTGCGTTAGAATCACGTAAATTCGGCAACAATACTGGTTGCAAACCCTACATTACGTATAATGAGAAAGTTTTGGCGCTGGGAACTGTTTCTACCCAATATGAGGCAAAATCAATCGCTTACAACAATCCTCAGGTTCCCTGTTATGAGCTACAGTGATCAAATCTGAGAACATGGGCCTAAAAGAAGCCACTATTCTAACTGCAAACATAAAAAAATATGCCATGCAATCATGCGTGCTCCTAAAAATGGATGCCTCACTGCTGTGCATTCATCGTCTGTACTGCATTTCCATCACAAGATGTAACTGCCTACTGCAGTCCCCACAACGGTCCTAATGGCCGTGATGCAGAAAACTTGACACTACTATGCACTCATTATCTGCAGTACTTGTATTGTCCTGCTCATTATGAAAAAGTAATCGGCTCCTCCATTCTTTGTTTTGTTTCAGAAAAAAAAAAAAAAAGAAGACTTCCTCCGTTGGCTTGTCTGATTTCCCCAGCACTTCACAGATTGCTTATCTGTGCAGTGTGTACATATCTCCCGTCTTGATGCACGTTTTGTTGATGCGGCGAGTGCTACCCACACAGTTTCTATTCGGGTGTGCTAAATGTTTGCTAACCACTATTACATGCTCCAGAAACAGAACTCCTTTAACCAACCCTGTAGTGGCAGTCACTGGTAATAACAATGGCTGCCTGTTGGAACGCCCCGGGCACGCCCTTTTTCTTTAAGCTGCCGTTGATTCTGGGCATGGAGGCTCAGCTAGTCACAGTGAGAGCAACCTAGCGGTGGAGGTTGGCGTGTCTAAATTTTCCGAAAGAATGTTTAAAAATACATATACAATTTAAAGTTATACAAATACTTCTGTTAAAAGGTTTTCAATAGCTGATTGAATGGTTCAGCAGTTTCAGCAGCTGCAAGGTTTGCAGGTCATGTGAACCGGACACATATTGTAGAGTCAAGTTTCTACACTACGAACCGCCACCCTTCCAATTTCAGAGAGTTTGATGCCAAATTAAATTAATTATTTCCACCAACTTGTTTATAAAATGGCTGTGGTTATTCGACTATATAAAACGCTGGCTTTCATATGAGCACGAGAACATGCATGCAACAAAAATCGGTGCTCCGTCCCTTTAAAATAAGACACGATGTGCAACTATTACTTTGAAATCTTTCTAAGCAGAACACACTCCATTGCCATAGCACAGCACATAGCATGCTTGCACGATGATCCCAATGTCCATGGTTGGGACCTGGCTAAAAAAAGCAAAGGTTTTGGAGCTCATGCATGAACTGAGGAGTCCGCTTACACCACTGATTACTTTCATCATCATTTCATTCCCGATTTCACCAAGTGTTCCACCAAGAACTACATACCCTATGCACGTGCCAAAGTGCCCGGTTAGTACCCTGAGCATGTGTCACGGTACAACCAAACTTCAAAAGTACCTCGCAATGCTCACCTCAAGAAAGTCCAAATGGCGTTTCGGTGCCCCAAAGCTACACCTGGGGTACAAGACACACTTTAATGGCTAGGCTAGAGGTTAGTTGGAGCACCACTCGAGGGCCTTCATTGTGTGCCACAATGCCATACCCACACACAGGGCCTCCCATATTTGGGAAGAACCAGCCGGCCACACCACATGTCAAGCTCTCAGGAGTTAGAATCTGAGGAAGCAGACTTCCCGCCCGGCAGCAAAGCACACCCTACACCACTGCAATGTGGCCTTCAGGAAGCCTCAGGTGTGGACTGCACTGTTGCTTGTTTCAGGAGACCATCCAGGCAAAATCCAACCTTCTTCAATTTGTGGGAACCATTCTTTGCTGGGCCACCCTGCTCCATTCTGGCCATGAGCGACATTTCTTTCACGTGCAAAAAAAGTAAGAAATATTGCAAAACCTCCAAATCGTTTGTTATCCGACATCGGCGGAGGTGCAATAGGGGGATATTAAAAATGCACTTGCCCGAGAGTCAACTGCACGTTAGCATGCACGTGGTAGGGCAATCGAACAGAACTTGAAGAACGATTACAACTGCACAGACCCGTTTCTGGGCGGTGGCGTTGCTTGGCGGCCCGCAACCGTACAAATGACACTCTGCAAAGTCATCAGGACTTGGCGAGAAAGTGGCCACTGAGTTGCCACTGCTTTGTCTGTTTAACTTAATATAATTGAGCTACGTTGTTCAGGGTTGGCATTAAAGTTGGCATGATGGTTACTTTTGAATGAACCAAGCTCGTAATTTGTTTTCTTTTGTTTTCAGCAATTGCTCAGCGTTTATCTGTTTGCTACACAACCTTCCCTTGGGCAATGATAACGTTTTATCGGGCTTTATTCCCACCTGCTTGTTGCTGGGAGTTTGACGATGACAGCATCTTTTGATTACAGCCACATTTTCGATGCAAACTGGATGCGTTTGTGCTCGAGACGGTTCTCTGTATGCGGAGCGACGCTCACTAGGGAGTGGCTCTGCCAGGATTCCCTCAGAACAAAGAAATCTTGCAAGGACCGGACCAATGTGACAACACGGGTACTATCGCCCCATTTTATGCATAAATCACACCGGGCGCGCATAGCTCCTCTGTGCTGGCACGTGCCACGTGCAGTGGAACGCCCGTACACCGATCCCCGAAAATTGTGACAGCGATGCAGCTGACATGCTTTGGGTATCCCCCATTTTGCGAGCTACCGTCAAGTGTCCACGCTGCCTGGGAACTCCACCCAGGCCCGTCGCCCAGTCCCCGAGAGAATCTGTGCGTCCAATCCACCCGCATTATTCACTGGAACGCAACCAGCAGTGCTTCGCTCTGCCCACATGTTTCGTCCTCCCCTCGTTTCCTTTCCAGAATCACCAAAAAACGCAGCATTGTTTCGAGGGAACTACAGAGCAAGGACTCGCTAAGGGTTGCCATCCTGCCCTTCCCCCTCCATCCTTGTTCATTTGTTTATTCAACCAATCAATCCTTTCCCTTTTTTCCTGATTCATCATCTCCCTCTCCCTCTCACTTGTATTTCCTCTCCTTTGTTGGTGAGTGCCCCACCCTCTGTAGACCTCTTCATTCAACCTGTCAATCGACCAATCAGTCAGTCTCCCTTCCTCCCCGCCCATCACCTCGCCCTCACCTGTGCTCCCCCTCCCCCTCCATTGGTGTGCGCCTCGTCCTCTGGGGAGCCCGGCAGACTGGACCAGAAGAAGCCCCGCCAGTCCGAGTCCTCGAAGATGTACGGCAGCAGGCGCGTCAGCAGCCGCACGCAGTTCAGCACTGCACCAGCAGCGACGACACCGGCGCACCACCCGTGGTGACAAGACGGCACGCTCATCTAGGCGCGCTTGCCAAACATGCCAGCACTACCTGATTGAATGCGCAAACAAGTGCCAGATACCTGCTATCTTCTGACAAGCAGCCTCTCGTGTGCCATAAGCTTACGTGGTGTACCCCGAGCATGCGCATGTGCAGCATCTGACAGCACTGGAATAAATTACTGCTAGTAGTGTTGGGAACACTGGGTGATGAATTGAGACCTTTGTCATTTATCATTCCACGTAGCACAAAAATTTCATTGTCATTCACATACGGGCTCTGCCTCAAACTTCACAGCATACTCATTAACAACATGCTTGTAAATGTCTCTCTGCGGTTCTTCACAATGGTTACGACTACTAAGTAGAACATGGCCACGAGCACTGAAGAATTTTCTCCTTTTCAAACAGCATGCTGTCAGTTTAGGCTCCGAGTTACGGCCATTATTTCACAGCAGTTCTTTCATGGGCATCCTAATCTTTGACTGTGCCATGACCTCGCTTGGTTTGCACTTCCCACAAAGACGACTCTGCAAGAAAAACAACCATTTACACAACAAAAAAGCGTTTTCACAAGTGCATCACCTCAATCACAGTGATGGGGATAAACCTGCGCTAGATCCAAAACCAAAACACGGCACATTTAGAAGCCTTCAAAGCAGAGCAGGGTTACTAGTAACTAAAGCTTGACGCCGGCTCAATTGGTTAAGTATTCAAACCACTTCAAAACAGTGCAAGGACGAAGACGCAAGAAGCGATCAACGAGAGCGCTCTTGTAGCAAGTTTTGACGAAAGTTCGTCCGGTCGGGCATTGTTTGGGCCAACAGTAAAATGGTCACTGAGCTTGTTAAAAGAGTCGTAACACGTTTCACAACCCACACAGGTTCCTTGTTCACAACGAAATAAAAAAGAACAAGTAGTCAAAATTTAAATGCAGACTATTCAATGCAGAAATTTGGGCTAGTTGGTGATACGACTTCGACAAGGTAAAAGGCGCACTAGACGGGATTAGCGCTCGTCCCGTGTCAGTCTTTTCTTGTGTCCCCGTCTAGTGCGCCTTTTACCATGTCAAAATTTAAATGCAGAGCTTGTGATGCAATGATCGCAAATAGATCAATGGCAATGACCCTTCTTTTTTGCATTCATGGTATCAGAATTTGTTGTATATCTTTCTAGACTTGATCAGTAACTGCTCTGAAAGGAGTACTGACACGAAATTTCAAAGCTGAGATAACTATCTAAAACGCTTCCTTTTTATCAGGAGATATCTCCCAGCAAGTTTCAACAACAACCGTTCAGCGAAACTTATTTAAAATCCATTTTAATCTTCGCCCGCACGAGAAAGCCCAGATCGGGCCGACGTGACATCATCTGCTACGTGCCCCAAACTGTTGACGTCGGGGCTCCCGTGACGAAGCCGACGCGCTGGCTGTGGTTGGCGCGCGCTGCTCGGGCGTGTGTACACGTCATGCTTTTGGGACTGACGTCATGCTGCCCGGGCCTGTGGGGACGGCGGAAACCTCGGCCGGTTTGGGCGCGCGCGTGCGCTCGCTCGCGCGCGCTTCCAGAGAGGCAGCGATACGGCAAGAATGGTGACGTCATGTTATACATGCTGTCATGGCGGCCGCTCGGCGTTTTTCAGTCGAAACCGAAACTGGCACGAATAAACGACGCCGTAAATGAATGTTTACGCTGCGCTCGACCGTCTAATCTGTCGTTATATGATTAGTGGGCTGGTAGGCACGCATAGCAGCGAAAAAAACGTAACATAAAAATTTCGTGTCAGTACTCCTTGAAGAGATAGCCAACTACTTTTTGCGGAGTGCATTGCCTCTAGCTTGTATGAAAGCCTGAATAAAGAAAGTGGTGGAAATAGTTATAATTTAGCACTAAACTTTCTGAAATCTGAAAGGCAGCATCATATAATGTCTAAACATGGCACTACCATTTGTACGTAAATAGCCCCGTTTCAATTTCAATTCACGATTCAAAAACCGCATAAAGAGATAGGAAAGACTGCATTTAGCATACTGAAGTCTGGCAGGTCTTAAAAACTCCGTTTCGAAAACTTCTAGGGGATTTCGGCGCACCTTAAAGATCCCCAGGGGGTCAAAATTAATCCGGAGCCCTCCAGCACAGCGTGCCTCATCACCTGCGTTGCGTCGGCGCATTAAACCCTACAATCAAGCAATCACCGAAAAGATCAGGGAGACTGTTTCAGTTCAAGGTGTTCTAAACATTGCCCTTTCATTTGGGATAGAGAGACCATGCTCCACAAAAATCGCTTGCCTCTCCCTTTAACTGTTTGTGCAAAGAGTGTTCTTGTTGGTTACTTCTGACGTCCTCGTCTTTCTGTGTTTTTTTTAATGAAGCCGCGAAGACAAAAACACAACTTTGCTTCGCTTAAAGGAACTAGACTCTGGCAACCCACTCAGCACTGTGCCAGCCATGAATGACGTTTTCTAGCCGAAAAAGTACAAAAAAAGTATTGAAAAGCGTTGAAATTTTGCGCCACAGTGGTGTGTTGTGGGCAAGAGTGACGCATTACTATGGGCGAGCAATAAAAATGTAGGTTTCAGTGCATTGCCCGGCCATTAGCATCCAACGGATGCAAGCAGAGGGAACCAGGGGTCCCACCACAACCTCCCGGCCACGTTTCAAGATCCTGTGACATCCTACAGAAAGTGCTGGAAGGTGGCTGGGGTTCTGCTCCCCCTGCTTTCTTCAACACTATGGGCATCCTTGATTTACCAGTCCTGGACGGTCCGCGGGAGTCCGAGAACTGCATATGGACAGGAACTCCCATAGGAATACACAGGAAAATCGAGCGCCGGATCGCGTCTCAGGCAGTCTGCGGACGATCCAGGATTGATAATCGAGGAGGCTCTATATCTCTTTAAAGCCCGGGATAGAATCGTTTCCGAGGGCAGAGCAGTGTCTTTAAAGCTATGCGGACAAAATACAAGTTTCTTTTATTCGAAAGATTTTGCGTTTTATAGTGCTTGTCTGGCAGCAAATGATGCCGTATTCGCTGAGAAATTAATCAATTTAGGTCAAAATTTTGATTCTCCCGCCAAATCTTGCGTTTTCCAGACATCAGCAATGAAGTCCTAAGCCCACGTATACAAACGAACTTGCACTGCCTGATTCGGCTGCAGCGCTGCTTGCCGCCGTCAGTCTTCCCAGATGGCGCTACCATACTCACGCAAGGACCATTGTCTGCCCTTGCTTTATTTTTTGACTGTATTTGCACCTGGCTT
Organism: Haemaphysalis longicornis; assembly: GCF_048455015.1. Classification (NCBI taxonomy): domain Eukaryota; kingdom Metazoa; phylum Arthropoda; class Arachnida; order Ixodida; family Ixodidae; genus Haemaphysalis; species Haemaphysalis longicornis. The sequence goes on along the minus strand of NW_027526214.1, from coordinate 53,365,451 downwards.
GTTTTTGTTCCTGTTGAAAGTAACCGTTTCGTGAAACATGGAATATCCTCGACAAACAGGGTCACGTACGACAACGTCGCTCACGCCAATCGGCCAGTGCGTGTAAGACAACTTGAAAGCGGCAGACAGCTGTGCAGCTTAAACAAGCACATAGTGTGCGCAGTACCAACAACAGTACACATCGGTACTTCAATTTTTATGTGTGCTTTCGCAACTTACACCGTTTGTCCCCCCCTTATAACTGCTATAAAAATAATGTGCCCTAAATTTAAGCGCCAATAGCTCGTTCGGCAACTCTGCCTTCTATAAGCTCTGCCTAATTTGCGTTTGCTTTTGCCAGCGTCCGCCAATCGCAGAGCTGGCTGGTATGACATATAGGTTCTATTACGGGAAATGAGTGAGTGGGTCACATGGCCATTCCCTTTCTTCCCGATATTATAGCTTATTTGAGCGAAGTTTATGATAAAACTGGTGTCAGTACAATTCCAACGAGGCAATCTTTCGAAAGAGCCAACGTCGTGTTTTGTCTCCCTGTGATGCGGCAAAGCGACGCTGCTCGGTTACCGGCGTTCTGCTGGGCGGGCGTGTTGCAGAGGGAGTCGGCGGCGCGCACCAGGCGCTCGACGGCCTTGTAGCAGAGGGTGGCCAGGTTGGAGGGGGCCTCCTCCCGCAGCGCCCGGATCTCCGCGGCGGGCACCAGCGCAAACACGTCCTGCGCCCCCTGCAGCCCTGTCTCGCCCCAGAACTGCTCCCAGAAGGCCTCGTCCCGCGCCTCGATGGGCTGCGCTCGCCAAAGCAGTGCAACACTCACCTCCGATCACGCTGCACTCGCCACAGGGCATGCTCACAAAGCACGAGGGCAACAGTTTCTCAAGTCACTCGGGAAGGATGGTAGCTACTCTGCAGATAGCTGCGCTGCTCGTCTATGGATCCCTAAGTTCAAAGCTAAAGCAAGCTGTTTCTCCCTTTTTCGGCTTCAAAGTAACCCAGTATCTTGATACCTTACAAAATGTATTAAGCGTTGATTTGAGAAGGCTGAAATGTACTTGACAAGTACAGCTGCATCTTTAGTCTTGTTCAGTCTGCCTGTAGTACACCATTTCTCGAGCAACTAACCATTATGATATGGTGTAGTTAGGGCACGTTAGTAGAGGCGTCTGGAGTGTTCACGTTTAGAACTAATACATGATATCCATAAGAACAGATCAGTGACCAAGTGTTTTGTATGATACGTACAGTGCATGCACTTGCTTCCTTTCCTAAAGATGTATAGTGAATAAACTTTGAGAGGTACATATTTGCCATTTCCCCCCATAATAAACGAACAACCAGACAAGTGCCCACTGTAGTATTTGGAAAGGGCCACTGGCCACAAAAAAACTTTTGCTGGGCAGCAAATAAATCTACGGGCTTGTCGAGTCTTTGGTCATCTCATGCCTCCATACAAAGATATTAACTAAGAATGTTAACGTACGTAGAGTAACACACGTCAATTTCCAGATTCCAAGACTCACAGGCATTAATTATCTCATTAAAAGCTGCACACATGTTAAAAAGACACATTGCGGAGTGCGCGCGTTTAGCTGGTCGCACGGTCATCGCTTAACGAGTGGAGAAGCGTTTGATCGTTGAGAAACAACAGGTGATTACACGCATGGCCTTTGATAAAGTGGGTGGCGGAATTCCGTTTTTGTTTTTCTCGAATAATGCGATATAGAGAAACTTCCAGGATCTCTGCACCGTAAATAGGGCGGCATATTCTCACGAAACACCTGTTCATCATGCTACGGCGTTTCGATAACGAGAGGAAACAATTGGCGGCGCACGGAACAGCACGCGAAGCATGCCATCAGATTGACGTACTGCCCTTCCCACGCATATCGATTTGACAAGGGCAGCATATTGTTTGGGACCTCGGGCGGCTCCAGGCGCACGTCAAGACGGCCGCATTCGCGATCGGCCGCACAACTAATTCACACGAAGAGCAGATACCGCTAGGAAAGTAGCACTGGTACCAGATAACGCCACTAAACTCGCAGCAAGGGATCGAGGTCGGATCGGCGCACCCTGTCAATCAACTTTCGGATGTGGCAGCATAGGTCAATTGCACCCACACGTCGGCTGCGAGTGATTTTCGATTACCGCCTGGTTTGATGGGAACGAGCCGCGAGGTCTGCCGGGTCCGAGTCCATCGTGATGGCAACAACCGGCAGCGTGAATAAATGAACGAGTGATGAGCGGAATCCATGGCTGCTGCGCGGTTGTGAATCGTGATGAATCGCGCAGCATATGCGCCACGCACCTGCGTTTTCGTCGTCAGCTGGATCACGGCTTTCCTGAAGTTGAGCTTCGAGTCCGTGTTGCCCATGCTGACGCTTGCTGGCCGCACAGCCGGGGGTTGAGAAAGCGCGGCCTGCTAGCCGCACGGCCGCACACACACACACACACCCGAAAAGCGGAACCAACGCAAACACAGAAAGGATGCGCGGATCGCCCCCGGTGATCTTTACGCCGTTTCGTGACGGTCGACGTTACGGGTTACCGGAACCTGCTAACCGGCCGTGACCTGGCTTGAAAGCTTCTAAAATGGCTTTCGAAATTCATTTGTCTCTGCAATTTGAGAACTATACAGTTCATAATTAAAGTAAAAATAATAACTCAATATGCGGATGTTCAAAAATTTGTTTAAAATAAACACTCTTCGTTAACAAAGTGCTATAAACAAAGTGCATTTTCTTGCTTTTGATTTTATGGCATAGTTGGCACAAGCACAGTACAGACAAGTCGGACAAGTCAATCCAAGCACGATCCTTTTCTCTTCGGTCTTCGAGACAGTTGCTAGGTGAGTTACCACGTGTGGTGCCGATAGGGGTAAAATTAGCGTGACATAACCGTTCATTTTGAGTAAATCAAACTTTGCAAGCTTTAGAAGGCGCCGGGTACAGAAATCTGCGGCCCTGTTGCTCTAAATAACCGCCAGTTGAGTGTGGTGGGCACGTAGCTGGGTGGTTGTTAGGCCTCGTGGTGCCGTCGTCGTCCGCCGGGCCTGCCTGAACGCGTCGGTGGCTGTTCTTGCGCGCAGGCAGCATGGCCGAGCAGGTGGAACGTGCTTTCCAGAAGCAGCCCACGGTTTTTCTCAACCGCAAGGCGGGCCTGCCCAAGGGGAACCCGCGCCGGGTGCAGCGCTACTACAAGAGCGTCGGCCTGGGCTTCAAGACGCCGCGTGAAGCCATCCACGGCACATACATCGACAAGAAGTGCCCCTTCACTGGTGCGTCCCCCCGTTTCATGCTGGCTGCCTCTTTTCAGCTGCTTTGGCCAACTAGTAGCAACAGGTTCGCTATCGTACGTTTCGCCAGCAGCGCTGTAACCCAGAGCATCGGGCCAGAATTCCGTTCCGAGGCGGAATTATATTACAGCATTGCGGAAAAATGCCTGCAATTTTCGTAAAATCGTTGGTGTTTACAGCGCGATTCGCTGTGCGCTGAACTAGGCCAGCGGATCAGTTTAATATGCCGGCTGTTACAGCGTTACTTAAGGCAACGTCTTGTTTGTTTAGCGAACGCGTCAAGCTGGGTGATGCACGATTAGTGCAGTTCCGGCACACTCAAACAAGCAACCTTAGGGGCCAGACACATGTCCGTCTTTGCAGCCAGTTTTCGGCGCCGGTAAACGTTCCGGAAACCGCTCCCCGCCGCCGTTTGGTGGAATTGGAGACGCATCGGGCCGCTTAGCTCCGCCTCGTTCCGTCGTGCGTGCATGCAGCGTTTGGCAGCCCGCACAAGGGTCGCATTGACGCTTGACGGAGTTCTCCTGGGTGCCCCGCGATGCTCATGATTTCTTCTCGTAGGAGATTGTAGCTTTTGAAGAAGAAAGTTGCGCTTTTGCGCACTCAAAAGCGAAAGGCCGGGAAAAAAACGACAACACGAATAAATAATCGCGCAAACGGACGAAACCAGCCCTACGCCTGTCATCTGCGGAAAAACACACTATTGGTCAAGTAAATGCGCTTAATCAGTATAAGGAAGTAATTTAGATCATTGGCAAAAAGAAACAAAATAAGAAATCAAAACAAAATACCCCAACGTCTTAGGCTACTCATAGCCAAATCTGACTCTGAAAAACTCAATGAATACCAGCGGTGTAAGAATGCTATGCATTATAGACAATGGACCTTTTTCCAGTACCGGTCCCTCTAGCGGCCGCCACGGCGAACTAAAAATGGCAGTAAGGCACACCCCCAAGAAATTTTGGCTTTCGGAGAACTCGTGCACAGAATATCCCGGTCCTGCTGCCCCTCCCGCACTGACCCGTCACCCGCACCTTTCACATGAATGTCACGGTAGCAGGCAAACGTTCCCGTGACTAATCTGCCGGGTTCGAAGCGCGCGCCCCCTCCCCCCCCCCCCCCCCCCCCTTTTTGTTTTTTTTTTTTTTTCATTTTCGTAACCCCCTCACTGGCAGCCATGTGCTGGCAGCGCGGTCAGTCTCAAGCGTCTTCGCCCCTTTTCTTAGAAAGCCATTATTGTATGCCCATACGAACCCACCACGAGGAGTCCAAAGAGAAAAAAGGAAAACGTGCAAATTATTGCCGCTCCCTAAGCAGAAAACCAAGGGGCGCGCTTTTGTTTATTTTGCCCGAGGCGCCTGCCAAGAATGGCGGACCGGCAGCCCACGCATGCGCAGATCGCTACTGGAAAAAGGTCCATTATTTGGATTTCTGCAAATGCTTTTCTCATTCAATGCGGCAAGAATATGGTTTCGGCGGTTGTTCTTTTCACATGAACTTTAATAAAAGCCCCAAATCAACCACGATAAAGAGAGAGAGAGAAACAACATTTATTCAGGCCTGCGTAAACCCGGTGGGTTACCTACTGGCGCTACTCGCCGGACCCCGTGCAAGGGGTGGTGGAAAGTCGCACTTTCGGCCGCTGGCGTTCGATGGCCGCGAGCTCGGCAGCCGTCTTTTGGAGTTCGTAGTTGACGCTGGTGACTGCGTCCCTCACGCTTGGTGGGAGCGGATCATCGTCCTCCTCCGTTGTTGTTGTCGGTGGTTGATTGAGGCAACCCCACAGCATGTGCTGCATGGTCGCACGAGCGCTCCCGCACAGCGCACACTCGTCCGTTGGGTATAGTTCGGGGCACACGCGCTTGGCGACCACGGGCGTCCATATCGCCCGAGTTTGGAGCTGTCGCACGAGCACCCCTTCCCTCCTGGTGAGTTTACGGTGTGGCGGCGGGAAGGCGCGCCTAGTCTCTCTGTACCACGCAAGCACATCCTTGTAGGAGCTGACCGGGGTTGCCTCCTCTTCTTCCCTGTAGTAGTCTTCCGCGTTCGATGGAGTAGGAGGAGGAGGCAGACTCGCCTCGACCGCAGCCGCCGCCCGAGCCGCCACCGCACCCTCCGCGGGCGCAGCAGCAGCAGCCGCGGCAGCGGCCGCACCAGCGACGGCGGCGCCACCGTGTCTCGTTAGCATGCGCGCCGCTCGGTCCGCCTCCTCGTTGCGGTTGGTCCCGGTCCCCACCGGTCCCACGTGTTTCCCAACCACGATAAAGGAAGCCTTCAATGACTACACGGAGAAAAAAAACACTGCAATGCCGATACTTGTTAGAGATGTTGCACTTAATTGTACTGTATGCAGCGGGGTCTTTTACCGTTACAAGGCAAGCGAAATCTCTTGCAACTGTGGGGAAAGAACAAATGAGTAAAAATGTTTTTTTTGATCCTATATACCATATAAACCGGATTATAGGTCGACCCCGTACCTTGAGGTGGGAAAAGTTGACAAAAAAAAATAATTTGGCGCAGAAGCGCACTCACAATGTCTATATTTATTTTCGACACCCGTCTGTCACTGCCACTCACTATGCCTGCTGAAGTCACTCGTCCAAGTTCTCAGAGTCGTCCGAAGATGACTGCTTCGCACTGTCATCTTCCATGCCATCAGGCGCGTTGCTGATGGAGCACTTCCTGAACGCTCGTTTAACCATGTCGTCCGGCAGGGACTGCTCAGAGGAGGACACCCAGCTTGACACGGTCGCAACCGGCCCGTATAGGTCTTTTTGTTGTCGCCGGCTATCCGCGCATGGCCTCCGGAGCGATCGTGAGCAAAGTTCCTGGACGAAGTCCGCCACTTTGTTCTCCAACTCGGGGTGCACCGCTTGACGTCCACAGAACGATCGGTTTCGGGGGTTGCACGCGCACAGCTTAGCTTTCTGGCTCCGCCAGTACCGCACACTTTTCTATGAAACGCCTAACTGGCGTTTCGCCACCATATTCCCATTCTGCTCGGTGATGCAATCGCCGTCAGCTTAAACACCGCGGTGAACTGGCGTCGACTGCCGCCACTCATCTCGGAACAGAGACGTACAGAAATGTACGCACGCACGCGTAATAGACGAGTAAAAGACGAAAAACTAGAGAAAAGCGAAATCAAGTAAAGGCCTGATAGAGCGAGAGAGCAGTCCGACACGAATGGCGATTGGCGACGGACTACGCTTGCACATTGTTGCCAGACAACAATTTACATTCTGCCAATGACCGCTATATAAGACGAGGGGTGACTTTTGTGCGGATTTTTTTGGAAAAAAACTCGACCTATATTCCGGTTTATACGGTATTTGCTTCTTCTCGTACCAGAGACATCAGCAGATCGTTTTCGGCGATGCGGGCCGCCCTTGAGCTGCTCATGGCTGTGGCGCAGGAGAAAGCCACCTCGCGAAATGGAGGAGCGGAGGACACACCGAATGCTCCCCTTTTTCCTAAAAACCCGCGCGAAACGTCATGAATGACGCTTCCGCACCTCGCCCTGTCATTGGCTGCCGCCCCCTGCCAGTTAATTGCCCACACGTTTGACGCGTGTCACGGCGGAAAATATCTAGCAGGTTTGACGCATGCGGAGAGCCGGTTTTGGGTGCCAGGCAGGGGCTGTTCGCCTCCCTCTCCGCCCATGTGTCCTCCGCTTTAAGGTCCAAAGCGACGCGGTATCGGTTGCGGCGACAAAAAGTTGGTGGCGACTGAACGACCAAAGTGGTTGCCGGGCGACTAGAACGACAGAAATCACGTCACTTCCATCGCTCCAGTCGCAAGTGTGATAGGGCCTTTGCTCTATATATCCCTGAAACAGTTTCACACACGGAAAGGGAGGGGGGAAGTGGTGCCAGCGTTTCACGAGTTTCGAATGCTTATGACTATATAAACCGCTTGGCTTTCGAAGCCTCTGGGGTGCGCCGCAAACAACAGCGTTACCCCGGGATGCCGCCTTGGTGCTCTATATACTTGGGTCGAGCGAGCGAGCTAGGACGAGAGGGCGAGCGCCTAAAGTAAAGTGCTCTGCGCTTAAAAATTCAGTTCTCCCATCTTTACTCCTACTGGCTGGCCGTGTAGCCTTGTTTGCAGTAAGTGCAATTTCTACATAGTAAATCAGTCAACCAATCAGTTTCAAAAAGTATCAAAAATTACAGCGAAAAAGGGGGGCCGGAGAAAAATCCGCTCATTTGTGGCTTGACTGGGCTCAGGACACCCGTCGGTAGTGGTCACAATGCAGTCACTCAAACAAACGTACATTATAACATACATTTAAAACATACTAAGCTTTATGAAATGGCATTGAAATAAAACACACTAAAAACAAAAAGTCACAATCACTTTTTAAACGAACATTTCAACAGTTTTTTTTTTTTTCGGTTCAGTTTTATAATGTCGACTTCTATTGAGTGAAAATAGTTTAGTAATATTGTAGGCAAAGTGTGCTCTAATCTTTCTTTCCGATAATTTGTGTGGGAAAATGGAACTTCCCATGGTGACTGTTGACGGAATGGGTATGTGTATGTAATTTGCTTTAGGTGTACTAGGGTTTAAAAACAAATTCGGTGCTTTGGTAGTTGCATATCAATCTATGATTATACATATCCTTCACTTTTATGATTCGATGCTTTTTAAAGATTGGAGCAGTGTGTTCTAGATAATGTACATTTTCAATCATTCGCAGCGCTCTTTTTTGTTATACAGTCATCTTGTGTATATTTACTTCAGTAGTGTTTCCCCACACCAGCATGCAATAGCTCAAGCTGTAGTTGAACAGAGCATGGTGTAATTGCTCTTTAATTGTGGTTGGCAAAAGATGGCGATTCCGATTTATGATGCGAACCGTTCTGCCCAGTTGGGACTGTAGTTTTATGACATGGTCGTTCCATGACATGTGGTGAGAAAAAATAACACCGAGCGTTTTCACGGATTTTTCAATTGACACAGTATAAGGGCCAAAACAACCGTTTCAGGAGCACTGATTGTGGTTTCCGGTACACGAAATACGACGCATTTTGGTTTCGATTAATTTAAAATGAGACCATTCTGTTCACTCCAAGCTTGCAGTTTAAAACAGAACTGGCTTGCGTTTGCCAACAGAGTCGCCACATCCTTCTCCGAAAAAAATATTGTGCAGTCATCAGCATAAATTACAGTTACAGCGACAATCTATTTTGATTGTAGGGTCCATTCCATGCCAAACATTCCAGCCGTAAATTCAACCATCACGGATTTCTTCAGTAAAAATTATGGCTCATCCTTACATGGTCCGCAGTGCTCCCTCGAAGCATTTTTGTCCAAAAGCATTTTTTTTTTTCTTTTTCTAGCCGATTTTTTATCTCGACAGTTTAAAGCAAAGTTAGGTCTGGCAAAAAATCATAAGAATTCAATTTTTTTTTTCAATCGCCATAATTTTTGCGTGGACATGTTTAAGGCCCCGGACTTCCCACACAGCATTTTTCTAAGATTTTTGCTTTTTTTTTACGCCATTCCGAAAATACGCAATATTGCGCATTTTTAAAGAAAAGCCAATGAATCATTTCTTTCTAAATTTCACCATTGTGGGCCACTCGGTAAAAATATATTGACACTGAAAACAGGAGAAATGTGCGAGTGAACATTAGTCAAATTTGGGAAAATTTCCTTTCTGGCCCATATTCACTCCTAAATTGCGCATTGTTGGTCTTGCTGTAAAAGTGTCAAATACAAGGCATTCGCTAGTACAAATCATCGCAGTTTATGTCAGAAAGTTTAATCGAAACAGTGTTTGTTTAGGCAGAGAAAAAAAATTCTTGAATTTCAACACCGACATTTCACCACACTGTTTGACAGAACGTCTCCTCTGCATGTCACCAAGGAGCTGTTGGAACAAAAAATGACCCGGACACGAGTTTCCGTAGGGTAGCAGTATTCATCCTGTTCTTTGGAACATATTTCATTTTAGTGAGAAGCAAAGTTGGCAGCAAAGTTACCTCATGACACCGCTTTGGAGACACGGACATGCACTGTAGTCAAGTACGAAGTTAGCCCAGCCTGGAGAGTGGAAAGGGATGGAAGGATCATGTGCCTTTGATAGAAAGCGCCTTTTCGAACCTTTCTGCGAGTTTGACTTTTCTGTCTTGCACATCCGGCACCCAAAGCACTGTAATTCCGGTGATGTTCTTTTCCACCCACAGAAACAGTTGATGTGGTGTCATGATCTGGTCTTCGTATGGCCGCTGAAGACTGGCCGGCCCTACTTGCTAGACGCTTCATTGTCCCACCAACGTCATCACATGCGCACTTGCCATGTGGAGTACTGAAAAAAATTCCACTCAGCAGAGAGATGGAAGTTGCTTTTGCGATAGCAGAGGTTAAGGAATTTTTTTTTATTTTTGTATTGCGATGAAGCACCGTCTGAGAAGTAATGAATTTTTCTCAAAGAAGGTACGTCCTTCGCCATAATCCCAGCAGTTCGGCCTGAAAGGCCGATACAGCAGCAGTAATGTGCTCAAGACAGTCAGATATTGCCACAAATGATTTTACGGAGACGTCAGGTGCGTTGTCCTCTGAGCTGAAATATACGACGAATTGGTGCAGTGTGCATTGCTTGTTGATAGGACTGTATGGCATCTTGAACCAGAAAATCGTAGCTTTCTGAGAAGTCCATAAGAACAATAGCTTCGTCTTGAGGCGTTTTTTTAAGTCGTGTAAATATTGCGCCTGCCGCTTGCTGACATGGTGGTGCGTCTTCAGGGCAGATAGCATAGACAACGTGTCACAAAATTCTTCCGGTGGCAGGATAATCGTTCCCAGTTTACATCATGCGCCGCTGGCCCACTGTTGCACATGGAAATTATCTACGTTCTTGGAGCTAGGAGCAGGCACGTTCCATATTCCCAGCTCGACACCATTGTGGCCTGGGCAACTGGAACACTTGTTCACCTCGCATGGTTCGTTGTGTAGGTCGCGCACGGTCTTTGTCAGGATTTCTTCGCTTGTTGTGTTGACGCCAGCAGCGTGAAGCATAAGCCTGATATTTGATGCTCGAGGCACACACAGTGTGTGTGTGTGCCAGATCCACCGGTTAATGCGCAATGTGGAGGACGCAGGCTGGCGAAGGAAGAGAACCCGCATTTAAATTGAGAGGCCTTCTTCCACTCCTTGTGCAGCTCTCGCAGGTTCATCAAAAGTAGGAGCTTCTGGTGACCGAGAATAACATCTTTTTTCCCCGGTAGACAAGAGGAAACTGCGTCGTCTTCGTAAAATTCCTTCACAGCTTCCCTTATTTCTTCGCTCAAAGGGCGGCCGGCCTCTTCTCTGTGGAGGTACGCTAAGAACACCACTTTCTGATCTGAGCTTAACGGCATCAGGTGCTTGTCGCTTCTGCGCCCCCAACAAATCCACAATTTTTTGACGGGACCACGACCTTCGTGACAGTGTCAGAATTTGGATTTTCCTTCCTCTCTCGTGTTCGCAATTGTACTTTTCCGTGAGATCTTGCATCAGTGGCACATAGTCGACTACATTAAATTCGGTGTTAATTTGAGCCGAAGAGCTGGATGGCTGGGCAAGCCCAAGGCGTGCATCCTCGAAGTCTTCCCCTTCGTGAATATGACGAAGCTTCCTTTTAGCGCACGAACTTGGGTCTGTCTGCCGACGACTTCTCGTCACCGAGCTCTCACCGGTAGCTACGCGGCCCTTCTTGACGTCTTGGCTAGCTGCTTCTGTGTCACTTTTGCTGGCACCAGCTTCTCTGGCGAGAGATCCGGAATCCTCTGTGTTGAGCGTTTTGTAGCAGCAGTGATACTCCTGGCACAGCCCGTCTCCCGGGATGAGCCTCAGACGAGGATGAAGGTCGGCTAGGGCCGTTGCAATCAGCCAAGTTCTGCGGCGGTTTGCGCCATGCTCCAAGAAAGGATTGCAACAGTTCTTAGGCGCCATCAACGCTGTGTACCTCTGGACATACACCATGTAGTGATGCCCATATACGGTTGAAATGCCTTCTGTTTGCCCTGATTGATAGTCAGCAGGCGACGGTCTGATTCCGGAAGTTCGCGTACATTCATCACGTACTGTCGTTTTGTCTGCGTTCTCTTGTGGCAGCCTCTCGGACAAAGGGAGCAAGCAGAAAGTTCATTTTCTGAAATCAAATTAAAAGACCACTATTTAGAATGTTACATTTCTATGCATCCTCAAAGCAATGAAAGAAAACCGAATATTACTTCTGGCTGTAAGTTTTTGTTCGTGCCAAGTAGGCACGTATTTTATTTGGCAATCTTGTATCGCAATAAGCCACTTAAACGTAACTAAGGAGTACGCACGTACGTAATACTGAGGATGAAGCGGGTGAGCCAAAAGTTTATCTAAAAACTGATATGCTACTGCAGGGTTCGCACAGGTACTTGAAAACCTTGAAAACCCTTGAAGTTAGAAGTGTCAATTTCAAGGCCTGGAAAGTCCTGGAATTTTTAAATGGTCCTTGAAAACCCTTGATTTTTCCGGAGAGAATCAATGGCCCTGTCTTTTCACAAGAATTCAAAGTGTTTGTCGTGGATTTTAGGTGCTAACAAATGTAAAGAAACATCGTAACAATCAAGTTTCAGTGTATTGCGTGAAATTACAAGTTTGGTGGGAGCAGACACTTGTCAATCCAATCCATGTCACGTACAATCCAGTGAAAGCCAGCTTCTGTTTTCTCTCTTGCATCTTCCATACAGTATGTGGACGCATGCTCCTTGCATGTTTCCTGCGCCTCATACGCTCCATCTGCGTTTGCTTTTTCGTGCAAATGGTAGACGTGTACATTTTTCATCCTGCCTTGCAGCAACACTTGCGGATTTAATTTTAGCTGATACTCTTGCTGACAAAGGAGGAGATGCAGGCAACATTAACTAAGTTTTAAAATCAAACAGCCCCAGCAAACACAAAGGAAAAAGAAAAACCTCTAAATACCAGCCATGAAATAAAAAATAAAGCTGGGGAAGCATTTACGAACCCGTTGCAACTATCTAAATGTGCACTAATGTGCTTAGGTATTGTGCAATAAAAACTTTTGCATTGTGTTGGAAAAGTTATAAATAATCCCATATAAAACGTTAGATGGGGACCTTTAAAATGTGTTTTCTGGTCCTTGAAAGTCCTTGAAAACCCTTGAATTTTTGCTTTTCAAGCCTGTACGAACCCTGTACTGGTATTAGAGCCACTCACCTCTCGCATCACACACTGAAGTCGTGAAACGACTCTCTTGCGCGGAATAAGCTGCTCCATCCGTGGCCGCTTGAAACTCGCAGGCAATGGGGCTCCGTTTTCTTTGCAATGAAGCAAAGTTGCTCTACTCGAGCCATCATCAGAATGTGAAACAGGCGATGAAGAGTACGTAGTGACCCAAAACCACACACAGGGTTCGCACAGGTCCTTGAAAACCTTGAAAACCCTTGAATTTAGAAGTGTCAATTTCAAAACCTGGAAAGTCCTGGAATTTTTACATGGTCCTTGGAAACCCTTGATTTTTCCGGAGAGAATCAATGGCCCTGTCTTTTCACAAGAATTTAAAGTGTTTGTCATGGATTTTAGGTGTTAACAAATGTAAAGAAACATTGTAACAATCAAGTTTCAGTGTATTGCATGAAATTAAAAGTTTGGTGGATTTTCATTATTATCTTGGTGACGGTACTGGCGATACCGCGGACCCCGAGCCCCCAAACATACGCTGGATCCAACCGTGGCAATGTGTTTATAGGTGAAGGGTTAGAAACCATGAACGGTGGCCGTCGGAGCCCAGGTCAAGCTCCGGCGGATGGGCTCCCTGTCTGTTCACCAGGCAGGGAGCTCCGGGACCTCTTTGGCTACCAGGGTAAGGTCAAAGAAGAAAGTACCCCCGTCTCCCTGCTTCCCAATGTATTATATGGCATTTTCCAAACCCCCCCCCAAACGTGATCGGCCCCCGAAAAGGGGCCGCACCGAAGCTTCATTCCCACCCTTGCCAACAATTGCATCCCAAAAGCCAGATAACTATCCGCGCTTCTTGATTGTTGAATCTCTTGACAAGTCAAATCCCATCTCCTCCCAGTCAGTGTTCCTTATCACCAAATTCCTTGAAGGCATCCTTGGCAAGTCTTTCCAAGCCAAGAAACTGAGAACCGGCGAAGTTCTGGTCGAGGTGAACACTCACCAGCAAGCCACAAGCCTCCTTACCCAGAATCGCATGGCAGATCTGGACATCAGAGTCACACCCCACCGTAGCCTCAATAGCTCTCAGGGTGTGATTTCTGAGCCAGATCTGATAAATGAGACGGAAGCCGATCTGCTTGAAGGTCTGAAAGGCGAGGGCGTGACGGCAGTGAGGCGCATCACCATGCGGCGAGATGATAAGCAAATCATGACAAAGCATATAATCTTGACATTTGACCGTTCCACACTCCCCGAATCCATCAAAGCAGGTTTCATTCACTGTTCTGTCCGGCCTTACATCCCGAACGCTGTTACAAGTGCCAACGGTTCGGGCATGGCACCACCTCCTGTCGCGGCAAAACGTGTGCAAAATGTTCATCCCAAGATCATGATACAGATAACTGCCAGGCTCAACAATTAATGTGCAGCAATTGTCATGGACCTCATGCTGCGTACTCCCGCACGTGTGAAAGGTTCCAGATGGAAAAGAAAATAATAAATCTCAAAATCACTGAAAACATTACCTTCCCAGAGGCGCGGAAGAGGTTCGCCTCTTTTCCCCTGGGGAGGTACGCCGACGCAGCTCGCCGGGGGGCGGAGCGGCGTCTTGTTTCGGCGGGGACCCAGTACCGAGAGTCGGACTTGGTCCCGCCCCCGCCCCCCCCTGGGTTGCCTCTTGCAGCCCAACCCGCCTCCGCATCGCTCGCTCAGCCAGCAGCGGCTGTGGTGGCATCCACGTCCGGTGCGGAGGCTGCTGCACCCACCGTTTCCCCCTCTCCACCGGCCCGAAGCACACGCAAGGGCCCGGACGAGATGGAGACGGAGGCGGTCGCAGCGACCCGCTCCCCCGCCTCACTGCCTGTGCCATCTGGGGCGCTCCCCACGCCTTCGGCACAGGCAGCGCAGGCAAAGAACACCCGAAAGGGTATCACGTCAAGGGGGCCCAGTCCGCTGGGCACCCCCTTGCCATCAGATGACGACATGGACGTCGAGCCCTTCCGGCTTTCATCGCAGCGGAAGGAACGGACTGCGACGTCCAGGTCAGTAGAGAAGGCCAGAAAGCCCCTCCCAAGAGTGCAAGCCCCGAAAGACCCTACATAATCACTCTCCAGTAGCTCTATCACATCATAATGGGAAGAGAAAACATAGTTCAATGGAACTGCAGAGGCCTTCTGAATAATCTTGACGACGTGCATGAGATTCTGCATGCCAACCAGCCAAGTTTAATGTGTGTCCAGGAAACACATCTGAATTCCAAACACACAAATTTCTTGAATAGTTACCTGGTATACAGGAAAGACAGGGATGGCTGCACACACTCTTCTGGCGGTGTGGCCATAATCGCCCGAAAATCCTTAGCATGCCACCCTGTCACCTTGAATACCGTCCTTGAGGCTGTAGCAATACGCTTAATAATATTTAATAGGTTGATAACGGTATGCTCCATCTACATTCCTCCTGATGTTACACTTTTAAGCTCTGACTTCGAGGCGCTGGTTGACCAGCTGCCCGAACCGTACATTCTAACAGGCGACCTTAATGCTCACAATTCTCTTTGGGGCTCTTCTCGTACGGATGCCCGGGGTCGCCTGATAGAGAGGTTTCTTACATCCTCTGGAGCATGCCTTTTCAACAATAAACAGCCTACATATCATAACATAGGACACAACACATACTCATGTCTTGACTTGGCTATTGGTTCGGCAATTCTCTTTCCATGTCTTGAGTGGGGTGTGGCCACGGACCCATATGGTAGTGACCATTTCCCTACTTCATTAACATACATAGGTACAGGCCCAAGCAGTCCATCTTCCCATAAAAGGTTTAATGAAGCAAGAGCTACATGGAATACATTTACAGAGACATCTCAACTACACCACACATCCATAGGACACCTACACGTTGAAGAAGCTACCCAACTGCTCACGGCGCACATCCTCGACGCCGCCGAAAAGTCCATTCCCCACGCCTCTGGTGCCCCGCGCAACCAGCGGAGGCCGTGGTGGAATGAGGACTGTAGGCGGGTGCGAGAGGCCCAGAACAAGGCGTGGGGTGTCCTTCGTCGGTACCCCACGTCGGGTAACCTCATTTTGTTCAAACGGGCCAAGGCGTTAGGAAAACGTGTGCGCCGTGAGGCAAAACGAGAGAGTTGGCGCTCATTCATAACATCTATAAACTCGTACACAGACACACGCAAGGTATGGACACGTATACGCAAACTCAAAGGACAACATACACACAGCCTGCCCCTGGTCAGTACAACAGGGGACACACTGGAAGACCAGGCTGACACACTCGCACAACACTTCCAACACGTGTCCAGTTCAGCACACTACACGAACACTTTCTTGAAGTACAAAGCCTCTTGTGAAAAGAAGTCCCTACACGATAACATCAAATCACAGACTTCTTACAACTCCCTGTTTACACTACATGAACTGAGGGCTGCTCTGAGCACGTGTAAACCCTCAGCTCCAGGCCCAGACAACATTACATACACAATGATACAACACCTACACGCAGACACACTTGAAGCACTTCTACATCTATATAATAAAATATGGCTTTCGGGGCACATTCCACACTCTTGGAGGGAGGCCATTGTAGTAGCTTTCTTGAAGGAGGGAAAGGACCCGTCGTCCCCCTCAAGTTACCGTCCAATAGCCCTGACGAGCTGCCTGTGCAAGCTCTTCGAGAAGATGATCAATCGCAGGCTCGTGTACTTCCTCGAGTACAATGGTCTTCTCGAGAGCTGCCAGGCAGGCTTTAGGGTGGGGCGATCGACGAACGATCAACTGGTTGCACTTGACTCATACATCAAGGATGCCTTCGTACATAAGCAGTACTGCTTAACTGTCTTTTTCGACCTCGAGAAGGCCTACGACACCGCTTGGCGTTATGGGATCCTTAGTGACCTCAGGTCATTCGGTGTTTCGGGTAATATGTTCAACACCCTTGTTAGTTATTTGTCGGAGAGAGCGTTCAGAGTAAGAGTTGGTTGTGCACTTTCAAAGGTTCACGTCCAAGAAAATGGCGTGCCGCAAGGTGGCGTGTTGAGTTGCACTCTCTTTATCGTAAAGATGAACTCTCTGGGAAAGGCACTTCCACCAACAATCTCTTATTCTATGTATGTAGACGACGTGCAAATATCTTTTAAATCATGTAATATGTCAATATGCGAACGTCAAGTCCAGCTTGGTGTCAAGAAGCTTGCCGGCTGGGCAGACAAGAATGGGTTTAAATTGAACCCTGCAAAAAGCTCCTGCGTTGTGTTCTCCAGGAAGCGCGGGGTCCATCCGGACCCAGACATTACTCTGAATGGTGTGTCGCTTCCTGTGAACAAGGAGCACAAGTTCTTAGGTGTTGTGTTTGACCATAAACTCACATTCATTCCACACATCAAGAAACTTAAAAATAAATGTCTGAAAACAATGAATATACTTAAGGTTCTCTCCCATCAATCGTATGGTTCCGACAAAGAACTCCTACTACGGCTCTATACTGCGTTGGTTGGGTCTCGGTTAGACTATGGCAGTGTGGTATATGGGTCGGCGACTAAAACAGCGTTGCGTATGCTTGACCCAGTGCTACACTTGGGGCTGCGGCTTGCGTCGGGTGCTTTTCGCACTAGCCCTGCTGAGAGTCTTTATGTCGAGTGTAATAAGTGGAGCCTTGAGAACCAACGAACATACATGGACTTGCTTTATGCTTTTAAGATTTCATCGCTGAATAATCATCCTTTTTATCCTGTCTTTAACGATACATCAACATCTCTGCTCTTTGTAAATCGCCCATCCGTTCCTCTGCCCTTTTCACTTAGAGTGAGAGAGCGAGCCTCGGATCTCAGTGCTTTGTTTTTAGATGTGTACTGGTCATCCTTTTCAAACAGTTTACCGCCTTGGCAAGCTCGCCCTGTGTCGTGCGACCTTTCTTTTATGAGACTTGACAAAAATCGTGTACCACGAGCTGCAATACTGCAGCACTTTCTGGCTTTGCAGTTTAAATACACATGTGCCGAATATTATAGTGACGCTTCTAAAACCTCCAGTATGGTGTCGTGCGCTGCTCATGGTCCTAATTTCAATGCAGCCAGAACCATGAACGTGCACACATCAATTTTTTCTGCAGAAGCGTATGGAATTTTACTGATTGTACGACACATACTTGAAAATCATATTCCAAAGTCTATCATCTACACAGATTCCTTGAGTGTCGTTCGCGCACTGTCATCGCATACACCCGCCAAAAACCACATAATTAATCTTGTATTTAACACTATCATGTCTGTGTATGCAAAGAAGCATGAGCTGGTCCTCTGCTGGGTCCCAGGACATGCAGGGATCGCTGGGAACGAGTTGGCAGACGAGAGGGCCGGTGCTGCTGCACTCAGGAACACTGTGGACATTACAACGGTACCCTACACAGACCTCAAGCCACACATAAGACAACACTTGCGCAGAACATGGCAAACACACTGGAATGAACAGACAGACAACAAACTACATGTAATAAAGCCACACTTGGGACGGTACACATCTGACTCGCACAACAGACACTCGGAAGTCGCCTTGGGTAGGCTGCGGATAGGGCACACCCATGCAACCCACTCGTATCTGCTGACGGGATCTCCTAGACCCCAGTGCGGCAGGTGCGGAGAGGCCCTATCCGTAGTGCACATACTAATCACATGCAAGGCACTTCACACAACACGACACAAACACTTCAGAGAACTCTACAGACAACATATTCCCCTACATCCATCTTTTTTCCTAGGTGACGATGCCATTGTTTCCGTCAAACGTGTGTTTGAGTATCTGTCAGAAGTCAAGTTTTTAAACCTCATTTCCTATCACGCATCATGAAATCTGGCCCTTAACACCAGCCATCCTCACTGTCTTTTATTGATTTTACTTTTGTTCTTGCTTATTGATTTCAGTGTCTAAGTTCTCACCTCTCATATTTAACCACTGTTTTGGCGCTCTTTGCCCTAGTTGGCCTTGCGCCATTAACATCCAACCATCATCATCATCATCATCGATTTTCATTATTACAAGGCAACATTGGGAGCAGGCACTTGTCAATCCAATCCATATCACGATACAATCCAGTAAAAGCCAGCTTCTGTTCTCTATCTTGCATCTAGTCTGTGGACGCTTGCTCATTGCATGTTTACTGTGTCTCATACGCTCCATCTACGTTTGCTTTTACGTGCAAATGGTAGACGTGTACATAGTTCATCCTGCCTTGAAGCAACACCTGCTCGATTTAATTTCAGCTGATACTCTTGCTGACAAAGCAGGAGATGCAGCAACAATAACTAAGTTTTGAAATCAAACAGTCTCAGCAAAACACGAAGAAAAAAGAAAAACCTCTAAATACCAGCCATGAAATAAAAAAATGAAGCTGGGGGAGCATTTACGAACCCGTTAGCACCTATCTAAATGTGCACTAATGTGCTTAGGTATTGTGCAATAAAAACTTTTGCATTGTGTTGGAAAAGTTATAAATAATCCCATATAAAACGTTAGATGGGGACCTTTAAAATGTGTTTTCTGGTCCTTGAAAGTCCTTGAAAACCCTTGAATTTTTGCTTTTGAAGCCTGTACGAACCCTGACACAGCGTAGAACCTCTTGTACTGCGGGTGAGCTGATTCGCGATTGCTTATCGTCGCGGTTTACTAAAGCAGATATCAACGCTTTGCCATGTCACCTCCCTGATTTGAACTGCAGATAGCACGGCGATGAGATTGAACGATATGCTGGCCTGTACTGCCTCGTCATCCAATTTGGCACGCGTGCTGTTCTTTGCAAAATTGGGCTTCTCTGGAAAGAGGTCGATTAACGTATGTGTGGTTTCTCCTATGTGTACCGAACATTGGGAAGCGAACAGCGGCCGAGTCATCGCATTGAACAGGTTTATTTGTATGCGTTAGCGGGAATGAGGTACACTGATTGCACAACTCATGTCCAGCCAGCCATTGAGTCTACACGTAGTCGTAGAACGGGCGCACCACCACCAGGGCCACTGAAGGAAGCTCTTTCTCTCTCTCTCTCTCTCTCTCTCTCTCTCTCTCTCTCTCTCTCTCTCCATATTGTACTTTTCCCACCAACAGGGGAACTATCCCTCTTTCCGATATTGACCCTACGAAATACCATTGCAGAGGAAGTTATTCTTGCAGTGCGAAGCCACTGTCTCGGGCATACTTCATGAAGGCGGGCGCAAGCCGTGCAGAGAAGACGTTCTGTCGAACAGTGTGGTGAAATGTCGGTGTTGGAATTCAAATTTTTTTCTCTGCCTAAACAAACACTGTTTCGATTAAACTTTCT
The DNA here is from genome assembly GCF_048455015.1 of Haemaphysalis longicornis. NCBI lineage: Eukaryota > Metazoa > Arthropoda > Arachnida > Ixodida > Ixodidae > Haemaphysalis > Haemaphysalis longicornis. The sequence continues at coordinate 53,345,665 of NW_027526214.1, read as the reverse complement.
GAAATAGCCTGCGATGATTTGTACTAGCGAATGCCTTGTGTTTGACACTTTTACAGCAAGCCCAACAATGCGCAATTTAGAGGAGAATATGGGCCAGAAAGGAAATTTTCCCAAATATGTTTTCTCACACATTTCTCCTGTTTTCAGTGTCAATATATTTTAACGAGTTGTCCACAGTGCTGAAATTTAGAAAGAAATGATTCATTGGCTTAGAGAGTGTGCTTGTATCCGCTAAAAAAGTTTTAAAATGCGCAAAATCGCGTATTTTTGGAATGGTGTAACGAGAACAAAAAAAGCAAAAATCTTAGAAAAATGCCGTATAGGGTAGTCTAGTATAGGGCTTTAACATGATGTCCAAGCAAAAATGATGGCGATTGAAAAAGAATTGAATTTTTTATGATTTTTTTGGCCAGATCTAACTTTGCTTTAAACCGTCGAGATAAAAAAGCGGCTAAAAAAAGAAAAAATGCTTTTGGACAAAAATGCTTCGAGGGAGCACTGCGGAATGTAAGGATGAGCCACAATTTTTACTGAAGAAATCCGTGATGGTCGACTTTACGGCTGGGATGTTTGGCATGGAATGGACCCTATAATCAAAATAGATAGTTGCTGTAACTTTGTAATTTATGCTGATGACTGCACGGTATTTTTTTCGGGGAAGGATGTGGCGACTCTGTTGGCAAACGCAAGCCAGTTCTGTTTTAAACTGCAAGCTTGGAGTAAACAGGAATGACCCTATATCATTTATATAAGAGAAAAAGAGTGGGGCCTAGAATACTTCCTTGCGGGACTCCGCACTTAATGCTTCTACAGTGTGATGAATGCTCGCTTAACTCTGAATTTGGGACTCCGCACTTAATGCTTCTACAGTGTGATGAATGCTCGCTTAACTCTGAATTTAGATCTACCCTGAAGGTAAGATCGGATGAGTTTGTTTGATATTTCTCTAAAACCGTACTTTTCTAACTTTTAAAGCAAAATTAAGCGATTCAGGCGGTCGAATGCCTAAATATATTGTTAGTGTAAATAATTTATTTTCAAAATTGTTCAATATGTCTCTCTGAAGTAGCAGTGCTGTTTCTGTCGACCGGCCTTTTCTGAATCCAAAGTGAGGATCAGATATAAGATTGTTTTTGCGAAAACTTCTGAATGTGACGGCGAATAACTTTTTCGAGACCCTTGGAAAAAATAGGCAATATTGACACTGGGCGGTAATTTCTTATACTATCTTTCTCACCATGCTAGTAGGAAAGACACCAGTCAATAATGCGGTGTTGAATATGTGTGTTAACACCGGGGCGATCACATCCACTACACATTTTATCGGCCGAATTTCAAGGTCATCCTGGCTATGGCTGTTTTTTAGGCCATCAAAAATTTCACAAACTTCTGTAACACATGCAGGTTCAAGGAAGAGAGATGGTTGTAATGGTGAAATACAAATATCGGCTTTGGGAGAAGAATAAGTGCCGCCTACTTCCACAAAGAAGACGTTAAAAAGATTAGCAAGTTCGGTTCCTTCACTTCGTGTCTTCATTTCGTGTCCTCATTTGCAATCTCTGGTCATTGTTAGCGCCCGTTCCGAGTTTGTTGCATCGCTGTGTGATGAATGCACAAGCAACTCATCCTTCTCAGCAACGATGTGCAGCTTTTTCCACCTTCACACGAATGTGCCGACACGATGTCGCTGCCGGTCGCTCCAGCAGACAGCGGAGAATGCCGGTTTCTTGGTGTCAGTCGCGATGAATCTCGAGATTTGCACCCCGGTGTTCCATTGATTCTTGCAGGTGCAACCAATCAAACACACCACCGACATCCTCATCAATTTCGCTTTCATCTGCAGAACGATTTCTCGCACCAGACCGCCACACGGATGAGGCCATGTTTGTAAAGCGTGCGGGAAACAAGCCACCCATTCCGCCATCTATAGTTCATATCACAAGCTAGCTGCAGCACTGTGGAGGCTACATTGTTATCAATAGTACGCCCACTGAGGGTGCCTAATCCGCCGTGAAGGGGGTCCTGAAAGGACACTCCCTTCTCCCCTCTCGGCAAGTGGCACCGCACAGCCCCGGCGCCTTTTGTCGCTTCCTTCGCGGTGAGTTAGGCGCCCTGAGGGGGACAACAATGTAGCCTCCACAGTGCTGCAGCTAGCTTGTGATATGAACTATAGTGTGGAAACTCTCATTGAATACATTCACCAATGGCAGAACCCGTGCTGCCATCAATGTTGTAAATAGAAAAGCATCGTTTGACGAGCTGGGCTCGTCAAAAGCCTCTTGTAGCCTTGCGATATACCCATGACGACCACAGCTCGTCATAAGCAAAATACTGACAACTGCCCATGACGAGTTCAGGTCGTCATAAGCCCTTAACTCTTTTGCTACCGCGCCTATCAAAATCGATCAATTTGATCGATACTTTTGGGAGCGCCTTTTCATAGCGTTCCAGGCGTTTCTCGAACAAGTAAAGCTGTTCGGAGTTAGATCAGAAAATGGCCTTTCAAAATCAGTTTTGTTTTCATTTTTGCAACTGAAACGTGATTTTTGACACGCTTTTGAATCACCTGGGTGTGGAAAAGGGGCGTGGTCATCGTGCGTCACGGCTACCAACGAAGAATGCGTGCAACTCGTAATTACTCTGCACCAGAGCTTGTTTTTTGCTATCAGGGCGTGAATGGAGAACTAGCAAACAATTTTCAATCGTCAGGTTCACGCTCTGACAGTAATAATCCCAGAAATCGGCTGAAAATGTCAAGCAGTGCCTGGTTGCAAAGCTACTTTATGATTTTAGGCAGTTTTATTGCCTTTGCGCAAGTTGTTCTAAGTACTGCGGTAGTTCTACTTACCCCAGGACCATTCGCAAAAAGTTTACAGCAGTTTCGGTTTCGTTTCTGCATCGCGAAATTCATATTGAGCGCTACTGCGCAGTTACCCAACTTCAAGGCTACCTGCCATGGCGCCTGAAGCGTCCGTGACTAATCCTCGAACAAAGCACGCCGCTCCTGATTTCCCCCCACCCTAACCCGATTTGTGCGATAAGAACTTCAGATGGAAGTCAAAAGGTCACACCCAGTCGCCAGATATCTGTTCCGCCGAGGACAGCGCTTCAAACCGGCCTTACACTGCCAGCTGTTCGCCTTCCAGTTTCGTTTCCGTGTGAGGGTATATCCGGGTGTCTAATGTTGCTGCTTAGTTGAACTGTCTATTCGGACGGAGTCTCTGATAAGTTTTTGTACTGTTTCATTTGAAAAATGTTAGGTGGCGCTGCAATAGAGGAGGCTCGTTGTGCAGATCTTTTTTAGCGCGCTACCGCTACTCGGCCAAAGATCGCAGGGCACGATTCGAGCTCATCGTACCTCATTTTTGCGGGCAAGGCTACAATTGCGAGTAAGAAGATGATAATAAAGCTCAGCTTTATGTTTTGAGAGATAACTGACCGTGACCGACAACAAGCATCAGCCACGGCGTTCCGTTTTCAACTTCATGCATGTTTTTTTCCGCATCGCGTGCTAGTCCCAAATATTGTGCTCGCTGTAAATGCAAAGTCAACCTGACAAGATGTTTTTACGTTATGTGGGGGCAAATTGGTGCCCCTGATAGCGTCAAACCGCCAGATTTATTCCGGGGAACCACCCGAAATTGCACATTTTGAATTAGAGGTTGGGCTTCACCGCATGACACGAGCACCGTGCGTGCTAACATTTTTTTTTTTATATCTGAAAAACTGTTCCGCGCAGTCGACATTTTTTTTAGGGTGTGTTTTTGAAATGTTTCCCTACAAAATGTATATTCTAATTTTTTTTTCTACTTCCGGTGGTTTGATATACACAACTCCTTTTTTATCATTTTTTTCGACAACTTCACAAAAATTTTGATTTTGATATTTTTTTTCACAACTATGATATATAAAAACCTTTAAAAAACTGGTGTTATTGGAAAGACCGTTAAATAATCTGCATTTTGTGCTCCTGCAATTAGTGCCTAAATAATTTTTTAGCAGGAAAAAAAAATGTTGTCTTGGACCCCTAAAAATTGGTCAATTTTCTGCGGTAGCGAAAGAGTTAAGGGGTTAAATGGGAGAGTCTTTACCAGAACTAAAATCGGAAGAATCCACATCATTGCTAGAGTTATCACTGCTGCTTGGACAAAAAAAAATAAGCAGCAGGAGTGGCTGAAGTCCTTGAAATTGCTGTCCACCTTTGCAGAGTGCGTAGTGAAACGGGATGCCCGTTTTGCCTAACTCGCTGCTACCTTGGGTTCAAATTTCGCTCGCGATGCTGTCTACCCATGCAAAATGTTAACGGCAACAAAACTGAAAAAGGGGTTTCCACTGAACACCAGTTGGCATCAGTTGTCCCAATAGCATTGTTTTTTAAGTGCAATGCACTTTATAAGCGACCCCAAACCTTCCACCGCCGCCGGCGCCGTCCGTCCGCAGTCCTCCTCTCCCCTAGCAACGGCGTGGAGAGGAGAGGAGCGTCGGTAGCAACGGCGCAGTGACGTCACTCACCACGTGACGACACGACGCCCCTCACCGCTCCTCGCGGCGCGACGGCGTGGGCCGCGCGCGTCCCTCTCCCTTCCCCGCGCCGTGACGTCACATACTCCACCTCCTCTCCCCGGCAGCTGCCGTGCGCCGCTGTGTGTCACTCTCCCTCCCCGCGCCGTGACGTCACGCACCCGCACCTCCTCTCCCCTCGCTCGGCTGCAGCTGCCGTGCGCCGCTGTCCCTCTCCCCTTGCGCTCGCCTCCTCTCTCAGCCACCTGGCTCGGCGCGGCGTACCCCCCTATATATGCAGCGATAAACTGCCAGAACTCCGTGGGTCGGCTCGCGCGCGCTCACGGGCAAATGCCAACGGATTTTAACTTTACTACCCCTCATAGCATCACCCCGTGCATTCGCACTTAACCATGTTCACCCTCGGGGAAATGCTTGGGAGTTTTTTTATGGGAAGTTTGAAAATCATAGTTCACTTGTGAAGAATGGCCTAAGGCGTGGCCATGAAAGAGTTAAAGGGACACCAAAGTGATTTGTAAACATTGCGGCATTGCTTGTGCACATTGTAGTCTGTAGTTTCTAGACCATGTTTCGACCACTCATTATGCGACTTCATTCAGCAGAAAAATCAATTCGAAAGTGCCGTCCTCCTGTCTGCATCCATCTCCCTTGCCGATTTCTTATAACGTTTCGCATGATGTCAAAACGAGCCTGTCTTGACTGTGCTACTGCACGGCTTGCCGACCGTCCGACAGAATCAGCCGGCCCAGCGTTTAGTTGGCCAGGTGGTCACCGCAATTCGTTCGCTCAGTTGGAACTAAGCCATGGCATGCCAGGAAGAATGTGCCTTAAGATTGCTAGTCAATAGACTGTACCAAGCTCTAAAGGGGCACTGACAAACAAATTTTGCATCTTGTCTTTTTTGTGGCGATAAGTAGCTAGTGACCTATTTATCTCGTGTAGAAGCCTCATTCGTTTCAGCGCGCGATTAGAGACACTTTTAATGCGGCCAATCGCATTTTTGATTTCAGCGGGTGCCCCGAAAGGCTGGATTTGGTATAAACAAAGCTGCCCACGTGGCTGTCGGACGGATATCACATAGCAGAGCTGCCGTAGCACTGTCGATTCCGTGTCAGCGGCGGTTTCTGCTGATGCCCCTATGTACTGATCTCATCAGCTGATTAATTAAAAGAAGGTGACATGGACGTGATGCAGGGGCTGGGAGTGCAAATTTCTGCTGCGTCTAGAGAGCAACACGCGACGCTTGAGGCAGTGGGTCGGGAGACGTGCGCTGGGAGCAGCGAGCCGGTCTGCCTACAGATGTGTTAGGCTTGACCACGGGCTTGACACTGCGGTAAATATTCAATTGCCGCTCTCGTGAGCGGTGCAGATGACGTTTTTTAATGCAATTCGCCATCACATAATTAACTTCTTTCTCGTATGTGCTGCCTTGTTTGGGACTTGAGTCCCGTTTTGTGCAGCGGTACCCGGCTATCACTCGAGCTATGTGCGGCTCGCTCAGTGCACTTTTCGTGTCCCCGGCGCGTTTTCGCTTACAGTGCAAAGTTCAAATTAAGAAGGATAATTTCACTTTGGCTGGTCATGTAGTGAGGTGACATGACAACCAGTGTACCATTAGGGTAACAGAGTGGATACCGCAAGACAGGTCCAGGGGCAGGCTATTAACTCTTTCGTTGCCACGCCTATTCAAATCGATCACCGGTGATCGATGATTTACGTGGCCCATTTCGACAGGTTGTAGTCGTTTTTGGTACACCTAATGCGGCCAGTGGTTAGTCTAGGCACTGCCCTTTTAGAATCAGTTTAAATTTTCCCGCTCCGGCGACACTGAGATTTTTGACGGCGTTTTTTGCGAGCTAAGGTGCGTGTGTTTTTGAGGAAGGGGGCGTGGCTGTGCACTTGACAAAAAAAGGATGCAGATCGTGGTTAGGCTGCACTACCATAGTATTTTTTTGGTCAAAAGGCTCCCGGCAAGTCAAGTACCAAATAATGTTGTCAGCTTTGTAATCCGACAGCGTTGAGAGGTGCTAATTACTTGAAAATGGCACCAGATACTCACCAATGATCTTTGGTTCGGACAAAGGGCAGGTTTATTCTCCCAAAGCTTATTTCTGATGGTCCCCCGCATGTCTAGCAAGTGTGCCTGGCATTCTCAACGAGTTTCCAGCAGTTTCGGTTTCGTTTTTGCATTGCGAAGTTCATATTTGGCGCTACTACGCAGTTACCCAACTAACAGCTCATTTGCCATGGTGCCTCCGTTGCCCGCTACTGCTCCTCAAAACAAGCATGCCGCTCGCGCTTCCACTTTATCCAAGCTTTGCTTCTGCGATAAGAGCTTCCGCTGAAAGTCAAACGATAACACCAAGTCGTTGGGTATCAATTCAGACGAGGAGAACGCTTCCAATTGGCCTTGAACGCCGCCAGCTGTTCACCGGCCAGTTTCGGTTTCATACGAGGGTATTTCCGGAGGTCTAGTGTCGCTTCTTAGTAGTACTGTCTATTCTGACAAAGTTTCCAACAACCTTGTATTTGCTTCTTTTCGAAATTGTTAGGTGGCGCTGCAATGTAGTAAGCTGTAAGTGCTGAACTCACTTCATAGTCCGACGGCGGCTTGGTGAAAGCTTGCTGGGCATGATTCTAGCGCATCGTACCTTATTTCTGCAAGCAGGGCTGCCATAGTGAGTCAGAACATGATTATAAACCGCAAATGAAAGTACTGACTGATAAGTGATCATCAGAACGTCAACAAGCATCCACCAAAGAGTTTGGTTTTCAACTCCAAGCAGATTTTTTCACATCGCTTGCTTGCCTTCAATATTGTGCCGGTCATAATCACTGACAAGGTGCTTTTTACATCACGTGGAGGCTAATTGGGGCCTTTAATAATGTCAAACCACCAGATTTCTTCTAGAGAACCATCCAAAATAGCAAAATTTGAAATAATGGTTGGGCTTCACCACTTAGCACGGGCACCACGCGGGTTAACATTTTCTTTGATATCTGACAAATTGTACTGCGCAACTCAATTTTTTTTCTAGGATGGATTTTTGAAATGTTTACCTACAAAATGTATATTCCAATTTTTTGCTAATATTGGTGGTTCATTATACGCAACTTACTTTTTTTTATTTTCTTCGACGCGTGGACAAAAATTTCGTATTCGATAATTTTTTTCGCAATCATTATTTGGGAAAACATTATTAAAACTGGTGTCGTTGGAAAGCGCGTGGAATAATCTGCATGTTATGTCTTTGCAATGTGTGCCTAACCAATATGTATAGCACAGAAAAAATGTTTTGTTAGACCTCACAAAATTGGTCAATTTCCTGCAGTAAAGAAAGAGTTAACTCGATAGAGGGTCAAAATACTGTAGTTACTCGTGTAATGACCACACTTCTTTTTTTTTTTTTTTTTGTTCAAAAAATTCTATGCAAATTTAGGGGTGCGTTCATTACACGGGGTAAATTTTCTGTGAAACGTGTTTGAGAGCACAAAATTCTAGCAAATTGTGGTTAAAAATTTTTACGATAGGCCTCATGAACATATAAAATAATAAACAAAAAAAGATAAAATCTCCGCACACCGGCGCCAGTCGCTTTGCTAAGTGACACGAAATGCAGCGTTGTCGTGAATTACGAAACATGCCAGAACGAGCTTGCTGAGAGGTGACAACAGTTCGACCAATAAGTGGCTGCCACTGTCACAGTGTGGGACATGAAAACAGGTATGGCTGCCGACGCAGCAACCTGAACGCTTTTTTTTTTTCTTGGTCTTCCAAGTACATTATGTGCATTTCGTGAGAGTTTCTTCCTCATCAATACTGAATGCATGCTAGCCTTTTATCGCTAATATCGGCGAGTCTGTTGCAATAACGTAGCCATGTCCTGTTTGAAAGGAAAGGAGAGAGACGTACGCACTATCATCATTGGCTAAACTTGGTACAAATGCGGGATACTGTTGCGGCTAGTTCATGGCGTGGGAAATTTAAAAAAGTCGAATTTTGACGGATAACTGCAGGGGTGTGATCATTATGCGAGTAAATATGGTAAGCAAATTCGGAGACAAAGGATGGACTTAGGCAGCACAGGACAGGAGCAGCTGGAGGTCACTGGGAGAGACCTTCGTCCTGCAGCGGACCGAAGAGGCAGATGAGGATGGTTATATTTTTGGTTATACATTTATATTTTGCCTCAAGTATGTGCAAGGTGTTGTTTCCGTTTAATATATTGTGGGTAGGCATGAGCTGTGGCAGCAGTTGCAGCAAAGAAAACAGGCCTGTGGCCAATTTTTTTGCCTTGCAGCAAGTACGTGACAAGTACGTGACCTAGGCAATTTCGCATTCTGAAGAATGACTAGGTTTAACGTGCACTGCATCCATGACGAAATTTGGGTTCCCCAACCCACTGCGAATACAGGCAAAGTATTGTGACTGGTGGTCTCTCTTGTCGCTGTAAAGGGTGATGGCTCACTGCAAAGAGTGAGTGCAGTCATTGCTTGTGACTGCAATGACCTTACTTACTGCTAGCCAACAAGTAATCCTTGATTCCTCATGCGTGTCTCGACATTGATAGGATACTTCTTTTCGGCTAAGAGCAGTCCACTTGCGCTTTCATTCTTTCGTTAGATGTGGGGCCAACCCAACCCAGATGGTCATGCTGTGCGGTGAAGCTTGGAACTTGACTCATTGTGCAGCAAAGCCAACTCTTGTTGTTCTCCTATTTGTAAATTTGGGGCATTCAAATGGTAAAACTTCTCTGGAATAATTGTACGTGCTTATTGTAAATGACAGTTCAGAAACTAAGGCAAGAAGAATTGGAAATGCCAGCCTTTTGCTGCCTGCGGGAATGACGCGCTCAAGGTTGTTTCTAAGTGTTGTGAAGGATTTTATGTCCACGTATACAGCTTGAAGTTGAAACCAGCAGCCAGGCAGGCCCTTGAGCACGTAGTCGCTGACCCCGTCCGTGTGTCCTCCTCCTCTGAAACGTGCAGGCAACGTGAGCATCCGGGGCCGCATCCTGCGGGGGGTGGTGATCAAGATGAAGATGCAGCGGACGATCGTGATCCGGCGGGACTACCTGCACTACGTGCGCAAGTACAACCGCTTCGAGAAGCGCCACCGCAACATGTCCGTGCACCTGTCGCCGGCCTTCCGCGACGTGGCCGTCGGGGACGTGGTGACCGTGGGCGAGTGCCGGCCCCTCTCCAAGACCGTGCGCTTCAACGTGCTCAAGGTCACCAAGGCCGCCGGCTCCAAGAAGCAGTTCCTCAAGGCCTGACCCCTCTGACGATGGTCCCCATTAAATAACACCACCACACCACCCAGCGATGGTTTCACCTTCTCGGTTGTTTCTCACTCTGCAGGGGGTTCAATTCCCTCTCACACACAGGCTGCTGGACTTTGATGGAGGTTAAATGCAGATTGCAGGGGGCTAAATGGACTTGAAAAACTACAGGCCGATCAGCTTACTGTCAGCCGTCTACAAGGTACTTACCAAGGTAATCGCTAACAGAATTTCTGCAACCGTAGATTTCAGTCAACCTAAACAACAAGCAGGGTTCCGTAAAGGTTATTCAACAATGGACCGCATTTGTACGATCAGTCAGGTGATAGAGAAGTGCGCGGAGTATACTGAAGATCCTATATATAGCCTTCATAGACTATGAGAAAGCATTCGACTCGGTCGAAACCTTAACAGTCATTCAGGCACTACGGAACCAGGGGGTAGATGAGCATTATATAAGGATACTAGAAAATATCTACAATGGGTCCACAGCTACCATCATCCTCCATAAGGAGAGCAGTAAAATACCTATAAGGAAGGGTGCCAGACAAGGAGACACAGTCTCTCCAATGTTATTCGCAGCATGTTTACAAGAAGTATTCAAAACGTTGGATTGGGAACAGGTGGGAGTAAGGGTTCATGGAGAATACCTCGGTAACCTCAGATTTGCTGATGACATTGCCTTGCTAAGTAACTCGGGGGACGAATTGCAAAGCATGCTTTCCGCACTGGGCGAACAGAGTAGAACCGTGGGCCTGAAAATTAATCTGCAGAAAACTAAAGTAATGATCAATAACCTCGTGGCAGTGCAGCGGTTTGAGATAGGTGTCGAGGCAGTGGAAGTGGTAAGCGAATATATCTACTTAGGCCAAGTTGTGACCCCAGATCCCAACCATGAGGCAGAGATAATTAGAAGGATAAGAATGGGGTGGGGTGCATATGGCAGACATTCTCAGATAATGAATAGCAGCCTACCATTGTCGCTGAAGAAGAAAGTGTATGACAGTTGCATCTTACCGGTACTCGCCTACGGGGCAGAAGCCTGGAGGCTCACTGAGGGGGTTCAACTTAAATTGAGAACGACTCAGCGGGCAATGGAGCGGAAAATGATAGGTGTAACATTAAGGGACAAGAAGAGAGCGGACTTGGTCAGGGAACAAACGTGTTAAGGACATATTAGTAGATGTTAAGAAAAAAATGGACGTGGGCAGGGCATGTAACGCGAAGGCAAGATAACCGCTGGTCATTACGGGTAACAGAGTGGATCCCTAGAGAAGGCAAGCGTTGCAGGGGGCGGCAGAAAGTTAGATGGGCAGATGAGATCAAGAAGTTTGCGGGATAAATTGGTCACAGTTGGCACAGGACCGAGGTAATTGGAGAATCATGGGAGGCCTTTGCCCTGCAGTGGGCGTAGATAGGCTGATGATGATGAAATGCAGATTGCGTGGCCCGTGGGTGTCTCAAGACATCGGCACGTGTTAAATGGAGGTGTCCGCGCAGTCTAGTGTGATTTGTAGCCTTGGGCTTTTGGGCCATTAAACTGCAATTGGAAGTTCTGCTCTTGAGGGATTTTTGCATGGCAGGCCTGAAAGGAGTACACAGCAAGTTTTGTGGCTGTAATAAAGTAAATGCGTGTGTTCATCAGGTGCCACAGGTGAGAATTAGCAAAATTCTTTTTTTTTTCCAGTTTTGTATTTAGAATTTTCCATGTGATAGGTGACTGGCAGGGAATATCTGGTGATGAGTACTTCCGAAAGGCTTGGGGGGAGGCAACGGCAGCTGAAAAGGGTCTACTAAAGTTGTTACAAAGCGAACCTCTGGCTGCCGTCAAATGGTCAGGGGTAGAACAGCTGCGCCATTCAGCGCCAAACTTGTTCTCCTGCACCGAACTCGTTTATTAGTTAAATCTTTTATCAAAAAGGGAAGGCTGGAGGCCTTGGGGGTGAGTTGGGAGGGGAGGATTCATGGTTGAAGGGGGCTCGTACGAGTTCGTGGTCTTCGGGAGGCGGCATCAGTTTTTCACAGGACAATTGTTCAGCATTCAATGGTCCATTCACTGGCGTCGGCCATCGCTATATAACTCGCGCTAGACCGCTCTTAGTGGCGAACCGTATTACAAGGTTAAGGGTGTGTACATTTAATGTGAGGGGATCGATTGCTGTCGCAGAGCCCGATATTAGTGAGATATGACCGCCATGATGCCCTGTGCCCGAGAAATTGGCTGAAACGTGTTTTCGGTTTCAATAATCTGGAAAATGACCGAAAGCGAGTGAAATGTTTTTGTGTCACATCACAAACGGATTCGCATGAAAGGTTGGGTCCAATTTTTGACGAGCTTGGCTGCATGTATGAACAAAAGGGGTATTGGACGCTTTGCTTTCACTTTCTAATTCGGTTTGCCTTTGTTGTGAAAGAATTGCCCATTTTAGCCTGTGAGCTTTGAGGTTAGCTTTGCTTATGTAGAGGATGGGCCAGCATTAATTATGCATTCCAACAAGCTCTCGTTGCATAATCAACGGCGTACGTTCGCAGTGCTGCCACTCCTGCGCCAAATGAGGTATCCTAGCTGCGCCATCCTGATAAAAAACCACGATTTTGCAAGCAAGTGCGCCAAAATTTGTGTCGCGCCAATCGCGTGCAGCCTGTTACAAGCACTACTTCGCAGTGGTCTCTAGACATGTACTATAACTAAATCGGCTTGATAACTTGAACTCCCTCGCACCCGTAATCGTGTTTTCCGCGGTGAGTTTGGTTGGCGCCGTCACTGTACCGCCGATACAGTGTTTTCGTCTAGCATTGTCATTGCAGCGCTGGCGTACCGCGGTCAAAAACTTTCCTTCTTGTTGCAGTTTCCAATAATTCCTGCTATAAAAAATAGGTAGTTTTAGGTGGCGTTTATTGCCGGCCCTCTCTGCTCCGAGAGCCAGCGGGAGCGCCGTTTCGCGGCATGCGTGACGCGGTTGGCTGCAAGCTCTCGCTTCGCTTGTTGGGCTCGCGGACTGGACCGCCGCAAGTGAAGCGGGCCGTGAAAAACAGCCAGTCTCTCTAAAGCACGAACCTCATGGAGCGTTTTCTGCTTGCGAAAACGCGCCGCGTAAGCACCCGCACTCAGCGCGCAGCGTGGCAACATGGCGGCGGCTTCGGCCGCGAAGTGGTGTGGGGAGCTCGAGCGACCACTTTTAAGCGCTCTCTAAAACACCACTCAAGGCGCGCACGAAGTTGCTTGTGTGGTAAAGGAGCTTATAATGTGGGCGAAATCGGTACTATAAAACATCATCCGCGTCGCTAGTGAAAACCTCCATGCAATACCTGCCGGGGTAGTAAGCCTAAAAACCGCCGACGGAGCCAGCCGGCCGTGACCGGGCTGTCTCGAGAGCTTCAAAACCGCCGCCATGAGGCACGCGCCTCCCCATTGGCGCAAGTCGCCAGGCTCCTCCCACTGCCGCGCGCGACGCGCGTCATTTTCTGAGCGTGGTAGAAACTGCCGCGTGCGGGCGTGAAAAAATCGCACGCGCAACGCCGACGCGCACGAATCGCATGCAAAAGTGCTCCATGCTCATTTCTCGTGCACATTTCCAGCTAGCTTGGAAATGCGCACGGGGACTGATAGCAAGCGCCTGCATCTAATAAAATGAAAAAATAAAACACGAGGGCTTGCCTCAACAATTAATAAACTAGAAAAGAGGCGCGTTGTTTTTTTGCTAGGCAGGTTTGTCGAAGCATTTCAATATTCATTATCGTGTTGCATGTTGTCTTTTATCCACACCAGAAAGGAACTAAATACCTTGCAAATTATGTTTTGTTGCATTTTTGCAATTGCGTGGATACTTGGGAATGTAATTGCATCAAACTTCTGGCGGCTTCTAGCGACTGTTTCGAAATAAGTGGAAAAAAAAAAAATCCCATTACCCCAGGAATGACAGGTCGGGCTATAAAGAGCCAAATATGGCTACTTTTTCTTGTGGTTGTAGAACTTTTCTGTATTGGCTATTTCGCTATTCCTGGGCTATTGGGAGAGCTGACTGTTAAAGCTATTTTGAATGCACGTTCGAGCCTGCTAACTATGAAGCGTTTTCAGTGACTCCTTGAAAAAGACTTCCCCTAGTAGGGACAAGAAGACCATTATTCTTGAGCTGTGCCGTCCATTTGTGATCGCATGTGGGAAAAGCACCTTGAAGAGCATTCCATGACGACCTACACATTACTGGACGATACTGGTCAATCTTTAGTGTTGAGAGATGCTTTGGACACATCTAGCAGTTGATGTTTAGTTGCTCCAAGGTGCTCCAAAACTGGTATTTAGGTGCTCCAAATTGCTCCAAAATTAATAATTTGCTGATACAAAAATTTCTCCAAATCACCGTTCATCAGTGGCACCACTGCGTTCGTCGACTCTCGCAACCCCGTGGTGGGTGAAGATTAGCACACCTTCTGCTGCGCACGCACTGAAACTGCTGTTTGGTAGAAAAAATGCCAGCAACTGCCTTGTTTTACAAAATGCTGCCGTGAGTTCGCAACACTGCCGCGTACTGGGCACAAAGCAAGGCCTGTTATCCGATTCCCTTCGACTCTGTGCGTGACTCTTTGAACGTGGCACACTTGCTGGGGCCGAAGGTAGAAAACTGCGCATTGTAAATTTCCAGGTATAGTGCAAGGATAAGTAGCTACAGCGCGAATAGAAACAAGGACACAGGCGACGGGATGAGCACTGTCTTTCTGTGTCCTTGTTTCTATTCACGCTGTAGGTATTTTTATAATGAACTACCAACTTCCCAACAGTACAACTTAGATAGTGCAAGTGCTGTGTTCCTGGTTTGGAGTAGGTTCTAGTGCACGGTAGAACACCTGATATCGTAGATAAATAGACTAAACTTAATTGGCAGGTGGCTGGCCCAGCAGCCTGTGCAAGCCCCCTGACAAACGGCCTTTCTGGCGGCTCCAAACCCGCTGCGAAAGGCAATTTTGCCTGCTCGCAGGACTGCCCCCAAACCCATGTACCCTGTTGCACCCCTGAATGGTGCATGGGAAGTTGGGATGGCACACTTCAGAGCACGAGACCTACTTCTCTATACGCTCTCAAAGGACCCTGGCTCAAGTCCAATTATTGGAGCCCTCGCGTGCAGTGCGAAGCTTGGAATGCTACATTGGGAGACATCTGAGAAACTTGAGGGCGAGAAGCAGTGTGGGCTTCTTGGTTTACTGTTGCACAAATTATTCTTTGGTGCAAGGAAGTACAAATTCACCAGTTAAGCGCCAGTACACATGAGTGGTGCAGGAAATGGGGAACGAAGCATTCTTGGTGCAACGAACTGAAGGGCACTACTGTGCGCGAACGTTCAAGTAGAATGTTTTAATGAGGTCAATCCAGCAATACCATACAAGATTGCGGTAAAACATTGGCTGTTGGAGTTGTAGCAAGCATTTAACGGCCTACCCCACTGAAAGTTTTGGCATGAATATACTATTATCTCGTAGGATACCTAAAAACAAGCGGTAGAGGTAAAACACTGAATTTGAAATAGGAATGTGCGCTGCGGGCGTATTCGGAACTGAAACTGAAAAAAAAAGGCTGCCATTACCGGCGGCTGGACAGGACATAGGTGATTGAACGGTAGGCGATGGAAAGTCTATGGCCAGTGCCTGCAGCCATAGAGTATGCTAGGTCCCTGCACTGCTTTCCCCTTCTAGCCAGTCTCAGCCTAGCTGGAATTTCTAGCCTGCCCAACTGCAAGAGTTGCTTGTTAGTCCAGCGGAACCATGCACAGGTAAGGCCGCCATGCACAAATCTCCCCGTTGGGATGGTTTGTAGTCTGCATCTTGATTCATGCATAGCACATGATGTATTCATGCAGGAGAAATTTCCTGAGTACAACCAGTCCTGGTACAACTACCACACAAGTTGCATGTGAACAAAGCAGCAGATGCAAGTGGCATTTTAATAATGCATGGTAGCAAATTCACGCGGGCACTGGTATATAAAGGTAGTATGGTCCGGTGTAATGAATTAAAGCGAAAAAAAACCCCCGCTTTTCTGTGAAGTAGCGGTTGCATGTCCAAGTGGTGTTTTTTGCACTTTGTCAACCCATCTGGAGTACACTGCCGATACATTCTCTTTTGTGATGAGCTGAAGGCACCCAGATGTGTCGTTAGGGTTGACACGTTTCTCTGACGCAAACATAAGAATCCAGGACGGGTGGACGTCGGTCACAGTTAAGCTCCCGATGTCAAAATTTAAGGGCCCATGAAGACAAAATACAAGTTGGTTTTAAATGCAGAGCATTTCAGTAACTCACGATGTCACCCGCGTTGTCCTGTCGTAGTCCGCACCGTCGTTGTCCGCACCCCTACCCCTACACTATATAAAAGAAAATACTATCCGGCGCCTGGTTTCGATCCCTCGACCCTGCGGGCGGAACGCAATGTGCATGGTGCTCTACCCACTGCGCCACAAAGCCGACACAGAATGGGACGCTACGAACGCGCCTTATATCGTTGACTCATTCAAATTACTGCTGACGAGCGCTCTCTCGTCAGCAGTTGCCACAAGTGCAACAACATTAACGTAACGCAAACTACTTAACGTCGTGCGCCCCCGGAAATGCTCTGCATTTGATCGTGCCCCTCGCGAGGGGGATGTTTCACTGCGTCTTCTCTCGGTCGCGGGACCCGTGGCGCCATCTGGCGGAGGCGCGGCACAACTCGTAGCACTTTGAAAAGATGCGGCGCCAGCCAGCTGTGTGTGTGCGTGCCGCACTTGTACAAATGGCGAGTGCATTGGCTGTCCACAGAGCGAAGCATTCGTGCAAGTAAGCCGTTGCAGTCAGTAAGTCAGTCAGTCAGTTAGTTAGTTTTTTGCCGTAATCTCATTTTCAAAATACGTGATATGTTTATTTACTTAAGCGCTGTCTGCATCATTTATCTGCGCCATTCTATGGAGCGGATGGCTACGTTTTTTTTTTTTCTGCGGAAACTGGCGCCTGATGCTCACAATAACGCGAGGCCTTTTGGAAGAAAAGGCCGTAGCCCTTCGTGGGCTTCCGGCGCCTGCAGAAGCAAAGTGGTTTTCAGTATTTGCTTCGGAGTGGTTTGTTGTGCGCTGTGCACAGGCCGCTCTGCGCGGCTATTCGCCCCGAGCGCGAACATAGTCGGCCCCTGGCGGCGGCGGGACGAACCGCTCCTAGTGTGGATGGCGCTCTCGCGTCGTCTGCTTTTTCACGTTGCGTGCGGCGCAAGACGCGTGCTGCACACGACAAAACAACCAATATGTGTGCTCGTTTGGCAGTAAGCAATGACATAGTTACCTCTGCTTGCGCATTTCCTCTAGAAACGCAATAATCAGCGGCCGTTGCGGGTTAATGCGCTGGTTTAATTCCACGAAACATCTTCGCCGTGGTCACCGCTTGAGTGTGAAACGTGTTATAAACATTGCTTCCACACATTGCACTTTTCGTATTGTTGAGTGCAGTCGTCTGCCGTTTCGGGAACGTCGAAGGGTGCTTTTTGAAGGTGGCGTGGTGATTATTTAAAGTACAAAAGTTTAGTACGCGAAACGGGTAAGAAGCGACAAGACCTGTGCATGCACGTGCAAATTCCACACCCTTGTAAAATTGCGCTGTGTCCTTATAGAAAGAAGAAACAAACAAAAACATTTACACTGCACACGACCCGTGCGCTATTGACCATACATTACCGGACACGTATTTTACACCCGCAAGCGCCTGTGTGATCGTGTCCTTCCCGTGCCTTTTCTAAAATAAATACCATTTTTGGACAGTCGTTGTTTATACTAAGGAGGAGGAATAAACATTTATTCAACTGTATCGAGTTGCTAATTTTACGTATTATTTAAAATACGTTTCTATGGATGCGCAAGAGTATTTAGGGGGGATTTTTCGGTAAAATTAAGCAGTTGTGAGTTTGCGTCTGTCATGTGGCATTCCGTGTGTCATTTTCATATACCGACATGAATCACCTTGTCCAGAAGCGTGTCTCACTCAGCATAACCAAATGCCTAATATGGTCACCTCTTAACCTTTTATGTGGACCTAAGTTTAAAGAAAGAGAAGAAAACGCGTAATATAATGCACGTTGTTGCCCACATGTGTGAGGGGTGTACGTGTGCCATGACTCACTGTTTTTTTTTTAATTTTTTCCCACAACGCTTGCTTTCAATACAATTTTGAAAAAGGCGAGCCACAATTCCTGGACAATTTGGGACCAAAGGGGGGTTAATCAGTTTTGAAAATACGTGTTAAAATACTGCGTTTTCACCGCTACAGAACACGACGCCTAGTTTAGTTTCGATTGTAAGTAATAGTGATAACCATAGTTTGGCTTTTCGCGTTACATGCATTCTCTTCTCGCTGCTCTTGCAACGTTGGCAGGACGCCCCCCCCCTTTCCCGGAAAAAAAAAAAAAAAACGAAATGCACAGAATTTTATTTTTTAACCAATCCTCAAGAAGTAAATGCCAAGACAAAGGCGATATTCTGTTTACAAAACAAAGTAGTTACCGGGAACCCGTTGCGCTGATTCGCAACGAGAAATAAAAAGGAAATGTTTTACTACATCTGCAACAGCGCAACTTCATTTATTGCCATCTTTAGGGTTCGTAAGCGACCTTATACGCAAGAATGCAAACACATCTCGCTGTTGCAGGCACCTGTTGGATTTTAAAAGGAACGCAAATGGTCAACAGAGCAGCCGTAACAGAAAATTTGTGCTCACTGTGAGGTCCCAGAAGCTTGGTTTGTACACTGTAAACCTGCTTGTCACTTTGCGAAAACCTAGCTAAACATGACATGTTGATTGTACTGCGTGCGTTGACAATTCAATTCGCAAGTTCACTTGCTTCGAAAGCCGTAAATAAGTGATCCGAAACCGTTATTCATCAAACCTTTCTTCAGAGTCGCTAAAATTTCATTTAAAAGACCCGTTAGAGTGGTTACATTTATATATCTGCGCTGATCAAAATTCAGTAATCTTATGTTGCCTTTTCAACGCACAAAAAATATCGTAAGCTCTTAGAAAGAATTTCGGGGCAGTTAAGTA
Organism: Haemaphysalis longicornis; assembly: GCF_048455015.1. Lineage (NCBI taxonomy): Eukaryota > Metazoa > Arthropoda > Arachnida > Ixodida > Ixodidae > Haemaphysalis > Haemaphysalis longicornis. The sequence continues at coordinate 53,326,812 of NW_027526214.1, read as the reverse complement.
TAGTGTTACCATTTCAGGGCATCCCACAAATGCAAGAATGCGTCATGCTACCAGTGAAAGCGATTGAGATTGCCTTTGTAAAAGAGATCGAGGCTTCCTGATTTGTTTCTATTTATGCTTTTATTGAAGGCTCAAAGCCATAGTCTGGAAAGATCGACCTTGCTACGAGCCACAGCGTACAAGTTCATTGTCACAATCACGGCCATTCTGAGATTCCCGATGAGTCGTCGCTTTTTTTTTGGCGTAGTAATGAAAACTGACTGCCGCTTCCATGGTATACATTGAACGTTGAGGAACCGAACTACAGCATACCACTCTTGTTTACACCTTTCGTGCGCACATACGGCGAGAAAAAGGCACGAAGCGCCCCCACAGTGTGCATTCTTACGGGCCGCTCAGCGGAGCATCCACACTAGCAGCGCGACGCTGTCGCCACCTACATGTCGAGCTCGCGGCGAATAGCTCGAGAGAGAGACAGAGAGGAGCACTTTATTGAAGAAGACCCCTAAGCGAGGGCCGGCAGCCGGAGCTGTGCGGCGACCTTCGTAGCCTGGGCTACGGCGATCTTCTGTCTCTCCGGGTTGGAGCAGCTCAACGCTGCCTCCCGAGCTCAGAGGAATTGATTTGAGGGAGGGGATCGTATGGAAAGGCCCACATGTGATGTTGCACCGTGGCCTTTTCTCCGCATATAGTGGGCAAAAGGGAGAGGGATAAACTGAGGGATGTATGTGATGGAGGAGGGCCCTACTGGGAAGGGATTCCGTATGTGCGAGCCTCCATAGTCGTTCTCCCGTGTAACTCAGTGAGGGTTTGGCCGGTGGGTATTTGAGGCGACAGGCGGTAATGAGTAGTTATTTCGTTGCAGCTCAATAGGCTGTCTCGGCTGATCCATGGCTCCGCGAGAGGCTACAAAGTGGGACACGCCCGGGAGGTGAGTGCTCGGGCTGTCGTGTGTGCCACCTGGTTACCCCCAAGCCAAGTGTGGGCAGGAGTCCAAATCAGCTTAACTTGGGTGGTGGGTGGGTTTTGTAGAAGTCTTAGGGCCTGGGGTGAGGTAGTACCCGCAGCTTAATTTGTAATGTCCGTTTTCGAATCACAAAATATGAATGATAGCGGTGGCCGACTTGCAAGGACTTCTGCGATTGCCGCCTAGCTCTTCCGCCATGACTGCCGCGCTGATCGTGAGAAGTGAGTGGCGGATTGTTTGGGGCACTAGTGACTGATATTGCGAATGCACTGCGGTGCTGGTATTCAGCTGCATCGACATACCCTGTGTCTGGACGCATCGGGTACTTTTCTGCAAGCACTTTGGCCCTCTGCATCCTGCGGCCCGGGTGTGCATGAGGGTGCATACTTCGAGGGAGGGGGCGGATTTTGAGGCTAGCGTGAATTTCCAGTGGGACTTGGAGGCTGTGGTGATGGGCGCTTTGAGTTGTAGGGGTTGAAGCAGATGCTGGCCGTGAAGCCCGAAGAGCCGACGCCTTCGGCGATTGCTGCCGCTGCTGTATACGCGAAAGGCGATCGTACACGCCAGTACGCCGCAGATGTCCACATCAAAACACAAAGAACATTTGGTGTCCTCGGAATTTCGTTGTGTGTGCTGGCTGTGATGTCACCAGCAAGAAATGCTCAACTCTAATTTGTCCTGCGCGTTAAAGATGCAATAGTTACTTTAAGCGCTTTTCCAGCAAGAGCCTTTTCAGGGGAAGGGGATCGTTATTGGAAGCCCATAATTTCGACTAGGAAGGCAACGTTAATGGGCTCTGCATTTCTTGCGCGATTTAGTTTCCCGTATAGAAGTACGCACACGTCTTCTGCATCAATATTAGATGGGATGAGCAGGCTTGTTTTTGTTTATTCTATTTGGCGGGCTGAAAGCTTAAGCAAGGAGTGTACTTGGAAAGAAACTCTGTTGGTCACTAAATACAAAACGGAAAAACTACAGCAAACGCGTGTTAAAACAATGAACCCCAATATGAAGATTGGATTGAAAAAAAATTAACGCAGGCAGCAGCAGAAAGAATGAATAGTACCAAAACTAATAAAAAGGAATTCCGAAATCTAGGGATTCACTTTGAGGAGTGGCATAGCTGCTGACGCATGGTGTCGCGTCTTCTACGGAGGGCACTGCGTGGCAGGATGACAGCTTCAGTTATTAATGCGCATCACTTTGGCGGCTGCTACTGTGGTTTTATATTCGGCGTCGGCGTCGTAACCGAGCGAATGAATACAAAGAAAACGGCGGAGGAAAGTGAGGGGAGCGCGGTATGCTGAGCCTGCAGGAGACGCCCTCGGTGGCGACGCATGGCGAAAGCCTGAGAGGGAGGCAGTAAGACGTGACGGGCCGTGGCGACACTCTGCGAGATGACGCCATAGCAGCGCGTGCCGTTGTGCTCTCGACGATGATGAGCGTTCACTTCCTGAGACGCGGTGAACGCCGCCTACTAAGAGGTTTACCATCGCTGCCGTCTAGAGAACCCACGAGTGGGTGCTGCCACAGCGCAGTGCAGCACTCGGGAGTGAGTGCTGGACAACGAGTGAGACAACCGGCGGATGTGCTCGGCGTCCTCCACGTTGCGTAGCTCACCCGAACCACGTGACATTTGCGCGGGAGGTTCACACACGATTTACAACAACATGCTCGGCGGCGGCGATGCGCTCTCACATCAGGGAAGAAGAGTAGCGCGCGCCGCCCTGCGTTCGCTGGTCGTTTCCTGAGACGACGCGACTATGCGCCGTGACCGAAAAGACTGCAGTTCGCACTGTGTACAAATTGCGCATTAGGGAGTATTGGCGGTAAGATGTTTGAGTGGCGCCCCCTGGCTCTGACGTCGTTAGGGATTCGCGTTGCTGTCGTCTGCTACTCTCTGCTTGTGAGGGGCAGCCGTGTTCGTGCTAGAAATTACCCGCATTGATGCTGTACTGCATTAAAAAGTGTATTTCTCGTAATTCAGTTATTCTTGCGGCTTCTGACACATTTCAATAATTTCAAGCTGTATCCCCACAAGTTTGCAACACACGAGGAAAGAGAGAACAACTATCTTCAGAGCACCGGTCAGAAGATCGTGTGTAACTCGTCCGATCTAGTTTATTCCGGAGGTTCAGCGCTCAGAGCCCCTCGATAAGTATTCAAAATGTGTAAGCTTCCCTACAGTATTTTTGAGATGCTGTTATGACGACCCAACAGTCTGCTACGTATCAAGCAGCGGGTCCCTGCACGCGCATCGCACAGCGGGAAATAAAGCGGGCGTTTTCTATTTCTTTCGTTGTTGTTGTCTTATATCAGATGAATGTTTTTCAAGACGATAGTCTTTCTTGGGCTACTTAAACCCAGAAATTTTGGTCTGTATGTCTGTCCGTCTGTCTGTCTGTAACTCGATTAAGCCACCCGGTCAAAGTAAAATTGATATTGCACAATATTATTTTATACTCACAGCCAAATGTAAACGTCTAAGCCCGGTTTATATGTTCATACTTGTCAACTTTGTTGAACAAGAACAAGACATTACGCAAATATAAGACAGGAAATTAGTACGCAAGGGATATTTACAGTGCTCCTTTATTAAAAAAATTCATGGATGCTTCGTTTTCAATAGCAAATGATATTTTACATCTACTGCAGAAAACCGCCGCCTCCTGGCGGCATATGAAAAATTACGCGGCAACAGCAACAAAAGGTTCCACTAGCTGGGTCCCACGTTCTGCTTGGAACGCACGTGCAGCACGGCCACGCGGTTCTATAAACCTTGTAGCAGGGTGTCGAACCGGAATTTTTTCGGGTTCGGTTCGGGTTCGGGTTCAAGCCTTTCGGGTTCGGTTCGGGTTCAGTTCCGGCGCACCATTCCGTTCCGGTTCGAACCGGTTCGAACCGGTTCAAACGGGTTCGAACGGGTTCGGAGAACAAAAAAAGCAAGCGTGTTTTTTTCTCTGTTAATTTTTTTAAAATGCAGAGCATTTCTTTAACTCACGATGTCACCCGGCGTTGACGGCGTGCCTCGGCGTCCGCAACAGCCGTTCCAGGTACGCCCTCTCCCCCACTCCTCCTCTCCCGCATCACGCTACCGTCCTCGCTCTCAACAACAGGTCCGCACTCCTCCCCCTACACTATATAAAAGAATAATACTTACCGGCGCCTGGTTTCGATCCCACGACCCTGCCGGCGGAACGCAAGGTACATGGTGCTCTACCCACTGCGCCACAAAACCGACACAGAATGGAAGGCTACGAACGCGCCTTATATCCTTGACTCATTCAAACTACATCAATAAGCTGCTGATACAACGCATTCACTACCTGTGGGCGGAACGCGAGGTACATGGTGCTCTTCCCACTGCGCCACAAAACCGACACAGAATGCAATGCTACGAACGCGCCTTATATCCTTGACTCATTCAAACTACGTCAAGAAGCTGCTGATACAACGCATTCACTACCACCAACTCCCAAAACACTAAACCTTAACGCAATACACCCACCCCCTATGAGACGCATTTACTCGAGTCCCCCTCGCGGGGAGATGGGCCCTTTTGTGTTCGGTTTTGGTTTCCTTGTCAGGTTTCCTTGTCAAAAACGAAGCCCGAATGTAGTTTTTTTGTGCAAATGTTTTGTTTTGGCCAAAAATAAGCAACCCTGCAAAACTTTTTTCAACTTTGTTCGAAATCTTTAATGCTTGCAGAAAGTAGTCAAACAACACGTCCAGTACTTAGATCAGGGAGTTGGAAAGTCCCTCAGACAAAAAGTACTGCTCTGTCCCCATCAGATAACTTACAAACTTGCTTGAAATATTTTTCTCTCTTCCCCAGTCTTGGCGTTCTTCTACCGCTGGAATGACGTCATTACAGCGATGTAGCGGCTATTTGCCGGCTTTCCTTAAGTTTCGGCATTAAAATGAAACCACAAAAGCGAAGCAGAAACGGAAGGCGTATCTGCTGGGACGAGCAAATCCCGCACTGCTCCTCTGTGCTGGCAGCAATAGCTATAACTTTCGCAGTGCTTCCAGATGCGAAGATAAGAGTGAGAACGTTGATCTAAAGTGTTGAAGAGTTCCTTTAACTGTAAAATGTACTGCAAAATGTAATGTTTTCTATGGTAGGTCCACGATTACAACATTAATTGAAGCGAAATGAAAAATTCGCTCGGACACATATAAGACTGCGTATTTGTATGAATTTGAAAGCCCTGCTTTTTATGGCCGCAAGTTTATTTTTATTGATTTAGTTTCTTTCATTTTTATAATTTAATTGAATTTATTCTTGGATCATAACACTGCACTTTGATGCCCCGCAGTTGTTTTCTTGAAGAAAATGACGGACGATTACAACACTCGCTAATGCGAAATTTGAGTGCAGCGCGAACTCTAGTCTTCTCGGCAACGGCGCATAGATGCTGTGCCTCAGGAAGTGATCGCGTCATCAGCTAATGCACGAGGGCGCGTGGCATACTCTGTCGTTATCTCGTAAGGTGTCGCCACTTTGAAGCACGTCTCGCACGGTCACGGAATTACGCCCTCCCCCTTACACTTTCGTCATACTTGCAACTTCCGTTTTCCTACTAGCTCTATCTTCGGTGGCGTCTTCGTTCTGTCGGTTACAACGAGTGCGACGCTTAGGGACTACGCGAAACCACAGGAGCGGGTGCTTAAGCGCTGCGCTCTAACGCATGGCTCTACATAGCCGCTGTGCAGCCATGTGATCCACTCCCTTCGCCGACAAGTGACGGGCCGCACGTCGTCTCCAAATAATGCGTTCTCGCCACAGTCTTCTGAAAGCAAACAGGTAGCATCCTGCCCAGTGGGCAGCACGCGGGTGCCTCCGACGCCCCCCCCCCCTCCCCCCCCCCCCCCTCCCGTGCATCTTCGCCAGAATCTTCTGGTAATGGGCAGCCTCCCTGCAGACTGCCTATTGCCCCGTCCTACTAAGCAGACGACCCGTCCGTCCACAATCGTTTTAATGCGTACCATTCTTTGCCCACAGCAAGGACCGTGTAACCCCCTTCATTTCCACAAAAATACCGATTTCGCGGGAGTTTCACTTGTAATCGCTATAATAGCGTAAATGTAGATAACTAATCGCACGAAATTTCTGAAAAACTAAAAAATAAAAAAAAATCACGCCATATCCACGGAATGAATGATGATAAGTGGAGCGAAGCTCGAGAGGGGGAGATCATCGGTAACCGTAACTCTCCCGTGAAAGTTCGCCCATTACATCATTAAGAAAGACGTAAGACTGTGTGCGTACATTGTACAAATCAACTTTTATTTTCGGAGTCAATGCTCCCAGGCCCACACCCGGTGAAAGACCCCGCGCCATCGAGGACTACCCCCCACCTCCACCACAATTTGTCACGTAGGATGGGACACAACGGTAAAGAAAGAACTTTTATTTAGGGCGAACTTGTGCCCGAACAATACGAGAGGAAACGAGCAAAGGTCCTTGCGTCTCGTTCGATCTCCGAGAACGACTACCTGCGTTCGTGGCGTGATCTCTTGCGTGATCTCCCTCTCGCAGTGCACGTGCGCTCGCGCCTCCGTTGGCGAACACAGACAAGCTCGCGCTCCCGGTGCCGAGTTTGCGCTGCCGGTTGCAGCCGGTTCTTGCGCGTGCAACGCGGCCCACTTTGCGACATCTCCGAAAGCATGCGGCGGTCACGTACCACAAGACACAAGGGATGGACAGACCCATGGCTTTAGGAGCTTCGCCCCTAAAAAGTAATCACCGAAACTGGCAAACCGTGTGACACCCTTCATTTCCACAATAATGAGGATTTCGGGAAAGTTTCACCTGTAATCGTTATAATAGGGTAAATGGAGATAATTAGTCGAACAGAATTTATAAATGTAGAAAATACAAAAAAGTAAAATAATTGCGGAACCTGGCGAACCCTGTAACACCCTACATTTCCACAATAAGGCACATTTCGCGAGTTATCAATGTAACCGTTATAATAGCGCAAACGGAAATAATTGGTCGAACGAAATTTTGAAAAACTATAAAATAAGAAAAATAATAAACAATTAGGGAAAATGGAAAGCCGGTAACTGCCTGCACTTCTACAGTGGATATTTGGTGAATATTCCATTTGTAATTATAGCAGCGTCAATTGAGATAATTGGCCGGACAGGATTTATAAAAACCAAAAAATTTGGCTGTAGAAACACACTGAGGACAAGCGGCTTAGGAATGCTACGCATTAGTAGATAATTATCTGAATTTCTGCAGAAATGTTTTAGTACCCTGGAGTGTCACCGTGCTACAGTATTTTGCGTCTCCGCCGCCTGCCCCCTCCGCCCGGGCGTCTCGTGGCGGGCCGCCCCTCGTCCGGAAATCAAGCATCCTCGCAGGAATCGCCTGCCTGGCAAGCAGCCAGGCAGGCAGGTAGTTTACTGGCGAGCGGGCAGTCTTTTTAGATACCACGCCTCTCATTCACCCACCTTGTCCCTCCATCCGGCGTCGGCGTCCTTGTTGTCGGCGTCCGCACCTCCCCCATTCCCCTCGCCGCACCAGCTTCGCTCTCCGCCGCTCACCCCCTCTCCTCTCCGATAGCGAACACTCTCTCGCGAGGGGCATTAGATTGGATTGGCTTGGCTTGGCTTGGCTTGGCTTGGCTTGACTTGGCTTGGATTGGATCGGATTGCATTTGGATTGGATTGGAATAAAATGGATTGTGTTGGATTGTGTTGCGTCATAGCCGCGGCAGACGCACTGGCGCCGGCGCGTCCCCTCACCGTTATGCGCGCTATAAAACGCGGTGCCTGCGCCGCTCCGCTCCATCGTTCCAGCGCCGTTCCTCCGCTGTCCAACGCTGCAACGTGAACCCCCTATGCGTCGCATCTACACAGGGGTTACCGCGAGGGGAGGTGGTAGTTTTTGGCGGGCAGGAGAGCCTGAGCGCTCAACATAGACCAAATGTCTACGCACGCACGCGCGCATGCACCCCTGTTTTCGCACAATGAGGCAAATAATTATGCATTTAAATAAATTGATTGGTCTGCTACGCTTTTCATGTACCCCTTGTTTCAACAGCGCTTTAGCTTTAACACGAAATCATTAGCACTGCTAGAAGTCGAAAACAGTCCGGCGTCGGCGTCAACCTCCGACTGTCAAGCGTGGCTGGTGGCGTTTAAAGCGATTTCCTTCTGCTCATCTTTCATATGCTAACGTGCCAGTTAGAAAGAAAGAGCGGCTTTAATGACTCATTGGACGGCGTGTACAGGACGGCATTGTATAGGGAACCACCGTAGATAGGAACTTGCTAAATGGAACTTCAGCGACAGGTGAGAGTGGTTGGGCTCAACGAAAGATAATAGCTGAGTGAAGTCACAAGCAGCAGTAATAATCCCTCGTAGAGAGAGGGAAAATGAACTTTAAATAAATCGAGGAAAAGTTTCAGAGAGGCGTCCTTATTCAAGGGGTAGAGTCGACAGTCGTTTCCATCAAGAGAAACTGATCTTCCAGGCCGGAGCTGGCCAAGGCTTTCTCCCAATTCTCGATGGAAACGTGTAGGTCGGGTGGATCTAGGGTGGACTTGTCGCAGCCCCCTACTGTGTGTATAAAGTTCCCAGGCTCCCCACAGAAGCGACGAAATGGAGAGAATTGTGTCCCGTCAAAGAGGTGAAGACTGGTGATGTGTGGGAAGGTGTTAATCCGCAGGGCACAGAATAATCTTTCCTGGTTAATCGGTAGCAATTTGTGCGGGGAGGAATACGTTCTACGGAAGAGGCTGTAATGCTGAGTAACTTCCTGGTCTGTGACTGCAGGATGCATGCACTAGGGCCCGGCTTCATCAGCGCTGGCTAAGCGGGTAAAATCTTGAGCCACGAGGTTGGTGATCTTGTTTGCCGGCGATGCCAGTATGAGCATCGCCGGTGCCCATACAATCCTGACTGGTCTCGTTGGTGGTCTCTGCTTGTTCATTCGAAGTGTTGTAACATGCAATAGACTGTTGGCAAAGTTGCGCCACGTAAAGTTGCGCCACGTAAAGTTGCGCCTGATAAGAGTCTGTTATGAGACTTTTGGCCGCCCTTTGGCTAAGCGCACGTGCTATCGCCTCTTCCTCAGCTTGGAAGGGGCTGTGTTCGGGGGTTGAGATGCTACACCCGTGGAAGGCTGCAGAACGGTAGCACGAAGAAAGAGAAGGTATCGGAGAATGCTATCGGGTGTCTTTTGCATCAAACCAGTTGATCGTTCCTTTTTTTTTTCTTTCAGTTTAGTTGCTTCCTATTCTTACCTCATATATATACACATTTTGAGAACCTTTTGGTGAATATAAGACATGCATTAGGCAATTAGTTTTTAACTTCAGTGCGAGATGTAAATCTTACGTGAGAAATAACATAAGAGCGTAATACGTGCATAAAAAGGCATTTTATATCATCCAGGTGGCCGACACATAACTTTCCGGCTATTTTGTGCGTAACTAAATTTTCTGACTGGTCGAGAAAGAGAACGCTGCAAAATTTACAAATGCCAAGGACCCCAAATCTATCATGTTTGGTCCTACCCTCTAATCCGCCTTAAGTGACCCGCTAATTCCTCTAACCCATATTAATCAACACCGCAGTCCCACTAATTCACATTAGTTCATTCACTCATATCACTAAACCACCCAAGTCTACCTGCTAATCCGCGTTAATCGACTTAAATCCATGCATCGAAATGCTATCGCATTTACTTTAAAAGTGAAAATGAGAAGGCCCCAATTTTTTTTTTTCAATTCTCCTGTTCTCCTAGGGCAGTAACTAAAGGACACAACGGCACTGTACAAGAAAAAGTGATGGTGACGTAGAGAACTGTGAGTGTTTGCGTCTCAGTGCTGTTTTTATATAAGTGCCCACTCAAACTAAAATAAGTGGAAAATACGGATTTATTGTTGATGGTGTCCCTGAAGGCCTTCACAAGCGGACACGGATGCATTCGAATTAACATGAAAACTTTACACGATTTTAAACACACTGCAGGTAGAAACCATAAAGAATACCCCATGATATGTTGCCACGGAATATGCATTCTAACTTAAGTTATTGTAAATCCAAAAAGATAATTTGGGGAGACGGGCAATACCAAAAGCAAACTAATAGTGTATACGGACTTTACATTAAATTTAGGGTAATAATAAGATGAGAACCTTATGGGCCTTGGGAACTGCAGACTATGCAAAATATTTCGTGGTGCCGTCTGGTGAATGGTAAAAATATATTCGGATGCAAGGTATGATACCGGAATGGAAAACTAGAAATCGTAGTTTTGAGGCCCAGGAACCGGTTCGGAACGGTTCCTTCCATTCGTTCCGGTTCGGGTTCAGTTCCAAAATGGCGGAACAAATACGGTTCCGGTTCAGTTCCGGTTCCGGGAAAAAATTCGGGTTCGGTTCCGGTTTTCGGTTCGGTTCCGGTTCCGGTTCGACACCCTGCCTTGTAGTCCGCCGCCTCCATTCACGCGCGTCTCCGCCGTACTGCAGCGCTGCCATCGAGGAACCCGGCCTGTAGCAGTGGAACGCGGTAAATTCAAATCGCCTTGCGCAAACCTTTAGTGTGCTTACCTTGGGATGAGCGCGACGGTACAGGAAAACATGAGAGGGGAGCGGGAAAGCAAACGGGGGCATTTCCTTGGCAAAAGTCTACTTTTGACGACATTTGCAACGAAAGGAGCAGATACGCGTCCAATTTTTTTTTTCTGTGCCCAACGCATTAATTTTTCTGCACCGTCATAAACGTCTTATTAGTAGGTTTAGGGGTGTTTGGGCGGCTCACAAAGATTGTGTTCAGGGCCGTACCCAGAGGGGGGGTTTGGGGGTTCGAACCCCTCCCGAAATCTTTTCCAGGCAGCACGTAAACAATAGTTACTGTTGCTTTCAGCCAAATTACCCCCTTTCCAAAATTCATAACACCCCCCGAAAAAAATTTCTGGGTACGGCCCTGATTGTGTTGATATATTCTTCAGGCTGTATGCCGTATACATTCACTTCTTCACAAATTGGCTGTCGTTATGGCTGCGTGCAAGAGGCATATTCGCAGCGTGCGTTATTTACATGCAAATACAATGGGATGGATTTGTGCTACGCCGCCGCGATCGCGCCCCAGACAACGCTGTACAGAGTACTCGAAGGAGGCTTTTGCATTCCGAATTTCTATAGTAACCATCGTTATCATAACGAACTGACTCTGGTTGAAGGCTTGATATACTCGCTAACGAACGCAATAACAGCATACGTGCATATATTACAATAACCGAAACCGATGAATATTTCCAAGCAGCTCTTTATTGTTATCCAGCCCTTCCAGACGTAAAAAAAATCCTGGACTACTCGGGATGGCGTTCTATGAATTGAAGAAAATTACTCTTACTCTCTTGTCCTGGACGGAGGGCCAAGCCCGCAACACAGCTCGATTTTACTGTTAAGAAAAGCTTTCTCCTCCTCCTCTTTAGCAGTTTTCATGTAACGCATAACTGAAAATTGGGAAGATATGGCTTTGTAAAATGTACCGAAATATCCCTGCACGTTTGAACAAACATAGTGTTACTGTATCTTTATCGTAGACGCGACTCGTTTTCCAAAATAAATATACTGGTTAGAGGCCTGGTGCAGAACCAGCACGCGCCTGTATTTGGAACCTGTGTTTGGCCAACCTACATTTTTTTGAGCGCCATAGTGCATGTCGGCATATGTTCATGTCAGGACAACGTGAAGTGATGTGATACAATACCTTCGAGCGTTCGGCTATATAGGTTGCGAAGACTGTTTTACCTTACATACGATTACAGGAATCGTAACGACTTCTGCCAAAACCGACAACCCCGAAGGCCTGGAATTTGTTTTGGTTTTGTATTTTCGCTGTTGTCGGTTACTTACAGACAGCTGTTCCCTTTGTTCGAAAAATTGCTTATGCAGAAGCTGACGCCTAGCTCCGACTCTTCGCGCTCCGCACAGAACTGGCTTCGCAAGGAATGGGACGACGCCGGCAATGTTTCTTCCGTAAGGATATTCAAAACTATACTTAACTCACGCCTTAAGGTAGCGTATGCGATTTTAAGTCTATTATTAGGATAAAAAGTTACGAACACGCAAAATCTGGTGCGGACAAGGATCACACGTGAACCGAGCGCAAAGAAACAGCAGGGAGAGCGAGCCTGATTGAAGCAGACAAATGCGAGAATCAGTAAGCTGACGTCACGGAGGCGCGCTCCGCAGCGCCGGCCGTGGTCGCGCTCACCGCGACCACGGCGACCATCGCGACCACGTTTCTTATAGTGAAATGAAAACAATGAACACTTTGAGAAAGTTCACCCTCGCAAAACCAATGCAAATAATAAAGGCTCGTGCGTCTGACATTTTTGCGCTGCTGAGCACGAGGTCGCGGGTTCGATTCCCGGCCGCGGCGGCCGCTTTTCTCATGGAGGCGAAAAGCAAGAACGCCCGTGTGTACGCGATTTCGGCGCTCGTTAAACATCCCCAGGTGTTCAAAGTTAATCCGTGGCCCTCCACAACGGCGTGCCTCATCGCCTGCGTTTGCGTCGGCGCGTTAAACCCTACAATCAATCAATCAATCAATCAATCAATCAATCAATCAATCAATCAATCAATCAATCAATCAATCAATCAATCAATCAATCAATCAATCAATCAATCAATCAATCAATCAATCAATCAATCAATCAATCGATCGATCGATCGATCAATGTGTCTGACATTTCTTTCCTGTCGTATAGTTTATTTTATTTATTTACAAGTACCTTACAGGCCTACTGTGTAGGGCATTGAGTAAGGGGGGCAGAAAAAGAAAAAGTACACGTTTGTCTCGAATATACAGGAGTAATGCGTCAAAATTGCTAACAACAAGGAAACAGTGCAGCAAAAATAAAATACATAAACCAGCATATCGCTTCAAAAAGAAAGTAGAATGCACAAAGAAATAGTGTAGTAAAATAGAATACATAAGTCAGCATATCGCGACAAAAAGTAGAATGCAGTTTACAAATGATACAGGATGCGCAATGAAAATGGCTAAAACTTTGAGAAAAGGTAAGGAAGTCAAGAAGATAGGTACCGTAACTTTCGAGCGAAAGCATGTTGACAATATAAGATAAGAATTCAATCGACAACAAAGAAAAACGAATCGCAAAACGTGGTTTTTAGAAATTCAAGGCGTACTGCACGCACCATACATATACAAAAACAAAAACAGACTATTGAATTATGAGACTATCAAGATAGATGTAAGAGTAACTTTCGACGGAACGAATCGAGGTTAGTGTCAGATGCTATGTTATCAGGGAGGGCATTCCATAACCTGATTGCACTGGGCAATGCGGATGCGTTAAAATAATTTGTTTTCCCATATATACGCGAGAAACTAAATCGGTTGTACAATCTATTTGATAAGTAGGGGGATCGTAGAATGGGTAGCCTGGTTATTTTACTGGTGTGTACGTATTTGTGAAAGAGGCATAAGAGAGCGATGTTGCGGCGAGTGACTAAGAGTTGAAGCGAATGATCCTTTTTAAGTTGTGTTACACTGGAGCCGTAATCGTAATTACGGGAAATGAAACGGACAGCCCTGTTTTGAATTGCTTCGACCATATTTATAAGGTAGTTGGGGTGAGGTGACCAGACTGCAGAGGCGAATTCAAGTTGGGGCCGGACAAATGTTTCGTAGGCTAATTTGCGGATGTTAGACGGAGTAGAACGTAGGTTACGGCGTAGGTATCCTAAAGATCTTGAGGCACTGGCGCAGATGTTAGTGATGTGAGTGGCCCATGAAAGGTTATGGGTGAGATGAACTCCGAGGTATTTGTAGGTGGACACCTGCGCAAGCACTTCATTGTTTATGCGGTAAGAGAACAGAGACGGGTCATGCAGACGACTAAAGGGGATTGTTTTACATTTGGATGCGTTTAACGTCATTTGCCATGCATCACACCATTTGTTAACTAGGTCAAGGTTTTTCTATAAGGTATAATGGTCATCAACGTTTTTAATAGGTTGGTATATTATGCAATCATCGGCAAATATGCGTATGCAGGATGTTAGGCCCTTTGCCAAGTCGTTAATATAGATGAGAAACAGAAGTGGAGCAAGGACGCTGCCCTGCGGCACCCCCAGAGGTTACATAAGAAACAGGTGACGAGTCGTTATCGATGACAGTGAATTGTTTACGGAGTGATAGAAAATTCCGAATCCATGATAAGGTTAGCGAATCTAATTGGATAGCAGATAATTTGGAAATTAGGCGGCAATGAGGTACGCGGTCAAAAGCTTTTGAAAAGTCTAAAAAAATGCAGTCTGTCTGTAGATTGTTATTCATATTAGTGTGAAGATCAGTTGTGAATTCAAGTAATTGCGTTTCGCATGACCAACCCTTCCTAAACCCATGCTGATTAGGAGAAAAGAAATGGTTTGTTTCAAGGTGGTTGAATACATGGGAGGCGATGATGTGCTCCAGAAGTTTGCAACAAATGGATGTAAGTGAAATGGGGCGGTAATTTTGCGGCAAATGTTTGTCTCCAGATTTAAAAATAGGTATTACTTTGGCAATTTTCCAGTCATCTGGTAATTTACCAGACGCTATTGATTGCTGGAAAATGAGGCACAATATTTTACTTGTAATGGGAATGGTATTTTTTAGTATTTTGGAATTAATATCATCAACGCCGGCTGAGCTGGACACCTTCAACTTATTTATGAGGCATGCAATACCTTCGATGGTGATTTCGATGGGCTGCATGTATTGGTAGTCATACTCCGGCACGTCAGGAAGAGTAGATTGATCTTCCTGAGTGAATATGGAAGTGAAAAATGTATTAAAGGCAGAGCAGCATTGACTGTTTGGAAGAGGTTCTTGGTTATCATCGTATAGAATTATACGGTTAGTGTCACGACGACAAGATATCTCCCCCCAGAACTTTTTAGGATTACTTTTTAGAAGAGAACAGAGGTCTTTTGAAAAATACTTAGATTTGGCAGAGCGTATTGCAAAGCAGTACTCCACCAAACATTGCTTGTAAGTGTTCCAAGAAGTGAGTGTGCGTAGGCGTTTAGCTTTTTGGTACAGACGTTTTTTCCTATTTCTTAGCTGGCTGAGTGATTTAGTGAACCAGGGGTTAGTTTTGTCATTAGAAATGGAAATCAAGGGAACGTACTGGTTAATCAGGGCGATCATCTGTTCACGAAAAAGTACCCAGTTATCCTGCACGCAACGGTTATGAAAAGAGGGCAGGAAGACCTGATCGAAGAATATTTCAAGGTTATTGTTTATTTCTGCGTAGTTAGCTTTATTGTAATCTCTAATTTTTTTGGTAGTTTTACCCGCGAAAGTCGAAGGAAATTTAAGAGTTATTTCAAGAAGTCTGTGGTCACTGAACCCTTCATGGTGTAGAACTTCTGTGACAGTTTCAGGTGCTCTGGTTAATACTAGGTCTAAAATGTTGCTTCCACGGGTAGGTTCAGTGACGACCTGTATAAGGTTAAAGTCGAGCGTTAGGCTGATAAATTCGTTAGATGCGTTACAAGGGGAATACAGAAGCTTCCAGTCTATCAGCGGTAAATTAAAATCACCAAAAAGAAAGATATTTTCTGTTTTACACAAAGAAATAGCATCGTCAACACTTTTCCGCAGTTCAACGTTGAAAGAACTATTTGCGTCAGGAGGGCGGTAACAGTTCCCGATTAAAACAATATCATTAGGGCTAGGTTTGCATGCTACCCAGATAATCTCAAGTGTGGACCTGGTGTCAATAATGTAGGACGATAGTGTTTTCTTAATTCCCAGAAGAACGCCACCACCTCTTCTGTCAGTGCGATCTTTCCGGTAAATGTTAAAGGCGTTACTGTTAGGCAAGAGTTCGCTATCATTAATTTCGGGGTGCAGCCACGTCTCAGTAAGCACAAGAACGTCTGATTTGTTATCGTCGACAAGAGAACCAACTTCTTCTCGCTTAGGCATCAGGCTTCGGATGTTTGTGAAAGTAAAACACAATGAAGTTGTGTTAGAAACTGGATTATCGCGGTGGCGGTCTTTATTGCACATGTTATTTCTGTTCGTGACATAGGCTTGCGTAGTGCATGCACGATTCTTGAGCTATCTCGTCGATAGAACTACTTCGTTAGTAGCGCTATCAATGACATAGGTTTTTTTGTCGATGCGCAGAGAGTCGACGGCTAGATAGAATTTGACATTTTGGGTTTTGGCGAAGTCGTACAACTTTTTTCTTTTTTGTCTGGTAGCTAATGAGAAATCTTCGCTGATTGAAAAAGTCGTCCCTTTAAGTTTTCGCGCAGAGGAGAGAACTTCCTGTTTATCTTTGAAGAACGTGAATTTAGCAATTACGGGTCTGTTTGAGCCTTCTTTGTACCTGCCTAGCCTGTGCACGCGATCAAATTGAGCACCTGTTTTTTGTAATCCCAATTTTTGGGAGCAGAAGTTGATTACTTTTTCCTCAGATTTGGCCCAGTCTTCTTCAGAATCATCAGCTATTCCAAAAAACAGCAAGTTGGACATTCGTTGCCGATTTTCTGCGTCATTGCACCTTGATTCGATTGTGGTCATTTGATCGGAGAGATCAAGAATGGCGCTATCAGCAGTGTTAGTATCAGATGCACTTTGGGACGTAATTTTCGATTCCAGTGTTACAAATTTTGCTTTGAGCGCCGAAATTTCGTTTACGTAGGCTGCCTGTCTCTCTTTGATGCACTTAAGTTCGGCCATCAATGTCTCGTTCGACTCCTCCAGCTTACGCATTGTTTCCAAAGCCGCAGAAAAGGCATCAGCCTCGGCTTTGCTCATCGGGCCAGGGTTTGACTCGATGTCTCCCGAAAGCATCAGTAAAAGGCTGAACAGGCATGAACACATGTTATGCGAGCACAACAGCAATCGCTTCAGCGCTTCAAACCACTCTGGGGGGCACGACACCGAGATCATGCAATAATCCCGACATGTTACTGTGGGAGCACCTTTCAGGTAACTAACCTGCAACAACAGGGAAGGTGAGCCGTGCATATTCGCTGCGGTGCCGTGCCCGAAGTGGAAGGGTTCTGGAGGCCTTTTGTATCCCCCGGGTTGCGCGCGGAACGTAGTCGTTGAAGTTCCAGGTTGCCGGATCAGTGGGCTCGCCGTATCCAAATTCGGCGCCAGGAGCACCGAAGCAGGCCAGTTGAAAAGTTCGTCATTTCGAAACCGCTCGCACGTGCAGGGAAGAGAAGCGCAGATAACCCAGGTCACTGTAGCCTGCAACAACAGGGAAGGTGAGCCGTGCATATTCGCTGCGGTGCCGTGCCCCTTGTCTTTACCGTTGTCCTTACCGTTATCCCTTTGTTCGAAAAATTGCTTAATACAGAAGCTGACGCCTAGCTCCGACTCTTCGCGCTCCGCACAGAACTGGTTTCGCAAGGAATGGGACGACGCCGGCAATGTTTCTTCCGTAAGGATATTCAAAACTATACTAAAAAAATTCAGCTCATTGCTGAATACTACAAAAGTGCAGGCTAAATAACTTAGGCTTCAAATTTGTGGTTATCTATGCTTTAGTTAATATTAGTCAAGGTACAGAATTTACGAGGTTCGATTTTTAGTTTCAGTTTGACTGCTCTGCTTTGGACGTTCTGGGGCTTGACAATTTAGATTACGAAATATCGATCCAAGTCTATGCAAGCTTATTGCAAGTTGAAAATGGTGAGTGCTGTGTAGGCAAGGATCTTTTGCGCGAACCAAGAGATAAAAAAAATGCCTCTGGTTGGCGAAAATGTTGGACCTTTTTGTCTCGGAAAGGCAACAACAGGAATCCCGAGGTTCAGAAAAGCGGCGACTAGACACATGGAATTCAGTTTTCAATGCCGTCTACGGGATCGTTACAGCAACTATTTCAAACATATTCATTGCAAAAAGAACATGGCAGCATACGTAAAGATCCAACAAAACTTGTAGGACCAAAGAATACCTTCCAGGCTGCGTTTATTGTACTCGGCAAAATAACGGGTGTCATATGGCACATATCTCGAAGCTTTCCGATAAAGTGCCTAATTGCACACTTATATGGTGATCCGTATTTAAACATGCCGGAAAGATACTATCCTGCACACTAAAAACGAATGACTCTCGCATTTCGAGACGCTTACGGCGGCGTCCCTTCTGCGAACACAAGTGGAACACACGACGAGTACTGAAACTTTAATATTAAGGCCACACACTGACCGCATTTCCTGTTCGCTAACCACTCTAGAGGCTATCGGAAGAAGCGTTGAGCGCCTTGTATAACGCTGTAGATAGCGTTCTCCGGTAGGGGCAGCCCGTCATGTCAAACTCGCCCTTATCAGCGAGTGAAGCCGTAATTTTACCTTGCAAGCCTGAAAGAATTAAACAGTTATTGTTGGTTAAAGAGTTATTAATATTCAGGGTTATCTTGGCACCCGTTATTGAAAAGCATTCACACTCGAGCAGTCAGCTGGGTTCCGACAACCACATCGTAACTTAATGAGATGCCCATCGCAAAACTATCAGCTGTTCCCCCTCCCTTTTTCTGGCTTGGATGCGCAGCAAAGCTGGAGCACGGCGGTGCACTTCTACCAGTCTTCCAGGTCCCACGTGTTCCCTAGAGACACCCATTCGTCCTTCTCCTCGTAGGAGTACGGCTTCTCGTCCACCGGAGACAGGTCGACGAAGTCGTAGGCTTCGCGCACGAGTCTCAGTGCCGCGGCCATCAACTGGGCGATGCAGTGAGCCAGGCCAGTTGCCACCTGGTGGGGCGGAAGAGAAGACATCAAAATACCCGTCGGGCCACAGGAAACACGTCTGATGATTGTTGTTTTCCGTTGAAATCTGTGGAAGGTAAAAAGATGTCGCCTGCTTAGCGATGAACCAACATTGATTTTTATCGCCTCCTTGCCTCTTGGAGTATTTTTTGCTTGGATATTTTTCTACCTAGGACGTTTGCTTTCCAGAAACAGAGAAACTTTGTGAACATTGTTCGGTTGGATAGAGAGGTGGCGCGCATAAATGGAAAATCAGCCGCCGTTTACAATGAAAAGAATTAAACGCGACTCAGACCATTTGTCGTCGATCGACTGTTACGGAAATTCAATTAGCTATTTCGGCTTCCGGCCATTATACTATAAGGAAAAGTCTAGACGCGAATTTGGCAAACTCGAACACTTATCAAACACAACCTATCTCCCAACAAAGAGACATAACTTAAGGTCTTTCTAAGTTCACCCGCGTGCTCACAATTCTCGGTGAAATTAAAATACTTCTAGGTGGCCTCACTAAGTTACACTACAGGGTAACTGTGCAACTGCTCGCCTTACAGCCCAAAAACTCGTTTTTAGATGCCAAGAACAAGGAAGATAAAATACTGCAGGTTTTCCTGCTCAATTTAATTCAATGGCCATACAGTTTCATCAGGGGCCCAGCGAATTTAATCCATGTGCCATCTAATTTAACCCAAGTGCCATCTAATTTAATCTAGCTGTCAGAAGGTTGTACAGAAGTGTATTGTGAGTAATTAGGCGCACATTTGCGGGCTTTGTTGCGCGTGGTGTGGTGAAACGCGGCGTTTCTTGATGTATTGTGTGCAAAATCTCTTATGCACAGAGCTTAATGGACTGACGCGCGCAGACCAAGAGAGCGGTCTTTTCTGGTCCGTTGGTGCCGCGTGCTGTGAGCTGATTGTCTGCGAGAGCGCTGTCAATAACACGTCAGAAGTATCACCTGCTCCTCGCTTTCTTTGATAAAACACATTACTCGAATGCTGTCTGCATTCTGGTTTTCATTCAATGAATGCTTTTCTTCAGTGTTAAGTATTATTTCCAGATAAATATACTCTGCATGCGTCAGAAATGTCGCCTTCTCACGTCAGCAGTATCGTCTGTCCGCGTAACAATGCGCTGGCAAGTCTTCTGGCGCAACAATACGCGAGCAGGCGATACTTCTGCTGATCTCGCAGACGATCAGCACACACCACCAACGGATCAGAAAAGACGTCGCTCTCTTGGTCTGCGCCAGAGCTCTTCGATCTGGTCTGCGCGTGTTGGTAAATGTCCACTAAGCTGTGCCCGTAAGATATTTTGCAGAAAATGGATCAAGAAGCACCACGTTTCAACCACTTCGCGCTACAAAGTTCACAAAGCTGCGTGCGCATAATATCGCACAAAACACTCCTGAACAACCTTATGACAGCTGTATTAATTTGGTTGGCGACCGGATTGAATTGGTTGGCACCTGGATTAAATTAGGTAACGCTTGGATTAAATAGAGCGGGAAAACCTGACACTTGGATTAAATTGGCTGGCGCCTGGATTAAAAAGGTGGCGATTGGATCGAATCGAGCGGGGAAACCTGTAGTCGAGGACGATTTAATGTATGGCTTCAAAAAAAAAAAAAAAAAAAAAAAAAAAACAAAACAAACAAAGGCCGTGAAAAAAGCGAAACGCTGATAGAAATGTCACATTGAGAGCTGTTGGCCATTTATAACGAAGACAAGAGAAAAAGGTATATCATAATTTGGCCAAATGGGCAGAAGGTATGTCATAAGTTGGCCAAATTGGCAGAGGATTGTCAGATATTAAAATCAATAGCTTCGTAATGTACACGATTCCCATGCAATGCTTGTTCCACGAGTGTGAAGTATGTTGCGGGTTATGGGTCGTACCGCGAGGAGACCATGGATGGAGGGGGATGAGCAACCGGTGGCATACCTCCCGGGGAAAGAGGATCGGTAGGCGACAGAGGAGCGCATGACCAGTGGCGGTGTACGATAGCCGTATATACTTGGATGTCGAATGGGCTTCAATGAGTTCGGCTGAGTCCCAAAGAAGACTTCCAACGAAGACCGTAGATAGACTCCCAACGAAGACATCTGGCAGTGCGAGTGCTCTGGGGTATCTGTACAGCTTTTCCGAAATTTTGCGTATGCGATAGTACAGCTTTAAAGTTTTAAAGCACCGTAAGCAAGGGGGGGGGGAGGGGCGGGAGTAAGTGACTCGTCTGAGTAGGAAAGTTCGTACCAGGCGGAAGCGCTCCGTCTCTCGTAACCCCTCATGTCAATATGATATGCGGCGAAGACAGGTGATGGTCTGTTGCACCAGGAATGTGAAGCGAGAAATGAGTGTACGGTCATTCTGGAGAAGCACGAGAAATGAGTACGGTCATTCTGGAGAAGCACGAGTACTCGGAGGCACGAGACGGGGGGTACACATGCAGGGATTGAGCTGAGGTGTACCCGTGGGGTTGCGTGCTCGGATTAAACTGCGAAGTTTGAGGACGAGTAGTTCGGTATTCGCGGGTGAGCAAGTGAGACAATACGAGTCGATGCATACAAATCAGGCTAATCCCTCGGAACATGCATCCCAAACATCACGAAGGAAGACGACAGGCCAGGGCCAAAACCCTAGATAAGACTTATGGCAATGACGAGGGAATAGTGTATATAGACGCAGCAAACTGCAAACAGAAGAGAACGATGGTGGCGGTGGTGACGACAAGAGACAAATGCCTCACCAGCGCAACCATTCCCAAAACATCAAGTCAAGAGGCGTAAGAAGTGGCCATAGCGCTGGCTATTACTCAAACCAAGGCAACTACAATCAGCTCTGACTCACAGCAGGCTTGCAGAAGATACATTGCGGAAATGGTGTCTCCAACAGCACACCGCCTCCTGAGCGCAAACCCCCCAAACCGGAAGGTCGTGATAGTATGGGCCCCGGCACACTCCTCTCTCGCGGGCAACAATTTCGCCCACGAGACGGCCTGCACACTCGCCAACCAGGCCACGGGAGGAGAGCCTGACCCCACCCCCGTTGTTTCCTACCGAGACATTACCCAGTGCTACAGGCTCGAACGAAGGGTGTATTCATCGCCACACCCCCAGTTAAGTAAACTTCAAGGATCCACGCGTCGATAGCTACAAACCAACACGTTCCCTCGTCCGGTTCTACTTCATAAGCAATACCCTAACCAGCATTCACCGCATTGCAAGTTCTACAGACAAACAGGCTCCCTGTATCACATAATTTGAGAATGCAGTCAAAACCCAGTCGTGCCACCCCCTTTCTCTAGCCCAAACCTCGAGCAGTCGGAGAATGGGCAGTCCAGCGCACACCTCACCGACCGGTCATGCTGACGGAGAGGGCTGAACGTGCGAAGACAGCGTTTGGACTTCTGGACTGAGAAGTCACTCCCACGCATAAATACGATAAATAAAAGTTGCTCTCTCTCTCTCTCTCTCTCTCTCTCTCGCTGCCGCCAGACAGCTACAGAGGAACATCATCCGTACACAGGCCGCGATGTAAGCATGGTCTATAAGATCGCGGAAAGGTAACTAATTATACATCAGCGCAGCTGACGGTCTGTTGACAGGCAATTGGATTAATTAACTTGGAAATCCAAGAAAACAGCCAAGACGACGGTACAAAGCCAGAGAGAAACAACACCGGCGTTGTGTTGTTTCCCGCGCCTTATCCCGTCGTGTGTGCTCTTTTCATTGAGTTACAATGCACAACAGCCCCTTCAGCAAACCCTTCTGGAGTTCATTTGAAACTGAAACTGCATCGCGCACTGTTTAGCCTTGCGGCATGGCAGTGAAAAAGGCCAGCTGAGATCAGCTAGGTGGGTGCGACGCACCTGCAAGGCGCCATCTTGTATTTGTCCGAGGCAGGCGTCGATGTCGCCCTGCCACTTGTCCAGCTCGGGCAGAATGACGTTCCGGAAGACGAGGCCAGCGCCACCGGACTGGAGCCAAAGGATCAAGGCGAGCTTGAGTTCCGCGTACAGGAGGAGGTGCGAGCCGAGCATGAGATCGAGCATTGGTTCGAGGATCAAGAAGGCCGCCAGCACAACCCAGTACATCATCCAGTTGGCGTACAGCTGCGCGTCCGCCGAGATGACAGCCTTGCAGGAGACGTACGCCGGGTAGAGGGCGGCCACGGTCATCAGGAGAAGCCGGTTCAAGGTTCGCGAACAGCGGTTCACCAGGATCAGGAATAAAAGCCACAGTATTGTGCCCGTGTAGGAGCACTGCGAGAGAGAGGGCAACTTTATTGTGTGCCCGGGGCGGGGTCGAGGGAAAAGGAAGAGGTTAGAGATCCTCTCCGGTTTTTTTTCCACCCTTTAGTCGTCAGCCAGGAGTCCTTGGACCATAGCGGCGTCTTCAGCTGTCCGGGCGAGTTGGACTTGCATTTAGGGATGGAAGCTAAGCACAGCCATTGCTATGTCTAATCAAGGGCGCCCTCTCTGCTGGACGCCCGCTCTGCCTCTACGAACTTCGCATTCGGCTGTGTACACTGCGGGCATTCTGGTAGCACCCAGCTTACAGTTGCGCAGGAGTGAAGTGAACAAACAAAATAAAGAAATCTAGGCGTGCTCTCCGCAACGAGGTGAAGCACGGGAAGCCGTTTAAATGGATATATGACTTTCAGAGCACCATTTCCTAGCAGATAGTCCTTTTGAGTGCCTTCGATACCTACCTGAATGTCTAGAGTGGTTAGCCCAGGCATGTGGCTTGTCACTGACGCCTCGGAAGGTTCGCCTTCCATTGGTACTTCCTCAGCTTCGTTCACGTCAACACCACCTCGCTGCACGATTACAGGAAGGGAATATCTTGCGTCACCGAACGTGATGACGATGATTGCCTTTCGGGAACGGCGTATTCCAGCGAGTGTGGTGTAGTATCAGGGTTTTTGAATCTAGGTGCTTCGGTTGTTTACCACCAGGGGGGCTACGCTGAGGTTATGAAAGGCATAGAGTCTATGATTAAAGGTGACGCGAGTTTGAATAGAGGCCTCTTCGGATTCATAGAGTTTCATACTAATATTAGGGTGGCTAGAATGGGAAGGTGTGATGACCGGCGAGGAAAAGCTGGCCCCCGTTTGCGTGAATGCCGCGCGGCGGCGCTGTCGTCAGGGGCGCCGACGTCATGCTTCACTCGGCGTTTATCCAATCAAATGAGACGATCCGTCGTCTGCTGGAGCCATAGAGTTTCTTAGTAAGTATACTGTATACTGTAAGAAACTCTATGGCTGGAGCAGCAGACGACGACAGTAAAAGTGCGCCACCGCAGACATTTTTCAATGCAGTAAAGAAAATTCAACCATTTTAAAATTGCTTTTTGGTTGCAGTTAACAAAATACATGCACAAAACACACATTTGCAGACCTCACCCTCATTGTGCGTTATAAAAAGAAGGAATGGGTCGTCTCAGAGAGCAAACATGGATGCTGTGAGAGCCCTCGCCTCAGAACTTCTCGACGACAGTTTTTCGTCTGACGATGAGTGGGGCTCCGAAACAATCATGCTAATTCATGAGCTGTCCATGATGCTGTACAGGGTAGAGCTGTGCACGGGCCGAAAATTTGGGTCCGAGCCCAGCCCGGGCCCGGTGCTTATAGCAGTAGGCCCGGCCCGACCCGACGAAGAAGGCCGACGGGCCGGTCAGGCCCGACCCGAGACCTTAACCTTATGACCCGGGCCCGGCCCCGGCCCGGCCCGGCTGCGTGTTTCAAACCCCAATACCGTAGGGGCCCGCGCCTGATTGGGGCACGTTTGGAAGTGAAAACTACCTAAAGGCGGTAAAATGCATTGTAAGGGAAATGATAACAGGAAAACCAGCATTATACGGGCAAAACAACTCCAGTTAAACATAACAATCGTGCACATAACCCTACCGAAGCAGTCCTTCGCTCAGCTACGTACGAACGAATTGAAACCGAAATAAAGGTGACCGAACCGCCCAACCTAAAAAAAAAAGATGAACCGAAAACCCCCCAAACACACAGAAATTCATGGTAATATTGAAAAATATTCAAGAAAAGTAGCCGAATCCGAAACGGCCCAAACCACTGAAAAGTAAAAAAAAAAGAGCTGGAGCTCACCTAAAGGGAACAAAACCACCCGGCATTTTGTGTAGAATTTCATAATGTGCCATAAGTGAAAACAAGCAATTAAAAATATAATGGCACCTTGGGCATTTGAACCTTATTCTTGCGATTGCTATCCAGAAATGGAACCTCTATGCCAGGAGACCAGCCGGTTCGTGTCATTTTAAACAGGCTGTGTACTTGCTTTGTTGTTTCGTCCGTATTGGCCTCGAGGACATACCGTGGCGCCACCTACGAATGACGTCACTTGTTGGACGCCGGAGCGCGTTGTCGTCTGCTACACATTTCCTGCGTATACGCGACCCGCGTGTTTTTTTTTTTTTTGTGGTCACCGTCTCTCCCCTCCTTGTGGATTTGATGCATATTACCTTATGCATATTACCTTATGCATATTTGATGCATATTACCTGGACCAGGACGAATTTTTCTTCAACTGCGAAGTTTCCGAGAAAGCTGTTTAGCTTTCCTTTGTAGCCGTATGGTTGCGTTTAGGTGGATGTCAAACTCTCTTTTACAGAAACTTACTCCACTTAGGGGATTTTCCCTAAATCTGGTCGATTATTACCCAACAAGTCGTCTGCAGACCGGCTAATCCGGGCTAGCAATCAGCGACTCGCTTGTTCCCGGCGACACCGACACGTTAAGTAGTTGATACCATCGAGACCCACAGCTCGTACGCAGCCAGGGACGATGCAGCTGGTGCCGAGAAAAGTGCGCTGTAAATTTATTATGAAATGCCTGCGACGTGAAATACATCTCCGAGACTCTGTGTGCAAGGAAACATCTTGTAACAGAGACTGAAACGCTTCGCTCACGTGTGATCTCACCGCGCGTACTGCTTGCATTGCCTGGTAAATGAATGACTACGTGAGAACGGTGGTCGAATTGCTTCGCCGCGCATGCTTTTATTAAAAGTGCTGCTATGATCTGCAGTTTGGCTTAAGCAGTGCCTATTTCTGCTACAATGTTTTTTTTATAGTTATGCCCGGATTTGATTAACGATCACTGCCGTATCCTCTCACTCTGCACGGCTGTATGTTTGCTTTTCGCAAAAACTTGTCCGCAGTGTATGAATGATATATGAACGCGAGTTTTCAACGCCTTCGAGCGGGTTTGGACATGGCTATATTTAGTTTTCAATAGGACCTCGGCCTGGGAATTTATAATTGCAACGTGGGCTCTTGTCTGTTTGCAGTGTGCCTGCCTTTCTGTAGCATCAATTTCGAAACTCACGACTGCTCACTCGGTGAGGCTGCGTACGATGCGAAACACGTCGTTAATAATTTGGGGTAATGGAAAGTTTTAGAATATAATAACCGAGCGTTAGTGGCCCCCTAGAAGTTAGGGGAACCCAAACGCAACATGCGCGCGCGCGACGAGAGAGTCATCTTTAACAGCTCGCCGTCGACTTCGGATGCACGTAATCGAATGTTGGGAACCTTAGCGTCGCGGCAGATATTTTATCGACGCTATCGTTGCAGTTGCAAATGACAGTCCCTAGCGCAACTTTTCACCGCACTGTCACCCCCCTTCTCGTATGTGGAACTCTGTATGCGCGGTGGTTGACGTTTAAGCGATCGGTGATCAAGACGCCTGCCACGGTCTCGGCCGATTCTCGCCACCCTTCGGCCCACCTCGCGGGAACGGGCCGGTGCTGCCGGGACCCACCTCTGCGGCCGTTCGGCGTAAAGCGAGGCAGATATTTGAAAATCGCTTTGAAAACCAGCTTATGACACTACCGAGCACAATTTTTCACCACTATAACATTCACTTTCACCAATCTGGAACTTCTTTTCTACGCCTTGTGTGATTTTAAAAAGCGGCGACAAGTTGTTGCTGCCGCAACCTGCGCTGTTCGAGCCGCTCCTTCAGCCGTGCAGGCAGGCACGGCAGGTGCGTGTGCGGAGCGTTTCCGAGAGCAGTAGACCCTTCATGATTTTCTGCTTTATACATTTCTTGTAAACAAGGGAAATCTAGAAACTTGACTCGGCGATCGTCGTAGTGTACATTGCTGATCAGGTAAACGAGCTGCGGCTTACGCTTCGGTCGGATATCATACACCACCACGTTCACGTTGTTTGCGGAGAATGTACCTCAGGTGATACGGTTATAAAGTCCCCATAAGGTCAAACTGCGCTTGACGCACTGAGAATTAACTTCAAATGACGGTAATTAACACGAAAAAATTTTTGAACGCGCTTCCTAAGCGTAGTATCACGCGCTGCAAGCCAACTAGTAAGCAAGATAGGAACGGTGATCCTACAAGTGACGTCAAAACGATCGCAGCCCTTTCCGGTGGTGGGCCTCGCGGCCAATACGTTTCCTTTTCTCAAAAGTATATAGGGCTGTCGGAGTCGATCCCTTCTTTTTATCGAGACGCAAAGTACACGCGTGCATTTATGCACATTTTATCGTTGCCGCTTCACTACGTTCTATACCAACTCATATCGCTTATCTATAAGTAGTAGTAAAGCTTTTATTGAAAACGGGAGACCGCTGGTCTAAACAGGGGAATGGAAAGGGGAGAGGGTTGTAAAAGCGCTGGGACTAGTAGTACAGTTCTTGGCTTGCACTGCGTAGCTTCTTGTTCACGCTTATGGGGATTCAGTACTTTTCAGGTTCACGCTTGAAATGAGTCCATCCCAACTGGTGGGCCAGGCAAAATAGTTCATTGTGAGTAGGACCGGTGAGGTCTCCGCTCAGACAACTCGTGCCAGACCGCTATTTAGAGAATAAAGTGCTATTTGGTGGATTAATTTTTTGTCAAGTTGTTGGGAACAGGGTGCAGTTGTGGTGCCATGAATGTTCGGTGTTTGGCAAAAGTAGGACATGACCACACGAGATGAGTCCGGTCTGCTGAGGTACTTATGTGACAGTATGGGCATCTTGGGGGTAAATGGGGAGTGTACCATTTACGCTGCATTTCGGGTGTGTAGGCTCTTCCGGTGAGAATTTGTTGAGATATACTTCACTGGAGCGGGGTAGCGGTGGTAAAGCGCTCAAATATCCTGCTTGAGTTCTGTTTTTCAGCCGCTCCTTTCGGTCCTTCTTATACCGGTGGAGTAGCATCGCCGGTGGAGGTGTAGGCAACGTTTTTAGATTAACTCAGTTTGCAAACTGCGCCTTGAGAGGCGGCACCATTTTGTCGCCACTCCGAGAGGTGGCGCTGGCGTTGCGTTGAGATCTAGTTTGAGGAGCGGGGCTCGCTCCGGCCATGTGTTTTCGCTGTGCCGTTGGTGCTCGGCTGTCCATCACGCCTTTATTAGCGCATTAACTCTGTGCTGTCATCGTGCATACATATTTTAGTGGATCCCTGAAGTGTCGGTGCGGTTTGTTGACGTGCTCCGCACCGGGCTGCCGTTCGGGGTATGCTTCGGCAGCGGCAAAGTCCGTGCCGCGGCATTTCTCCAAGTCGCCGAAGGATCCTGACGGATTGAAGACGTGGAAAAGCGCGATTCCGCGGAAAAACTTCAAAGTTAGGTCATAAACATACGTTTGTGGCATTCATTGTGAGCCTTCAGACATCGTCAACTGCTACGAACCCATCGTGAACGACAAAACTAAGGATACCGCGAGGCAGGTGGACCCTGAGGGAGAGCGCGGTGCCCCGTATTATCCCTAACGTATTTGAGCACCTGTCCAAACAAAAGACGCCAAAGTCATGCAGAAAACCACCCAAAGGGATTACAGTGGTTCCCACACATGTAGCGTCCTGCCAAAATGATGGCCATTTAACTTGCGCAAGTGACGGTATGGGCGGTGTAAAAACCAGCGAACTCAGCAGGAACTGTTCTGTGCCTCGCTGTTGTGCAGGGATTCAGCAAATGTTCACCGTTTGAATCAGTTTGAATCGCCGAATGTGAATACTTCGCCCAGCCAGCTCGAAGAGTCTAGGGGCATTGACAGAAGGCTGAAATAGTCAGGCAAAACTTGTTGGTTGAAGTTAGTTCAACAGTTGTGCTTCTCCCGCCGTGCAGCTACAGCGATAAAAATCGGAATATTCACCCTCAGCTGACAAACGAGTAAGAATATAGCAACGTTTCTCCGCTACATTGTTGCCCTAAATATTAGCCGTTGGAGCAAATGGTATACCTGTCGCCAGGCATTTCATCAGCAACAACAGCCGTGAAAAAGGGCAGTGTGTGGCACAACAGATGCACGGTGCTGTCACATCAAAACTTTTACTCTACCCGGCGCGGTGGTTAATTAAGGTGTCGTGCTGCTGGGCGCAAGGATGCGGGTTCGATTTCCGACCACGGCGGCCTCTTTTCTGATAGAGGCGGAAAGCGAAAACGCCCGTGTGTTCGAGATATCGGCGCACGTTAAAGATCCCCAGCTGGTGAAAATTAATCTGGAGCCCTCCACTATGGGGCGCGCCTCATTGCCTGTGTAGCGCCGGCACGTTAAACCTCCTAAGCAGTCTGATTGCCTATCTATTGATTACAAAAAGAAACGAGCAGAAAAATCTACGTTGAAAAAGTTAGGAAGACAGCACAAACGATGGCACAATAGAAAAAACTCTCAGGCGAAACGTGTAAAATATTGGGCATATCCGGGCTACGAGAAGACAAATTAAAGTTTCTGTGACCCTAATAGACAGTTAATCAGATTTACAAACCAACAAAAAAATAGCATGACGAATATTCTCATCCAAGAAATAGTTTATTTCTTTCAAAAAAGCACATTATACCGCCCAAAGAAATAAAAACGTCAAAAAACATTGGTTTAATAA
Organism: Haemaphysalis longicornis; assembly: GCF_048455015.1. Taxonomy (NCBI): domain Eukaryota; kingdom Metazoa; phylum Arthropoda; class Arachnida; order Ixodida; family Ixodidae; genus Haemaphysalis; species Haemaphysalis longicornis. Next base: position 53,297,222 of record NW_027526214.1, on the reverse strand, counting down.
TTGGTTTATTTTCTTCGTTATTAATAAAGCCAACTAGTGTTGCAGGCAGCGCTTGGTTTCCGATCGGCTCACTAATTTTGTTAGAATTGCAAATATATTTCTGTGAAAATGTACTTACTGCATTTGCTTCTGCAGCATAAATAAAAATGACAAGGCATCCTTTCTTGATTCCAAGCGGGTGGTTGACTATTGTAGGCTTTTCCGCAGTTTCAACAGCGTAGGACGTGTTCGGGTATGCTTTATATATTATTGAGGTATAAGGGATCCCGTACTGGGGAAATATAAACGGCCGTTAGAACGGGATGCGCCTGAAAGCAAGCGCACTGTGCAGCGTTTGCCTTGCCTTTTTCCCATCCGAAGTAGAGCTCCTCAAAATGGCCATAAAAATGTAGAGCTCTTGTCACTAAAGCGGAAGATTAGAGCGAAGTTGGATTGTGCATTTCAAAGGTACGTTAACGGTGTGTGGTGGGCGTTCACCGGCGCCTTTTCAAGCAAGGAGAAGCAGACGACGCGCAGAGACCGATCTCAACGCTACCGCAGCGCCACCGCCTGGTCGGCGACAGCAGCGGCCCGCGCCGCCGTGCTTGGAAGGCCGCGCTCTTTGCCAACTGACCTAATCTAAAAACGTTGGGTGTAGGTGACCGTGCCGGCTCTTTATCAGGCGCCAGTGGAGGTTGTAAATGTGCACTCTCCTGTGCGACCTCATGGGCCCCCTGGTTTCCCGAGGGAGAGAGTTCATGGCCCTGTACCAAGTCAATGTGGACTTGTGTTTTGTTATGTTGGAAAAAGTTGCGCTTGGCATAATATCTGATGGGCCAGGTTTTTTGTGGTCTTGTGAGATCTTATTGTTTCCTATGCTTCAAACGAGTCTATGAGGATACGAATATATGGCGGAAGTGGATAATCAGTATCATACCCAAGAATTGTCACGGCATGGTTGATGGCATGCAGTTCTGCTTCAAGGCTCGTTGCATGGTTGTTGAACATGGTGTGATACCCCGAGAGGGCAGTACATCCGGGCATGTCCAGGCCAGTCCGATGACATTTAAGCTTACGCTAGCGTCCGTGTAGATGTCAACTTCGTTTTCGAGTTTTGTCATCTGAAGGCGTCGGACGCGTTGTTGGCGCAGTGCAGGATTGTTGCGCCCAATCGGCTTGCTGTGCGTAGTGGGTACGATTTCTGGGTGACTCCATGGGTCAAGTTGGGTGGGGAAAGTGCAGGGTGTTGGTGGGCTGCGCACGTCCCATGCAGTAAGGGCATGTCCTTGGTGTGTTAAAGGACGTTTGAATTCAGCCTGCGCCTTCCTTGGCTTCGTTGATGATGTCCTCAATGGGAGGAAGGGGAACTGCCTGTTCGAGTTTCTGGTTAGGTGTGTGCTTAGGCAAACCACTGATGGTTCGGAGGTTTGCCCTGTGCAACACTTGGAGGGCTCTTGTGTGGCTTTTGTTGAGTTCATAGGCGAGAGCATCGTACGTGAGAGTGCTCACTGTGACAGCTCTTGTCAGGGTGGCCTTTTGGGTTGCTCCTGCGTACTTGTTCGAAAGTCTGCGGATGGTGTGGAGCAGACCCTTCCACTCTTGCTTCAACCTCTGCAGCCATATTCCAGCGCTGTCTTTGTTCCGACTGGTAGGCCGAGGAGGGTGATGGGTTCTGTTGCGGCTTGTATTACTTGATTTTCTATTATAACTTGTATCACATCGGATTGAGTGGGTGGTTTGCAGCCGTACACCGCCAAGAGCTGAGTCTTTTCGGGAGCCAGCTGGAGTCCCAGGTCGGCAAAAGTCAGCTCGAGGCTATGCGCCGCGGCTTGCAGTTCTATTGTTTGGTCCTCAAGAGAGTCGAAGTCGGCTGCTACAGTCCAAACTGTGACGTCGTCCGCATAAATGGTAAAGCGGGCTGCCGTGTCGACTTCCAACTGTCGTGCGACCCTAGTCATGGCTAGATTAAATAGAACTGGTCCTAAAATCAAACCTTGAGGGACCCCGCGGTGTACGTAACAGGTAGTGGGTTCCCAGCCAGGGTGTGACCCATAGGTCTTATAGGTCGACCTTGTAAGAAAACACGTATCCACTTTTGAGCTCTTACACTCGGATACGCCTTTGCAAGTTCCTCCAAAATGACTTTTTGGCTGACGTTGTCAAACGCCTTGCGTAAGTCAACGGCCATGACAATGTCTGGGTTTCCTTTTGCGTAGTGGGATCGGTTGATGACTCTGCGCAGAAGACAGAGGCTGTCATGTGTGCTTACATTGGGACGAAAGCCTGTTTGGGAGGGGTGGAAGTATAGTTGCACATACTCCAAATAGTGCATGAGGCGATTGTTAATTAGTCTCTCAATTAATTTACATATGACCGGGGTTAATGAAATGGGGCGTAGGCTGTTTAGGTTCCCCTGAGTTGCAGTTGGCTTGTTCGGTTTAGGTATAGGAAATATCAAGGTCAGCTTGAGATGGTCAGGGATGCATCCTTGTTCCCAGAGGTCATTGATTTGGGAGAGCAGGTGCGAGAGGGCTTCTATATAAAGTTTAAATCATAATAAGTGTTAGAGTTTAGGCGGCTGTTGGCGTACTCCTAGCACCGTACTCCTCTGTTGGGCTTTTCCTTTCGTCTTCGTGTGCCGGCCGAGACGCCCGAGGGCACAAGCCACCTCCTACCAGCTACGCTCGCCACGATGCGATGTTTTCCCGCCGAAACAAAGAGCAAAACTAAAGTTGAATTGTCACCCCAGTCTTTGACAGCTTCACTTTTGTTGGCTCAGAGAAGGAAACGCAACTCTGAATAGGGAACTGCTACATAAAACAGATGGAGACGCAGGTTTCTCTAGCAGTGCTTGCAGTTCAAAGTGTTCCATCTTGAAAATTTGTTTTCGCCCGAACTTAGAGGTGGAAACTGGTCACGCTGAATTGTCATTCGTTGTACGGTGTGTCGCTGAGCCGCATGTGTTGCTCAGTTCATCCCAAGACATGCAGTTGCAGATCTCTCACACTTACCGGCTTGTCATACGCCCACATGTGCCTCAGGGCCTAACGATAAGACCCGTGGAACGTAAAAAGAAACCTGACCCGTGCTTTTACCCTGTCAGCAACATGTAGTTTCTGTGACATCATAGAAAACCTAAGTATTGCTTCACTGTGCCGGGCCAGCCCGAGCCTTCAGGACGGCACCGCCCGTCCGAAGATTTTACATTTCGGCCCGAGTCCGGCCCGGGCCCGGGTGAAAAGTAAGTCGGGTGGCCCGAGCCCGTGCACATCTCTACAACACACGCGTCCATCATGAATAAGGAGTACAATAGTATACCTTTGTCGTGCAGTGAAAGCGAAGAACGAACCCGGGTTCCTCCTTCGCTTGCGGTTTGGGTGTTTGAAGGTGTGACGATCGGTTAGACGCACTTTCAGCGGAAGTTGGACGCACTTTTAGCCTTCGCGCTTCTCCCTACTTTCGTTAGGAAGGCACGGTAATTTTTGCATTGGGTTGTTGTTCTGCACGAGATATGTAACCAACCTGCTACCACCTCCCAACTTCGATGACAAGTGACACATTTTGCATACTTTTTGCGGTTTTCAACCCATATGATAACGTCAGGTTCATGTTGCGTTGCTCGGTAGCTCTAATGGAATTGAAGTTCCCGTCTATTCCAGGAGTGGGAATGGGCTGACTTGTGTCATTCCGAGGAACTGAAAGGAATGGAGCCACGGCAAGTTCTAATTCCTCGGAATGGAATGGGGATGCCCATTCCGCAACACTGGTATCTTTCCAATAAAATTTAGTCGAGAGACAGCGTTTGTGGTGCCTATTACTTACTCGTGTACCGTGTTTTTTTACGGTGTGCAAGATGATAGTAGGGTGGCGAGTTGGTGTACTTGCATCTTGTGGAACAGCGCGAACAAACAGGGACACAAGTAAGAAAGAAGTGAACAGGACAAGCGCTGTTCCCCAAGATGCAAGTACACCAACTCGCCCAGTCACTTCTTTCTTATTTGTGTCCCTGTTAGTTCGCGCTGTTCCCGAAGACGCAAGTTGATACTCTTGTTTCCTAACTGTCACTCGTTGCCGGTGTTGATACGAGTCCAGAGAATGAAAAGCACAGAGCACAGGCGCCACTGTTTTGCTCTCGCTTTTATGCCGACGCCGGAACGACTCAATATAAGACGTTCATAAAGAAAATGAGCACTTTCTAAAAATCGGAAATCACTTTTATTATAAGTCTATAAGTAGTGGCATTCGTTTATAGCATTTTCGCCGTCACTTCGGGCACACGCCGTCTTTTTGAAGCGTTTGGGCGGCCTGTACACCACCATGCAGCGTTGCTCCTTCGGACCACGGGGCTCGCCTCCGGGTCCTTCCAAGGCACAGTTTATGGCGCAGTGCATCAGAAAGAAGAATTGCTTGCTGGAAAGCGTTGCTCCATGTAGCAGCCGGGCTAGGTATCTTGTCGCTGCGTCTTCACGCCGCTTCATACGGTTCCTAAGAAAAGCCAAGTAGGCTATCCTCGAGCCGATGACGGCCTCTAAATTTGCGTCGTCAGTCAACTCGCTTTCGGTGATCCTTGTCTGGCGCCAGACCTTGTTCCGGGTGTTCTGCTACAAATTTGGGAGAGATGAAGTTGTGTTAAAGTTACGAAACAAAAGAAGTGCAAAAATACACAGCTCAACGTATCAGTGGTCGCTGGCCACCAAACGTCTTTTTTTTTGGCCGGACTTTGAATTACCTGGGACTTATATTTCATAATTTAGAATTTAAGTCCTGTGACTATATGGGTATTTCTGCTTGTGAGTTCCTTCTTTTTATTCCGCACTGGCTGATTCCTGCAAATTTCGTGTGTGCCTATGTGTTTCGGGTTGTCTCAAGCTTCTGCAAGTTCTCACTCACGGATAAATGATATGTAAGCTGCATTACCCGGGAACAGAACTCGTTATCATATTGAATTATTTAGAAAATCATGTGACTACAAGAACGTAAATGTCCAAGACTTATTTTTTTCATGTTGCGCATTTGTTCCATTCGCGTGTAATAATATGTGCGGATGCGGTGATTTCTCTGCTTGGTACTATACAAGCATGCTCACGAGTGACCAGTTTAACTTTTTGGTTACTTCTAAATAAAATTGCTCCCTGTAACGCTATTTCAAGCCCGACATATTGTGTGTCTCGCTCGAAAATATCCTTATAATTATTCGCAATTCATTCGTATGTATCAGCACCAAATAAGTTATGAGCTCTACAGACTATCAAACAGCTCCACTCATTCCCTGAACACGTTACAGATATACCTTTGTTCTGGTCGGGGTGGGTCAGACAGGCGAATTTTTATAGCTATGGGTAATAGGACAGGATAAGACAAGAGTGTAAGGGGCCATGTGGGATTGATTTACCTAAAGGCCAATAATCGAAACGAAAACGAACGACGTCGTTCAAGATATTCCTAGTTTTTTGCTGGCAAAAAAAAAAAAATAGGCAAACAGCTTTAGAGTAAAGCAGCGCTTTAGTATTATGGGCAGTACGTCACACAGTTCACATTTAGGTGCATTGTTGTTGGGTTGTTTGATGTAGGAACATAGGAACATATTGACACATTGAAGTGAGGTATGCTTGCGCAAGTGTTAGCAGAATCAAGATATAGTTCCTCGCCTCTTACCTTCATCACACATTTATGCATGTTTTTAGGTAAGTGTTATTACAGATTTCCTAGCGTTTTTTTGCATTGTACTTCTTGAGCATAAAGCCGTTAAACTAAAATCTTTCAGCGCTAGTGGCTGTGACTCGTTCGAATATAAGAGGTGGTGGCGGTTGGGGTTGTCTCCGGCCGTCTCTTGCTGCCCCAAACGCGCCGTATGCCGGTCGGGGCATTTTATCGATAGCGCTGATACGCCGTTCTCAGCAAGAAATCTTTCCCGAGTTTATCTGGCTGTCTTCTTGGCCTCCCAGCAGAAGTGCTTTGAAAAGTATAAAGGCACCTGCCGTCAACGTAGCAAACACTACACACAAAAGCACACACACGCAGTTCTCGCCCTTGAACTGCTCGCACAGCCTCAATACCGCTAACGGGATTTCCTTTATTTGTTTCAGACCCGGGGTCCTGTCTCTGGGTGGCTGTGATGTAATACTAAGTACTTCTCCCAAGCCAAAGAATGCTTTGCGGGTAGGCTCTTCGAATATGCAATGTGCGTGTGATTTTTTTCTTACTGAAGTGTCAGTTTTAGCACCCGATTAGCACCTTAAAGCTCAACTGCCCCTGATTATCGGACAAATGTAATTTCTGCCAAGTGTGGTATACAAAGCGCAGTTATTCTGTGAGCACGACAAGGCGCGTCATAGCTACTGCTCTTTCTTCATGTTCAACTCGAACGCAGTAATGAGCTCCTCGCCTGTCTGAAGCCAGCCTTGACGCAGTACAGGGCGCTGTGGTCGGTAAGGTTACGTCCTTCCCAGAAATCCCGCCAGCTTTGGGTGACCGCAGGGTCCTGGCGCCACCTGCTGATCAACTCTCGCGCAAGAGCCCGAGCAGCGACCTGCAGTAAGGTGGAATAAAAGAAAGACCCAATTATATTTACCACCGTCGGCTACGCCATATTTATACAAAAGCATCCTAATGCGTCTGCCGTGCAGTATGGCGGTCATGTTCTGAGTTACGGCGGCAGAAAAATTCTCCAATCCAGCAATCTTTTTTCGCTGTGCTAAACTTCAGTTCTTCTCCCTTTAAAATCGTGGAATTGCTTGTAGCATCCCCGCATTACATTTTATTCACTATTTAGTAGACAGACATAGCAGTCTTTTATTAGCACAAGGAGGGCCCAGGGGCCGGAAGGGGGAGAAGGGGGAAAGGGGAGGGGAGAGGTGGTCACGAGGTGATGTTTATTTGAAGATCCTGGAGAGGAATAGGCAGGAGGATGGCAAGTTGGGCTAGTTGGTTCATAGTGACCATAACGAAAAGGAGCGCAAAAAAGGACGGGACAAAAGAAGAATTAACGACGACACGGCGCTGACTCGCAAATGAATTTATTAGAAAAAACACACACATATATATACTCAATCCACGTGGCTTCCAATCATGTATCTCGCGATTGCAGCAAAACTACAACGTTGTGAAACTATACCTGCCAAATACCACACAATACGCACTGCACCAGACAGTAAAACAAAAATTCACTCCATCACCTTGGCAAACGCGATAACACCACTGACACAATTCGCGTGCCAAGGACTACCCTATTGTGCACTGCGACCATTCAAGAGCACATATTCACTCTCGGCTAACGACATTGACGGAATGCTGACGCACTTTTCTCCCTTCTTTCTAATGTGATACACTTCTATAATTTCCCGTACACGTTGGTCCTTATGTTTAGCAATTACGACAGTGTCTTCAAACACAGGAGCACACCCACACTTGGCACAATGTTGAGCAGCTTGAGAATGCTTGAGAATGCTAATAAATTCAGTTGCGAGTCAGCGCCGTGTCGTCGTTAATTCTTCTTTTGTCCCGTCCTTTTTTGCGCTGCTTTTCGTTATGGAGGAAGAGTCAGTTCCTGAATGCAAACATAGCGGTGGTAGACCCCAGCTAAACTACTTTTGCGAGGCCACTCTCGAGAGCGAAGCGCCCAAGGGCAGCAAGGAAGTCGGGATGGCTGAGTGTCGTGGGGGGTATCTCGCTTGGATTGGGTAGGGACCAATCCTTCCGCCCCATTCAACAGGAGGGGGCGGAAGGATTGGTACGCAGACCAGTGCCAAATAAGGTGGGTCAGGTTTGCTATTGTAGCTGTCTTGCAATATGGGCAGTAGGGCCGAGGATCGCCGGTCGGGTGATGCCATTTGCGTGTGATGTGGGGAGTCAATGCAGCGTTCGCGCGAAATTTGTTAATAAAAACTTCGGAAGGGCGAGTTAGTGATGGGGCGTTGTGCAGGAAACCTACAGGAGTGACGGCGGCGATGCGGTTGTGCCTAGCCTGACGAGCGTGATCCAGCTGTTGCCTGAGGGAGAGCGGGGGAGCAGGGCTGTCAACCAGTGGAGGAGTTACTCGAAGACTCTCCTGCGCTGCCTCATGGGCAGCCTGGTTGCCGGAACCCTGAGCCATGCGTCCCGGTATCCACGCAACACGTGCAGAGGTACCATTGCGAGCAAGCAGACTAATCATATCTTGAATCAGATGAACCAGAGGGTGATCGGAGAAGGGTTTCCGGAGCTGCCGTAGCGCTATGTGGGAGTCAGTCAGGAACCGAATACGGAATGGTAATGGGGCAGACATTTCGTAGGTCAAGTGGTCGAGGGCTGCGAGGATGGCATGTAGCTCAGCGTCCATTACAGAAATAGTGAGGGGAAGAGAAGCGATGTGGCGAAAACCGGTCCGGCGCTCTGCTAGTTCAGCAGTGCCCCGAGAGATGGCACCACCGCTCCGCGCTGGCTCCGCGCGCTTGGGCGCGCAGGTGACTGAGAGTCAGTGCTGCCAACTGTTAGGTTTTCGCCCTACATGTGAAGCGTTTTTGGAAATTTTCGTCTCGTCGTAGGGCCGTAAAGCCGTTCAGCCATTTTACTTGCATTCGTACGGCGATATTGCATTTTTGATTGGATTTGCAGTTCTAAGCCAAATGAAACCGTGAAAGCATGAAATTATTCCTTCATTTAGCGGGTTGTAACGTCAACTTGTGACTACTGGTTTGCATTTCTGCAATTAGATCAACAGACAGAGCGCCACAGAAAATCAGAATAATCAGGAAACGACAGAAAACGATCCTTGCAGAGAGGGAAGGCTCCATGCTTAAGAACGGAACGTTCACTATCCGCTGCATGGAGTGAAGTCTTTATAAGTAATCTGTACAGTGTATAATAATATGAAACTATGTGACTGTCAGTTGTGGGGTGGCTTTGATTACGTTGCGCAATTAGTACCTGGCATCGTTAAGGTGAGATAGAGGCAGTTAGTGATTGGGAAGCTGACGTTGAATGAACAAAACTTCAATGTCCTTCCATGTTGTGAAGAAGGATGACCAGCGAAGAGAAGGGCACGAAACAAAACAATTTTATTTGTTAATTGCCATTGAGCATATTTCTTAGTTAAAGGGACACTGAAGTGATATGTAAACATTGCGGGATTACTAGCGCAAATTGTAGTCCGGAGTCCCCAGGCCATGTTTCGACCACTCTAGGCGCGTTTACGCGATTTTATTTAGTAGAAAAACTAATTCGAAAACGCTGTCCTCCTCTCTTTACGCTCGCCCATTTTCTGTGGCGTTTTCGTGTGACGTCAGGAGGGGATGAGCTGGCAATTGGCTGCGCCACGGCTGCGCTACTGCACGGCTCCCCGGCCGACAGAGTCAGTCGGCCCAGCGTTTCGTCCGCCGGCCGCCGGCGGGTCGTCGCCATCAAGGAGGTTAAAAAAAATTGCTTGGTCGCAATTCGTTCGCTTAGTTGAAACGAAGCCAGGACACGTTTGTGAATGGAAGAATGTGCCTTTCTTTACTTGGTTTGTTTGTACACTGTATCTAGCTCCAAGTCAAGGTCGCTTCACACAAGCGCTGCACATGCGACGCTTCGCTGACTGGTACGCCAGTAGGAAAATATAAGGCCTCTTGAAGGCGGGAGAAGAGTCAGCGAAGTCAATATAGGTACTAAGCAAATAAAATCAACTGATATTTTTACCGTACAGCGTAAAACTAGGGCGCGGGAAGCACTTTTTTGCGCTGGGCGAACAAGCACAGCGGTCAGCAGCACGACTACGCATCTGCGAACGCTTTTCCGTCTACGAAATGCAATTGCTAGACGTGAGCTACTGTGGAAACTCGGGCGACGCTTACTGCACGATCGCAGTACAACAAATAGCCACCTAAGCGGCTTGAAATGCCAAAACTAAATAAAAGTGTAAACCGGTTGTACAATATATACCCTATATTAACTAATCCTCTGCGTCCCGCTCCGTGGCTCAGTTGTCTGGTGCGCTATGTATGTCACCGCAAATGTTTTGCGAGTCACGAGTTCGAATCCCCGCGGGTACGTGCTTTTTTTTTTTTGTAAGTTAACTTTTTTGTTTTCCGCCGATGTTTTCTATATTGAGTTCACCTTTTTTGGGGCCGCAACGTTCATGGCTACACGAACTAGTTCACAAAACGCGCGCAGGCTGGCACTGGCGCGCTATAGCGAGTTCTCGTTGGCGTGCTGTTGCCATAAGCACCGACTGCTTGCAGGCAGTGGGCACAGGCCAGAATGAACAGACCCTTGGCCTGGTGCGAACACACTTTTTACGATACAGGCATGAGGGAGGCAAGCTCCAAATATGGGGGAAAAGCGCATGACATTTGGGCGTCTGCGGGTACGCGGAGGGCGTTCATGCACTGCGTAGGTCTCGGCTAGTGAATGCTACGACTACAAGCCGTCCTGGGAGGCTTATCTTGTGCATTTTACAGCCGACAACATGGCAGAAGCGCGGTACGATGATTACTGAGATATTGAGAATGCCCATCCAACAAAGCCATTGGTTATGTTTTACAGAACCGAAACCGAAACCGAAACTTGTGTGATTGCTAACCTTGGGCATCGTCCAATCACGGCGCCCCTCCTCTCAACGTCATAGCCTTAGTTGGTGCGGCCGCCGCAAACCGCGCATGGTAGTTTTTCTTCTTTCGCGCTTTGTAAAATAATTACCGATTTGTCAACCGGATAAACGATGAAAAGTGTGCTAATTTGAGCCAGTCTACGCAGTGCAAGCAAAAACGGGAGCTTGACAAATTCACTTCAGTGTCCCTTTAACTGGCTGAATAAAACATGGACGAGCTTCAGTTTCATTATGGCGGGGATGCCATTCCATGAGGATGCCCATTTCCCTCCCGTTGAACGACATGTAATGGAGAATGCGACACCTCAAAAGCTAGCGGATTTATTATGCTCCATAGCCTCGGACACACTTATTTTTTAAGTGGAGCTGCGAAACTTCCCTCGTATGAAGAGGTCACCCATTATTCGCACCCCCAGCTCTGGTAAGTGAGGATCTTCCACCTACTTATGAGCAAGAAGTGGAACTACCAGACGAGGCACGGCGTTAGTGTGCGCTCTACTCAACTTCCAAAAACTGTCGAAATAACCGAAATTTTGTTTTCATTTTGTCTGCAAAGAAATCACGCGAAGACAGAAAACCGTGGGGAAATTTTTTTACAGCTGTTGATGTTTAATTTATTCACTGGGTTACGTCATATCGGTGGGCCATGCAAACCCACTCCGAAAAAAGGTGTATGTTGGCGACCCTTCCGAGCCAAAGTTTGTTTTTCGGCAAGCACGTAAGATCGCAAGAGGTATGTATCAAAGAACGTTCTGTAGGGCAGTAGTGCAGAACATACGCGCCGCCGGGAGGATTTGTTCCGGTAGAAAATTTTGTTAGGGACTTTACATCTAATGAAGTCTAGGATAAGGATTGCGCAAACAGGAAGCAAGAGTTGGTTCAGTCACTTTTAAGGAAAGAAGTGCATTTTCTGGTAAATAGCCTTTGCTGATCCAAACAGATACCAATCATGGGAGTGGAAAAAACCACTAATGCTTTTCAATTCACCCAACTCGACAAAAGCAAAGGACTGAACAAGCCTATAACAAGTGTGTTTAATATTTCAAAAAACCGTGGGCGCCATTTGCGCGGTGTCTAATAATGAAAGGAGGAACAATAGAGGAAAAACAATTTCGGAAAGGGGATGATAGGAGATAATTTGCACGTTTAACAATATCTAAGAAAGAAAATCTTACGCAAAAATAAATAAAGCGAAGCGAGCTACATGCTTTCGAATACCTCTAGGCCTCTAATAGTTGTTCGTTTGCACTAATTGATGCACTATTACGCAGTAATAAAACTCGTTACAGCAGCGAATCAATATCGCCGAATCAATTTGAATGCATTTTTACCCATGCACAGTTGAAAACAAAGCAAATGAGGCAGAAGATTGCTTACGTGCGCTTTTGAACAATATTGACAGGATGCAGTCATTACAAGTGACCCGAGATCCGAGTCGCACGCTTTTACTTAGCGTAGTCATATGTTTTGCAATTTAAATGGTTATCACAAGTTCCCACCTGAGGTACATGCAATATATTTGCTGTCAAAGCGACCTCCAGAAGAATGTTTAACTCTTTCGGGACCGCTCCTATAGGCCATCGGTCACATATGATCGATGGTTTCGCGAGCCTGCAGAATAAAAATTTTCGCTCGATGGAACACCTAGCGACATCTAGGAGATAGTTTGAAAACTAGAGTTTTCTCTTTTGTGAAGTTTCTTTTTTTATCGCCAGGCGGCAACGCATCAGATATTTTATTCTGACGGGCGGTGGTTCCAAATGTAAACATACTCACGCGCGAGCGCGATAAGAGATCCGCGTCGTCTCGTCTCGCATACCTTCGCCTTCTACTGTGGATTTTGACGATGAGAGTGGCAGTGAAGAGTCGAAATGCGACTTTAGAGATCGCATTTCAGCTCAAGTGAGGATTCGGGTGTCGATCAGCCTGGAACATGAATCGCGCTCAAAGGTGGGTGTTGGTTTCGGTTTCAATTGGCTCTGGAGTAGGTATGTGCGCTCGAAATATGTTCTGGCTAGTTTATATCTGTTCGCTAGGGTGTTAACTACCTATTGTGGTGATCTCCTGCCACCAGCGCAGAAACGGATCAAGTTTTCGCCGAGCCGAGAGCCCGGCGTGTACCTGGGCGACGACGTAGCCATGGCCCTAGTGCCAAAGAAATCACACACAAAACAAAAAACCAGTTACACCTAGCCGCATCAAACTTTCGTGATAAATAAACAAAGCATTGTGTTAGATTTTGTATATCCTGAAATAATTTTATTCTTTTTAATTATTCTTAGATTTACGCTTTTTTCAATCTTTTTCAGTAGTTTTTTTGCGAAGTTCTTACTTTCTGATTTTTTCATGGTGCTATCGTCAGTGTTAAAGTAAAACACGGTATTGTATGTCAAAGAACATATAATTAGCTGCATTTTGGTATATGCTAAAGCAGGATGGTATCTTTGCTTCATGTAATAAAAATTTTTTACCGAGACCTCCCTTTTTCATCACTTTTTCCGGCGGTCCCGAAAGAGTTAAAACGGCTGCGGGAAGGTGCTCTCCCAAACCTTTTGATTGAACGAGAAACCGGAGACGACAAATACGACATTGTGGTTTTTTTTTTGTTGTGTGGCCTGAAGATACACTCCGTAGTAGTGCAGGAGATCAGAGCGCCATAACTGAAAAAGGAAGTTACAACAGGTAATGACGAAACTTCGGCTGTCAGTAGAAGTTGCGAGTGAGAACTCCGACATAAACCGAAGTATAGTTGAAAGTTACGGGGGAGCTTGGCTCTACTTACTTAGCGGGGTTTAATAAACAGCCCTGTGTTCACTACACAAGACTTTGCTTTCATTCTTAATGGTGACCTCTAAGTATGCTTCCTATTTTGATAATGGTTTGACCCCTAATAGGGAAGGAGATAGACATTTTTTGTTAGCTGCTGCGCAAGGTTGGGCATTATTCAAGCTTAAAAACCCAGTCGTGAGAGCCAGACAACTTTCTAAAGGTTAGCACGCGTGAATCACATTTGCAAGCTTTGTTTTAACCACCACAAGCGGAAGGTCTGAATAGAAAATGAATTTCAGTTTCACAGGTACCTCGAATATTGGCAAGAATTGCGTTTCTCAGAGCTTCAGACATCCGCTTGAGCGTGTAAAAAAGTAGGAAATTCATTAGGCGTAACACAAAAGAACAACCTCAAAAACTCGATCTTTTCAACTCAGGGAGCAATGAAGACTTTTATGTGGGCATTTCCGCGCACTACAAAATCTTGAATCATAACAGTGCTTCAAGAGTTTATGGGGCTGTATTGCTAGGATAAAAAGCGCGCACTTTATGATTATACAGTGAAAGCTCCTAATGGGAACTTCGATAATTTAAATTTATGGATAAGCAGAACTATGGGATTTGATACTGCAAACGTTTAAAGAACCTCGCGTAAAAAAAATCCCCTGAATTCAAACGCCGGTAGGTTTTGCCTTTGATAATTTGAACAACGCGCCATCGCACCGGTGGTTCGGCGCCTGTTACGCGGCCACAGAAGCGCACACACTTCCTGCACGCAAAGCAGCGACGTTTCTGGAATGTGGAGAAGAGCAGCCAGAGAAGGTGAAATCCGGTAAAATCAATCTAAACTGAGCATCCTTAGACGACTGTTTCAGAGACGTCTTTTTGTATTTTTTTCGGACGGTGCCGAGAGGAACGTGCCTGTAGTGGAGTGTGGTGCGCTGGCAGATGACAACATCCCTTCTCATGTTAGAAGCGCAGAACCTGTCGACGCAAGCGACGACAAGGGGGAGGGCGTCGAAGCTCGGGTGCGACCATCCCCTCGGAAGTCATGACCAAATTGAATGCCTCCCGTCTGTTCCAAAGGCTTACAAAGTTGGACATAACATTTGTTTTTTTTCTGAATAGGTGCACAATTTTTACAATACACGGACATACACTCCTACATCGACGAAGCTTCTGCTGATCAGCCGAGACTAAGCATAGTGCGCTGGTTGTGCGTAATCACAAATCTCGAGCACTTCAGATCAAAGTGGCAGTGAAGCTCCGCGCCAAGTGAAAATCAAATTTCGAGCTTTTTAAACGCTCGCTTTGACTGCCGATGCGAGAAATAAACTGGCCTGGTAGCTGCTAACTTTGTTGCAAATGTCGTCGGAAGAAGTCGTCTGCCACCCCTGCCAAATCGACGCCTCTCTCTCCTTTTGCGCTGACCTCTCACTCTCTTCCTCTCACGTCTCGCTCCTCCCCCGATAATCGCGCTAGAGATTGCGGAAGCCCATTCAAATTTACCGCGTTCCACATGCCCCATGTGCGTTGCACGCACCAGTTACTGGAACGTTCCGTTACTCTTGCCGTTTGACTTCCTGGAATACCGTTGGGAGGATTGGTGTCGCAGGCGTATTTTTTCTGGGAATACTTTTAAAAATCAAGCAGTTCTTCAATAATTAAAGGAATCCTGGAAACATAACTTATGCCTTTATGTTTAGCCTCAAATATGCCAATTTTTCTTGCTCAACAATGTTCACAAGTATGAACATTGCCACCATATTTAGAAATTTCGAAAAGCTTTGCCTGTGTAAGAGCTTCGCTCAACAACTCGGTTAACTTTGCCCGGGTGGCAGAATCGAGGGACTGACAGATGGACAGGCACGCAGGCTTACAGATGGAAGAAAGCTTCCGCGTTTAATTACCCCGAGAAACATATCGTCCTTAAAATAAATAACGCGCAAAGATAGCTCAGCTGTTGATACCACAAATCACGATTGGGGCCTTTTACAGTTTAATAAAGGCACACTCAGCTGTTGATACCACGAGTCACAATTGAAGTTTTTATGGCGCAAACTCTACAAACGCAAAGAGCACCTCACAATGATGCGTTGTTTAAATGTTGTTGATGTTAAAGTAGGACTTGTAAAAATTCACTCGATTGAAACTTTCTAAGGCGGTTGGTGTGTAGGGCCATAATTAAGACAATAAATGTGAGTGTGTGGGGCTGTAAATGCGCAAGACGCCGCCCTTGTTTAGCGAAAGGTCGCGAGGCCAAGTGAGATTATGGGCAGCATGAAATGTACCTTTCAGAGTAAATATCTTCAAGTTAATTAAACTCTTTTGTGGGAAAACATGGAACGATGTGGGAAAAAGCTCCGAACTGTTTTTTTTACGGAACGACGTGAATAGGAACGTCCGTTGGTTGTCTTTTATCGTCTTCCCAAAGTCACTACGGTAGTCCGCAGCCCGAAATTTTTAGGTATGCAAGGAGAAAAAAAGAGAGAGAAAACTTTTATTTAAGAAACGGTCACTGAGGGTTGGTGGCGTCTGGGCGAAGGCCAGCCGCGACTTCGATAGTGCTGCACCCAGGGCATCCTGAATCGCCTGAATCGCCTGGCTAGAGCTGCCCAACGCCTCTCTCCATAGATCGCTGCTGGAGGTTTAAAGGAGGGGGTCGTGCAGGCAAGCCCACAGGGAGTGTTCCACAGTGGCACGTTGGCCGCATTGGGGGAAGTGAGGGGAATGAGGAGGAGCGGATGTGGTGTAGACCAGCCCTGCATGGAAAGTGTCCGTTTGCGAGGGTCGCCAGTAAGGGGCTTGGTTAGGAGTGAGGGAGAAAAGTACGACGAGAGAGTCCGTAATGCTGCACGATGTCATTGAACGTGACTAGACGGTCTTTGGAGGAGCCCGCGCCGTGTCGGGGGACGATGCTCAATCGACCCCGAGCCTGAGATCGCTCGCTACGGCAAGGGGAATTTCCTTTCCAGGCAGGCCGGCGCAAGCAGGATGCCACACCAACTCCACCCTCTTTGACGTGGGTTACTCTAGATGACGCAGAGGGCTTCAGAAGAGGGCGGCCTCGCGCAAAATGCAGCAGGGACAGATTAGAAACAGACAGCCACATATTGAGAGCACTCTATAAGCAGGCGCCGATGCGGTCAGCTGTCAAAGCCTTAGTTGATGCCCCCCCCCCCCCCCCCGGATTATGCAATGATCGACCAACCATCGCTATTGTCTGGAACCCTGGCGCCCCAGTTGTGCCCAACCAGAGTCCGCGATCCCTTCGTTCCCGTCCTAAATACCTGTCCCAGTGCAGCGAGGTTGTACACCACCGGTGCTCCAGAATGGTAGTAGGGCAGACGGAAGAGAGCCCCGAGTGCATCGACCTCCACAAGAGAGGCCAGAGCGGGAAGGAGCGCCCTCAACAGCGGCGGAAGGGCGCTCCATGCACGGGAGCGCCGGAGCCGCCGCAGCGGGAAGCTGTCTAGGGCATCGCCCTTGCGCCGCTGCTCCGCATCCCCGCTGGAGTCCTGTAAACGGTGAGGTAATGTGCGGACCTGCAGCCCATGCCTCAAGCGTGCAGAGGGCATGGTCCAGCATTGCGCAGATGCGCGCCAAAAGCCTAGTAGCACGCGGAGTAAGGGGCAAGGCAGGAGGGCAAGTTCGGCTTCCCGGGGGCGGCCAGATAACGTCTCAAGCAGTTGGCCCAGGTTAAGCCTGCGGCCATTGTTGCGGAGACTGCGCGAAGGCCTCGATCGGTTTTCCTCTGCGAAGCCTAGAAGTGGCGTTGCCGCTGTCACATTGTACATAAGCCGCTGTTACGACCCCCTTTGACGTCGCATTTGCCAAGCTACGTAGTCTGCGTTATGTCACATTATCTGGGTGGTTGGCCCCGCCGATCGCAATGGGTGTTTCACCTCCTGTTACATTCTTGCTGCGTTGGCCTGGCCCATAACCACGGACATCTTCGGAAGATTTAGGCTTCCGACACTTGAGCAAAAAAATTCGCCGTGGCCCTCCCGTAGATCCCTTATTAGATTGTTATGCACCCGGTTTTCAAGAGAAGCTTTCTGTGCCTAAAAGATGGCGATGGAGTTGCGCCACAATGCACTGCAAAAAAGTGTCCTTTACAGAATGGGTTACCACAAATGCGCTTCACTCATAGCACACACTTAGACAATGGGAGGCCTTTACCCACATAAAATCATACGTTATAGCACCGTAAGACACCTTCGCGTTGTTTTAGAATCGCTGATGATGACGAACGTCCCGTCACCGCATTAGGGTCGCCCTTAGAACCGTCTTAGCATGGAAAAAAGACAGGGACCTAGAACGAAGCAAATAGGACTCTAGCGATTGCCGTGTTTGCTTCGTTCTAGGTCCCTGTCTTTTTTTCTCAAGCTTGGGATTGGGCTAGTTGGTTTGACATCTCAGGGGAAAAAACAGCGCAGAGACGGGGAGGACGAAAAGACAGTACAAGCGCTGACTAACAACTGGGGGTGCTTTATTGCGTTCTGCAATTTATAGCAAAAAAAGGAAGAAAGAAATGTGTCAGTGAGGCTTCAGTCGCACTTCTTCAAAAAGAAATAGCGTATATCGACAGATAGCGCTTGGGAGGTTCTGAAAAACCCATTGCTCGCTCACAGTGCAAATCATTTCAGCGTGTTCTTTTCCTTTCCTAGGGTTGTGACGTCACTTTTTCCTCATGTATAAATTGCAGAACGCAATAAAGCACCCGCAGTTGTTAGTCACCGCTTGTACTGTCTTTTCGTCCGTTAGTCCCCGTCTCTGCGCTGTTTTTTCCCCCTGAGATGTCAAACCAACTAGCCCAATCCCAAGCTTTAGTCAACTTCATTTCTTCTACACCGGGCACTGTTACTTTGTTTGTCGTCAACAACCCTTTAATGTGTATCTCCGGGATCGTCCACGCAAGCTGTAGGGCTCGCCTGTTTTCGTACGCAATTCGCAATGCGTACGTCCCACCTGCAGTGGCAGCTTTGACAGGTGTGGTGCCGCCGTCTCCGGGCCACAGCGCAAGGATATGCCGAATACTCGGCTCTGAAGCGTACCGACAAGTCCGCTTCCTCAAGGTGTGCCTTAAATTGGCGCACTCAGTCCATGCTGATGCCGAGCAAGTGCCCCAGTGAGTAAAGTGTGACCTGCAAGTGGCCTCTAGGACCATTGAGTTCGTCTGGAGAAGGATGCTTGCCTCCCTACCAAGGAAGCCCCAGCACAAGGGTCCAGATCAGAAGATTCACTTTTTGGGCGTTGCATCTCTACCCCAGAAGGTAGAAGAAACACTCAAACTCGGCCCAAAGTTCGCCACACACCCCAACCTTGACAATCTGGAACTTCTGTCGCTTGTGAGGACGACGGCATCGAAAGCCAGCGCTGAGGATGAAGAAAGATGCATCCATGAAGGTGTGGACGTTCTGCCACCCTCTGGAATCCGTTCCTCCCGCACAAGAAACGTGGTGAGAGAATTGAGGGCGACCAACACAAAGCTGCTCCTCTCAGACAAGGAAGGTAGATTCGCAGTAGCCAGCGAGTCTGAGTACAAGGCAAGAGCAGACCTAGCCATATCGGGGAACTTCCGTGAAATCGTTAGAGCAAAGCCTGACCGGAAGAAAAAGGAAGCAATCGAGATGTGTGAGAGGTGGGGACTGTCAAAGTTAGCGTCAACACTCAAGAAGAGTAAGGGTGCCACCCTTCAAGTGTTCTTCTCAGCGAAGACTCACAAAGAAGGTTGCCCTTTTCGGGCGATTGTGACAGAAAGAGGCTCCTGGCAGCGCGCCCTCGGCCGCTTTCTTCAGGCCCCCCTTGCAAGGCTCAGCGTGGACGACCCGTTCCTCGTGCGATCCTCCTGCGAAGTCTCTGACTTCTTTCTCGAGTCACAGTCAGCAAAAACTCTGGACGCGTTTTCCATCGACATCAAAGACCTGTACTGCAATCTCCCACGTGGCTCAGTACTGAAGGCAGTCAGCGATGCGGTGGACCAGTTCGGCAATGTAGGATTCCAAAGTGAGTGCGGAATCACCACTGACAAATTCTTAGAAGCCCTGAACTTCTATCTGGACTCCACGTATGTGGAATACAGTGGCAGCCTCTACCTGCAGAAGGAAGGTGTCTGCATCGGGTTGTCCCTTGCGCTGGTCTTAAGTGACCTCCTGCTGGCATCGTTGGACCGACAACTTCAGATGGCCTTGGAAGGGAAGAGCGTCGTGAAGACGTTCCGTTATGTCGACGACTACCTAGATGTCTTCAAGAAGAAATGTGGGGCAGAGGCAGAGCAAGTGGGTGAGCTACTCGATGTTTTTTCCTCAGTGCTGAGTCCATTTTCACTCACTACGGAAGTGCCTGAGCATGGAACCATACGTTTCCTGGACATGAGCCTGACTTTCTGTGGCCACCATGTCTGCTGGGAGTATGCCCCCAGAAGCCAGAAAGGTTTTCTGCCGTTCTCGTCCGCCCACACGAAGCTCGTTAAGCGAGGCATCGTGCGGGCAGCCCTGAAAAACTCTGTGCTTCGATCTTGTCACCACAGAATGTTCCAGAGTCTGCAGGCGCAGGCCGAAAGGCTTCTCATCGCAGGCTACCCGCGGACTTTGCTGCTCACTGTCGCGGAGAGTGTGTTGAAGTCGAGACATCAAAGGAAGCACCTCACACGCAGGAAACGAGGCGTGGGCGCATCAACGTCATCCCATATGTGCACAAAGTGTCGCACGGGCTCAAGAAGATAGCACAAAAGGCTGGAATAAGAAGAGTGTTTTCCGCACCAAACAAGCTAGGGAGAATGTGCAAAGCCGTGAATGACACGACACCACCTAAGGCGGACTGCAGCACTAATCATGCTACGCGATTCGTCCCCTGCCGCACCAACGTGGTCTACGAGATTCCTCTAGAGTGCGACGCTGTGTACGTTGGACAGACGGGAAGATGCAGCAATGAACGCCTGCGCGAGCATGCGTATGCTCTACGTGTCGGCAGTGGGAGCCACCTTGTCTCGCATTGCAAGGCATGTGGGTGCATCCCATTTTTAGATAGAACCAAGGTTCTAAAGCGCTACACGGAATCACGCACACGCGAGATTTTCGAAACCTACTCAATAGCGAAAAAAGGAAGAAAGAAATGTGTCAGTCAGGCTTCAGTCGCACTTCTTCAAAAAGAAATAGCGTATATCGACAGATAGCGCTTGTCAGGTTCTGAAAAACCCATTGTTCGCTCACAGTGCAAATCATTTCAGCGTGTTCTTTTCCTTTCCTAGGGTTGTGACGTCACTTTTTCCTCATGTATAAATTGCAGAACGCAATAAAGCACCCCCAGTTGTTAGTCAGCGCTTGTACTGTCTTTTCGTCCGTTAGTCCCCGTCTCTGCGCTGTCTTTTTTTCGCTGTAACATGGTTCTAAGTCAACACCAACTAGTGACGACAAGGGGAAGAAATTCGAAACTGCGGAGTCAATTTTTTTTAATGTCAGAAAATATTGGTCTCGCGTGCAAAGTTAATGCTTTTTCTTTGAATTCTTATTTGTAATAGAGAAGGCTTAGGATTGGCCCAGAAAACTTTGACGGCGCGCAGTTAGGCTGCGCTTCCTAAGGGAACTTTCGACATATTTGTTGGGTCTGGGTGAACGTTTTCTACACACGCGAAGTGAGCTTCATTTTTGAGCACACAAACCGTGGGAGCTTCTAAAAACGTGCATTTCTCAGCATTTTGAAACTTTTTTGAGGATTGTTCAGAAGAATCGCCGAGCATCACAAAGGCTACTTTGACGTCTTGAAAGCTTGTGCACAAAGCTCAGGTGTGCTATGGAGAAGGAATTAAAGCGCGAGCACCAATCTAACCGCGCACGTGTTCTGCCTGTATAACAAATCTCTTAACGTACAGCGGAGTATCAGTGGTCTGTTCATCAAGACCCTTTACGTGCGGAACATGTTCCAAGTCACCTAAAGCATCGGGATCTTCAATCCACTCGTTTCATCCCGAAAGAGCACTCATTGACGATCAGATAGTGTGCCGGCTTCGGGGTTCGTGCCGCTAATGTAGCGCTGCCATTACGTGTGTCCTGAGCAAAAAGAAAAGGGTTCGTTCTCGTTTTCACAGCGGAGCTGTTTAACCCGGACGTAAGTTGTCCAATGCGAACGGAAAACCTGAATGCGAAAGAAACAAACACGCCTCTTCTAGGGTATCGAAACTTGGTCCTTCGCGTCCTGAAACCGGCGGCTATCCTATTGAGCTATAATCGTTTTTTTTTTTCTTTAATGCCTATTGAGCTATCATCGCATTACGGGCGCACATCATTATTTCCTTTGGGTAATTCCTCGCGCTGGCTTTGGTCTCTACGACAGCGTTCGCCCGCTCGTTCGTTCTTTCGTTCGTTCGCTCTGCCGCTCACCCACTCACTCGCATAGGCCTCACTGCCGCAACTGATCCGCTCAGAACAGCAGATATGTTTAAGCTTGACCTTGGTCCTGTGGCGTGGAGTCGTCTAGGCTTGCGCCACGAGCTCGCAAAAAACAAAACAGTTCTCGTGCGCCCGCGCCTCAGATGGGCAGCATAGGACAGCTCGCGCTACAGACGCCGAGTTCGCGAAGAGAGAGAGAGAGAGAGAGAGATAAACTTTATTTGAGCCCCATGGGACTAGTCTGGGCGGCGGGTGACCGGCGGTGGTAACCGGCCGGTGACCATTGCAGCTCGCTGGATGACCTTAGCCTGGACCTCACGGTCCGAGCTGCACAACGCCTTCGCCCAGTGCTCTCCGTCTGTGAAAGGGGGGAATGGGTTGTTGGGGCACTGCCACATGCAGTTGTCTTGGGTATCGAGGGACCCGCAGTCGGGGCACAAAGGGGTGGTGTACAAGGAAGGGTAGATAAGGTCAAGTCGATATCGGCAGGGGAGTACGTGTGTCTGGGTGAGTCGCCATAGGCGTTCCTCTTCATTGGAGAAGGTCGGAGCGGCTGGGGGTAGTTGGCGGCGGGAGAGGCGGTAGTGCGAGGTTATGTCGTGGAAGGTAAGAAGACGGTCGCGGGCTGATAGGGCTCCGTGGAAGGGCTCAAGGCCAGGACCAGCTCGCACGGTGAGCTCTCAAACGGTCCTGCGTGCTGCCTCGTTCCCCCCCACACCCGTATAGGCCGGAGTCCATACCAGCTCGACTGGGGTGGTAGGAGAATTTTGAAGAAGGATTTTGAGGGCCAAAATCGAGATCATTCCTTTGGCGAAATTTTGACCGGCCGTTTTGGAATCGGAGATTACGACGGAGGGGGGCGACCTGAGGGTGAAGGCTAGGGCTACTGCCGCCTCTTCCGCGGTCGCCGGTGAGTGAGTGTACAGAGTAAGGGAAGCAAGGGGAGGGGCGTCAGGGCAATTAATGACCGCTACCGCATAAGCTTCACGGCTCCTGTACCTAGCAGCGTCAACGTAAAGAGGGGAGGGGGTGATTGGGTACCGCTTAGCTAACGTCCTCGCCCTGTGGTCCCTGCCCGCTCGATGAAACGTCGGGTGCATATTGCGCGGTATGGGTCTCACCGTTAGTAGCTCATGAATGTGGCTGGGAAGGGGAATGGGCGCGTCGATAAGGAATGGGCTGTCAAGGCGCAGCCGTCGGAGAAGCATTCTGCCTGAGAGCGTGGCTGTAAGACGAGTGAGCTGACTGAAGAGATGCGCCTCAATCAACTCTTCGGCGGTGTTAAAGACCCCAAGGGATTCAAGGCGGGCAGTGGATGTGCTCTGAGGTACGTGCAGCGCTGTTTTATAAATTTTCCTAATTAGACAATTAATTTTAGCTGATTCCGTGAGCGAAGGGAGCAAGTAGGGAAAAGAGTAAGTGATCCGACTAATAATAAAAGCCTGTATCAGCCGAAGCCGCTCTGCCTCTTTGAGCCCCTGATGTCGGGTAGCTATACGACGTACGAGATTGATAGTTTGATTGACCTGGGAAGTGAGGTGTGCTATGAACGTGGTGTTAGCACGGTTGCTCTGTACGTATAGGCCTAAGATCTTCAGGTATTGCACCCGGGGAACGGGTTGTTCGTGAACTCGGATTGTAATGTTCGGAGGAGAAGTGTCTCTGCTAGTACGTTTAGCAGGAAGGATTAGTAGCTCCGTTTTTTCCGGTGAGCATTCAAGTCCAATGCCACAAGCGTAGGCAGCAACGACATCTGCTCCCTGTTGAAGGGTATCCTCAATGTGCCCATCACTGCCCCCGGTCGTCCACAAGGTGATGTCGTCGGCATAAAGACTGTGATGAAGGGATGGTATGTTATTCAACTGCTGGGGGAGATTAATCATCGCTATATTGAATAATAGTGGCGACAGGACAGCGCCCTGTGGGGTGCCTATTGAGGGTAGGTGTATTATTTCAGAGCGTAGGTTGTTGATCTGAAAGACTGCAGTGCGATCTGTAAGGAAATTGCGAATGTAATTGTAAGCACGAGCCCCCGGGGCTAGGGCTGTCAGGTTTTGCAGAATGGCTTTGTGTGAGACTCCGGCGAAAGCCTTTCTCAAATCGAGGGCGAGTATCTCTGCAGTCTACACGAGACTGGGTAGTTATAATGTCGTGCTTTAGTTGGAGGTGAACGTCCTGAGTGGAGAGTCCGGCCCGAAAGCCGTACATGGTGTGGGGGAATTGTCCTGTGTGGGTGAGATGCTGTACCAAGCGTGCATGAATGACATGTTTAAGGACCTTTCCTGCACAAGAGGTGAGGGAGATGGGCCTGAGATGCGCGAGGTCGAGAGGCTTGCCGGGTTTAGGAATGAGCGAGGCCTTTGCGTGCTTCCATTCGGGGGGGATGGTACCGGCTTCCCAGTGAT
Organism: Haemaphysalis longicornis; assembly: GCF_048455015.1. Taxonomy (NCBI): domain Eukaryota; kingdom Metazoa; phylum Arthropoda; class Arachnida; order Ixodida; family Ixodidae; genus Haemaphysalis; species Haemaphysalis longicornis. The sequence continues at coordinate 53,273,115 of NW_027526214.1, read as the reverse complement.
GATTGTAATAGCGCGTTAAGATCTCGATGGATTGATCATCCAGGTTGCAAAGGAGCTTGTATGTAACGCCGTCTTCCCCAGGTGCCGAGCCGGGCGAATTTTGATTAATGCGGCGAGAACCTCCGAAACTGTGATTGCGCGGTCCGTGTCTGAGTTTTCAGAGCCCCCGTAAACAGGGAGGGTCTCCTGAGTACCCTGTGCTAGGTATATGTCCCGGAGTCTTGATAGAAGTTGCTCGTTGGTTCCGCCAAATTTGTGTATGATTGTAGTGAGACGATTTCCTATAGTCGTTTTAAAATGGGTTGGGTCGAGCATGTTCCTTAAAATTGCCCATGTACGACGCATGCCGAGGTTAACTCTCATGCTGTCGCAAAATTGCCCCCACTGAGCTCGGGCTGATTTGGCTGTGTAAGTCTCAATCGTTTTCTTAAGGCGGGCTAGTTTTAGTCGTAGACGGCGATTGTGTTTTTTTCGGCGCCATCGCGTGGCGTCGGCCTGAGACGCAATGAAGTTGCGGAAATCGAGGCGCATCATCTCAATTGTAGACTGAAGGGCCGTCTGATTTTGTAGGATGACGTTGTGGAGTTGTAGGTATTCCTCTCTGTGGCTGGCGATTGTTAGTTCCAGAACTCCTACTTTTTCATCCCTCCTAGAAGCGCAGGGTGAGTCGCCGGTCGAGACAGCCTTGCGTTTGGGCGGGGGAGACGCGGCGGGGTCGAAGGAGATTGCGAGGTGGAAGACGACTGTATATCCATTTGTATGGGCTCATTCTCTGGAGGAGACGTCGGAGAGGGTTGCTTTTTCGCGAGTTGAAGTTCGCGTTTGGGAGAGAGAGAGAGAGAATGAACTTCTTTATTAGCAAAAAAAAAAAAAATGTGGAGCCGCGTTCTCCTGCCTGAGGATAGCTACCTCCGCACGAATGGCACGCAGCTCCTTAACAAGTTCTAAGTGAGGGTTGCCGTTGTGGGGGAGGAATGGAGGTTTAGATGGAGTGCTACTGGGCAACGAGCGTGTGCAGCTCACCTGGTGATGTTTCTTGGCAGCGTTTTGATTCGTGGCGTTGTGCATACCAGCAGTATTGGAGGGGAGCTTGTTCAGGAGAGGCGGAAAGTCCTCCTTGGTGGCGGATGCTGCCTTGGAGTTGGCCGCCTGTACGTACGTAAGCGGCTACCGGCGAGGTTGGTAGCAGCGAGGGGCACTCGGCGGAACCGGTCAGGTGGGGACCGTCGCACAAAATACACTTAGGAGTGCACCGGTGGCCGTCGGGTGCACTGGAGAGTCCACACTTGTGGCAGCGCGGGGCAATTTGCGTGCTCGGGCAAACGTCCTGTCGGTGTCCGGGCTGCCAACACGCCGTGCAAGCCTCCGTTTTGCGCCGGAAGGGCTTGCAACGGTAAGTTGCAGCACGATATCGGACCCAAAAGGGCACTCGGGTACCATTAAAGAGAATCTTGACGATATTGGAAGAGTTGAGTCGGCGGACGTCCAACATTTGTAAGTCAGGATAGTAGCGGCATACGCTATCGAAGACCTGCTCGGCCTTATCGGTCTCGGGGACATTGAAGATGACGCCAGTTGTGGTGTTAGCCGGGGCGACGAGGTGCGTAGAGGCAGCGTATTGCTTGCCCTGTACCGTAAGCGTGACGATTTTTTCGTAGTTGCCTGCGCGATGTTCAGACAGCGTGCTTACGATGATGAAGTTAGAAGTCGACTGAATGCGCACTTGGTCTTCGTAGTTGTGAGAGACTCCGGCCTGTCTCTGGATGGCATCGGCCAGAGCAGCTACCGACACCGTCGACAGAGCGAGACCCCCTCTAGGTGAGAATTATTTTGACGTCTTTTTCGGGCAGGGGTGATGCGGGTGGGTGGCGCTTGGGCGCGCGCCGACCGCGCGTGGGTGGGGAGCTAGCAACATGGGCACGTGCCTGCGAGGTGGCCTTTTGCTCGGTCTCATTGAGGGCGAACTGCTTGTGGCGGATAGGGGCCCAAGTCGGGTCGGACATTTCAGATGGATCAATGTCCTCACCTTCTACTATTGTTTCCATGGGTGATTGGCCTGAGTGGCGGAGAGCTACGACTTGCTGCATAGCCACGGCAGGAGAGATGAAACGACAATCCCCCGTCGAGCTGTCAAGGTGAGTCGAGGGTCCGCCACGCTAACCTTAGAACCAGGGCTAGCGCTGCCGCGGCATTGGCGTGGTTTTCCCGAGGCGAGAAATTCGCATCCAGTGGTCCAAATTGTCGGACGGTGGTGTCCCGTGGGTCATTACACCTTGCCGATTCACAAGGTACCACTCAGAAACGCCAGGGTACTGATGGGCCACAAATTAAACATTGAAAAACGGAGCCGACGTGGAGCTTGTCTTATTCGCATGGCCCCCTGGCGGGCTTTTTCGAGTTAGCGAAGCCAGTTGCCTCGTTTTTTAGGGCGTGCTATTGCGGTCTACTTTAAAACAAATGTTAAAGCCTGCGGAAAAAACGATCCGGGCTGCAGTCATGGAGAACTTTCAGCGGCAAGCTCGGTAATTCATGCGAGTTACGACGGCCGGGTCTCCGACAAACGGAGAGGGGCAGCCACCTCTGCTGTTTCTCCAGCCTTTCGCCAGTGGACCAAGCTGCGCCAATTAAAAAAAATACTTTAGTAATGAACAAGCGAACACTAACTCCCGTGCTCTTGAATATGAAGGAGTTGCAGCCACCGGAGTCTGCAAGGAAGTATACGTCCAGGGGGGTAAAGTGAGCTCCGAGGGCCCTATTCTCGACTGCACAAATTGCCGGCATTTCGCCCATGTTTTTTTGCGTAAGCACGACGTAAGCAATCAGTGACGTGCTGCACCTATAGCTATGACGACATGCAGTGTAATTTGACGAGGCACTCATAAAGATCGCTACCAAGGTATCAAATATTGTGCAAGAAAGATATAAAAACACTTGGCATGTACTATAAAAATTAAGACGATAGCTGAGGCTGACAAGAAAAACACATTTTTGGAGGTCAAATTTGGCGCCAACACCACAAGGCGATCGAGTAACGTTGATCCAAAAGCGAGCGAAAGGCGGATGTCGAGCTAAAGAACATCACACATTTTTTTTACCGTATCTATTTATTTCTTTCAATCGCTTTTATTAACGTAGCTGGGCTCTCTCCGTCAATGCAAGCTTTGTTGTGTTATCACCTTCCCTGCCGCCACCGCCGCCACGCCATCGTCTGCTGCTATGTTACAAGTTTATGGCGTGATCACAGAAAAAGACGGCCGCGACCATCGCTTCTATGACACATAAGAGCAGCGAAGCGCTACGCCTGATAACCGCGGAGCGCACCAATGTTGCCGATTCACTCATTCGTCAAGCTCGACTTCAATCAGCGCTGTAATGAACCTAACAGTCACTTTTCTTTGTTATTTTCCTCTTGAGTTCGATCATGTGACCCAACAGCTTACTAGGACGAGTGTGGACAAATGCCATGCATTGGGTTCTCTTTGTCATGGAGAGGCTTGTACTGCCCTTTTATGTTGCGGTTATGCCTAAGAACTAATTTTTATTTTATTGCCAAACATAAAAGCAAAATACTGCACGTTATTTGTATGCTCCATGATTGTTGACTTGGACGCAGTTAAAACTATAATTTGTTTCGGTAGGGAACATGCTTTAAACAGTGCGCATGCGAAACTGCGCCTGCTGCAAATTGCCGCACATTTCGCGGCGCCGTAAGCCGGGGCAATTTTTTGCCCTATTTTGCTTGTATTTTGCGACAAAAACAGCCGCCATTTTCAAGCTGTTACGTAGCATTACGTCACTTTTACGCAGGTTGAAGTTGCCAATGCATGACGTAATCGTTCCCGCCAACTGTTTAAATTACGTCACGCCTTCTCAGCCAATCACAGAGGGGGTGTGTATTACAAGCAGTATTATTGTTGAATAGTAAAGACAGGCTTACGTTGTCATGTCCGCTGCATTTAGTCTGATTTTTTATTGCCGGCCAAGAATTATGCGCTTTCAGTAAGGACAAATAAGGTAAACTTTAGAACTGGTGCCCGTACACGTCATAAAACGTCAAAATGACGACAGCACACACAACCGCTTTGTCAACCGGTAGAACGTGACCAAAATTGAAAGCCAATCAGAAAAGACTTCCGGCAAATTGCCAGAATTGCCGGCAATTTGTGCAGTCGAAAATAGGGCCCCGAGACCGTACGAATCGTGGGCGCTGACATGATACAATTCCCATGGTTGCCAGATCAATTGTATTCAGTTTTGTAAAAAGTTGTTCGTTAATTATTTAACTAAAACAAAGAACTGAAGCAAAACAGTTGCAAATAATTGTCTCAGTAATTAAAACTAGCTCTAAAAACCTTTAGTGTAATTAAGCTCTAATTTGCGAACAAAAAGTAAGTGTGTAGCTCAGTTTTGGTTTCGATTTCTTGAAGTGTGCTAGGAAGTGGCGAGGCCCTTGCGCCCATTTTTCTTCCTCCATGCTTGCGCCTGACTTGCGCAGTGTGTGTGCGTGTGCAGTATCCAGCTCAGATCTGCGTGCGTGCAAAACGCGTATAACTGGTACAACTCGGATGCACGCGCTGCGCAAGTGCCTTCCCGGGCGCTTGCGAGGCTGTCATTCGTTTCTTCACGTTAAACACCCTGTCTATTGCCCCTGAACTGACGCCGGAACAGCGATTCCGATCTGACCTTGACGACCGCAAGTTCACTACAGGCTACGGAGTGGCAGCCAGCGATTGTTCCCGTTGGAAGAGAAATAAAAGGAACTTTTATAATAGTTCGGTTCCAGTTGTTTTATTCATGGAACTTTTTACAGCTCTCAGTGCTTCGAACTTTCGCGCAAACGTTCGTGAAGGTAGAACGAAAAAATAAGTAACGAAATGCGGTTTCTTTTTTAATCAATCACAATAAGTCAACAAAAAAAAAGTCAATGTTCTCTCCTCGCGCGCTCTGTGCGGCACATTACTGCCCATTTAATACTGCCCATTCAGTCCCGCAAGCTTTCCCTTTGAAGTGGTGGAAAGCAGCTAGAACTTGACGAATATAGACGGAAAGGAAAACGGGACACGTCGCTGACTGTATTTCGCATACTCCCTTGGCATGCGTTCTGCCACTCCGTTGGCCTGCGATCGACCGCGCTCTTTCGTTCCTGTGCTTCAAAGGACCGCGACTCACCGGCAATATCAGCGTTGGCCATTGCGATAACGTTTTTCTTTTGTTGTGTGTGTCAACAAAGGTTTTACATTCAGCTACAAAGCCACAGTTCTTCACTTCACTTCATTTGAAAAGCTTTGAGCGACTCGCAAAATGTCACAGAATGGCAAACAAAGCAGCACAGCGCAAAAATGCACGGAGATCATGACGGAGATTCATTTTTTCTATGCGCCCCAGTACGGATCAGCTGATTCCTTGACATCCTCGCGCATGCGATCAGTCGCATTCGAGCTTGCGCGCAAGTGTTGTGTGAGCGTTGCCACATCTTGCTCAAATAGTCTCAGTACATATAAGTCACACGCTAAACCGAAAACACGTCGGTTACCTACCCACAGGAGATAAACTACGCAATGCTGTCGACGCCGCCTACACAAAATCCGCCTGGCTAGCGGTCCGCCATGTTACAATTAATCCCAGCATGCTTCGCTAGCCGGACGCGGAAACGCCACAGTAGCCCGTTGCCAGATTACAACCCATCGCTTTCGCCGTTTTTAGTAAGCGAAAACTCAGCTGGCAACCTTCAAATCGTTGTATCATGTCTGCCACTGTGTGTCGTACGGTTCCAATGCATTGGCTCAGCGGCGGGCTTTCCCTCTAGAGTCAGTATATTATCTCTATGTATACGGCGCCCCTCCGGTGTCTGCTAAAGTTATCCGCCGCGGTGGCTCAGTGGCTAAGGCGTTGCGCTGTTGAGCTCGAGGTCGCGGGTTCGATTCCCGGCAGCGGCGGCCGCTTTTCCGATGGAGGCGAAAAGCAAAAACGCCCGTGTGTACGAGATTTCGGCGCACGTTAAAGATCGGTGGTCAAAATTAATCCGGAGCCCTCCACTACGGCGCGCCTCATCGCCTGCGTTGCGTCGGCGCGTTAAACCCTAGAATCAATAAAATCTGCTAAGTTGGTTCCAGTACTGATAAAATAAAGTTTGAGTTCGGCGTCCGTGTTGTGCACCGTAAAAATATATGTTTTTTTTTCATGATATTCAGAAGACGAGAAGCCGGCAGCACAAATGATATGAGCAGTGGTTGAGGGTGATGTGCTCTGTTTACAAGATGTCGCCATCATAGCATTTAGGTGAGCCAAGCCACGCACCGAGCAGACAGCTTTGTCTCGTGAGATTACCTTGGGGGGGAATTTTGAGGCATCCTTCTGTAGTTTGACAGGGCAGATATGCCGCGAATGGTTTAGAGATTTGAATTCAACAGCCCGCTAGGCCACGCTTGCCGAAGACTTTGCCTGCAAATTTTCTTTCGTACTAAAGTTCGTTAGGAAGCGAGGAAAGGCAGCGCAAAAAACGAGCAGAATGCGTGCCCTTATCAAAAAAGCTTCAGTTTGGCAGAAACGGGACCAATACAGAAGCGCTCGTCTGTTGTTTTTCGGGGGTGACAAGCGCGTTTTCAAATATTTTATTTAGCATGCAGTGTATATAAGTGAATATTCAGGGAAATCAAAAAAATTTTTCTGCGCCTGACAGTTTTTAGTGCCAAACCGAGGCTTGAGTGATCCCAAATACGAAATCGCTAATGTTTAGCTCGATTCCTTGATGATCAGATGGTGTCAGTGAGGCCTTTGAACCGAATTATTTCCTTATGATGACTTAAAAACCCTTAAGAAAAGATTAGCAAAAAATTTAAATTTCGCCGGGTCTCTAAACATTTCTACATCATTCGAAGAATTGCTCTTGACATTGCATCACAATACAGGTCGTGCTGAATGGCCATCCTGTCGCTACTATACACCTAGACGTGTAGAGAGGCATTAAAAAAAATGCGAGCGCCGTGGAGCGCCTTCACAGCACAAAGTGTTATAGTTGGGTGATGGTGTCCCTTGTAAGCTCATATATAATTTCAGCCAAAAACTTGAATTAGCATTCATCGCGGTTGTTTTTAGAAATACCACCGAGAAAAATTATGCTGGGTTCCTTATGGAACGGTTACACAAAGGTTGGGAAGAAACATCAGTCTGCTGTTGTTCATGGAAGCTTTATTTTTTGTTTTGTAGTCGTGGCGTCTTTTCTTCCTGTTATTTCATGGAAATTCTTTTTATTATACCTGCAGTGGTCGCTGTGATGTGCAACAGTGTTTTGTTTGTACACCAGGCTGCGTTGACGGCGTGCTCATTTGAGTATTACTGTTTAGTCGATGCGGTTCTGTATCTGGTGTTTCTAAAGCTGTGCCAAATATTATTGAGATTCGTTAAAATACTCGTAAATAAGTTCCCACGTGTAACATATACGCAGAGGTAAGGCCGGCTGAAGAGTTACCCGCTGAGGACTGAACGAGAAGCAAAGATCCTAGTACGACTATGAAGGTACCTTCGAGTCCGCATGGTGCCCCGGCAGGCCAGACAACAGCAGCATATCTGTCGTGGCGCCACCCGACGTCGTGACATTTACGAGAAGGCTCGGTTCTTCCCGATTAGAAGAATTGGCGAAGACAAACGCCACGGCGTTCTGTATCTCCGCTAAAAATCGGGTAACGTTCGCTATGTCCACTGCGGTCACTGCGTCACTGCCTGCAAGGAGTGCATGCAAAGGATACAAAACACACATCCAAAGAAGTGCTGTGGGCTTTTCCTATTTTCCGGGTGAGGAAATGCTTGAATATCATTTTGGAAGTAGATGCTTCTAAGACAACTTAAATCGCAAATGAACATAAATTTGACAAAAACAGTTCCTTTATCTTTGAGCACATGCCGTTCCGTTTCTTTGCCTAATTATTTGTTTAGTGGGTCTTCCCTACAGCGGCTGACTGAATATAAGTACCCAGGCGTCACCTTCACACCTACCAAAGCATACTGAATATGCATGCAACAAAGCAAAAAAAAAATTGGCTACCAAAATTGTTCATTGCGCGAAGTTCCAGTGGAACAAAGTGCAAACATATAAATCGCTCACCCGACTCATTCTCGAATACGCCTGCCCCATCTGCACCATACGCCTGCACCATGAAACACCTGAACGTACCACGCTTGCATCAGCTCCAAAGAAATCAATTTGTGTAGTTTCCCGCCGTTTCTACTGGAGCTTTTAACCTTGATCCCACCTTGCTGCACTAGACTTACATCCCCTTCTCGAACGCTGTGATCGCTAATGTCGCAAACTTTGCATATTCTTACGAGTACTACGTGCTACTAATTAAAGAACAGGTGTTTTCAACTGATATCTACTAGAAATATCCACAAACTCATCTTTGCACCTTTTCAACCACATACGAATCTATTAAACTACAGCTTCTTCCCCCTTACAATTGAAAAATGGAATTTACTACCAGGTAAATTTAGGTCATCGCCTTTAGAATTTTTTTTTCATAATTTAAAGTGATTGCATTGTGTGAATATTTGTATATATTATTGAGTATTTTTGCATATTATATTACCTGCTGTATCTAGACTTCCGGGAAACATACGTAAGCGTTTTTGCATACTGTTACGAATCGGCCAGCAACACGTGTTCTCCCGCATCAGCGACCACGTGGGAATCGACCATGTGCGCCCGCGTGTACTTCGTACTTCCGGTCTCGCCATGCCGGGTCAGTCACCTCGCTTTGCCACGTGCTACCGGCGGCTGCCAGCGCCACACCCTTCAGGCACCTGCGCGTCGGAGAGTCCCGCCCTGACCTACCCGGCTTAGACGTTTCGCTATCAGCGCGATCAGAGTTGATAGCGCGACCCCGGCACCTTTCAAGGACACTCTCCCCCCTCTCTCGGACGCCACGAGGGGCGAAGATGACTCGCGATCTTGGAAAGACTGTGCGTGTGTGTGTCTGTGATTTCGTGGCGTGTTACTCTTGGGGGCGTTTTTTGGGTATAAAAGAAGCAGCACAAACGCTGATATTCATTCCTGTCTGAGCAGCGAATCCATGCGGTCGCTCTGCTCGTGTCCTGTATTGTAACCTCGCCCGTCGGGGCATTGTATGTTTTTTTGGCTTCGGCTCACCTCTCGCTATGAAGTAAACAGTTACGTTATCCTACTGCTCTGGACTTCTTCACGGCTGCAACACCGGCTGGCCGCTCGCTTCATACACGCTACCCATCGTATGTTGGAGGCCACGGAGAAAGGATCGGGTGCCCCCGCTCGGTCGCAACAATACCCACTCCTGTGATAGCCCGATTGGACTGCGCTATGTAAACAAAGGAGGACGCGAAGGTCCCTGTCCCATGTCGCATGCCATGCCTGATATCGGAGACCCATGTCGCACCCACACATATGCGCAGGATCGTGGTGTAAGCGGCGTCTGGGCATAAGCTGTGCCCTGAGTACGAGTTAGGTGCTAGTGCTAGTGAGGCTGACGACGTTCGGTGATCAGCAAGTCCACCTACGGTGGGTCGGGATTATAAACTGGATGTGTGAAAAACAGTGGACTAACAAGTGGCACCCGTGGTGGGTGAGGTTGAGAGTGCCCGTTGCGCCCTGCACTGGAGACTGAGTGATGATTTTGATGATCAGATAGCCGGAGTGTTGATAGCGTTACTCAACTCGTGTGTGACGTAGAGGGCCAGTAATGGCCCCAAGGGTGTCCCGGTATAGCACATCAAGCTCTTAAATTTAGTGCTCAGTTGGAAACACTTTGCGCCGTACGTGGCCTTGGAGACAGGCACGGTCTGTATCAGCGGCCTGGAAATCGGCTTGGATGGTCCACCCACGCAGTTCAATACCCGGCGTGTAGCGTGCAACACGCGGCGCCATTATGGCCACAGCTGCCGGACACATTCAGTGATGCCTCTGACCCGACGGTCCGACGCAGCACAGGCAGGTTCACCAGGCATGGTCAAATGGACCCGTCTCACAAGCCAAAATCAGAAGCTTTTTGGTAAACACTGACGGAAAAAAAAATATCTTGCTGAAGTGGTGGAACTCGTGAGCTTGTATAACCGGAAGTTGCTCGTAAACTGAGGATTGCGGACGTCGAAGTCATCGTCTTACCTTCAAAAAGGTTCAAAGCCAGCTGGGGCAAGCCGCTGATTTCTGCCACAAGGCTCTCGCATCTCGCCTGCGTGTTTGGCTGGAAAATAAATAGAGGAGCTTTTATCTTCAGAGCGGAAGTCACTGATGTCAGTATTTCCTGTATTTCTAAACATCCATATTCCGAACAGATGTAGCCTCCTTGACTTTTGTCTGCTTCAGTGAAAACTGCTGATATGTGCGGCTAGCTATGACATCAGTAATCCTGACATCGAAAGGGGATCCAGTATGCAGAACGAACAGGCAGAGCTATTGTGTCCGTTGGCATCAATGAGATTCATTCTGATTGCAACTTCTGGAAATATTTTTCTGCGCCCGACCAAAAAATGCCCTCTGAAGCGAGGTTTCACGCTACTGAGCCGAGACAACTTGCCAAGTCTATGAATTATACATTTCAGTTGCATATGTATCGCGATTTCGGTGTTTTAATTGATATTTAGGAGCCAAGCAAAGTAAAATACTCTGTTGCGCTAAGATTGCCAAGCGCTGACGTGGATACTGAGCAAGACAAGGGAGGGGTCTTCTGTTTCCAGGTTGCTACTGTTGAAATAAATTGTAATACGAGCAGCGGGGAGCGTGGCTTCTCGTGCATGCGGCGCATCATGACGCCGGGTCGCGTAAGCGTGCAAGGAATCAGTTACGAAAGTTATGCGCAAACATCGTGCGCAAAGATCATCGTTCGGAGTGTCGGCCACCACCATGTTCCGCGCCCGTTCACGCTACGGTCATCTACATTCACCGCCAAAAGGAAAGCGACCAGTGTCGCTTGCGCAGGCACAGTCGTCAACGTCCCAGAACACTTTGTTTTACCGGGCCCACAAGGAAAGAAAAAAATAGAAAGAGAGGGCACTCGGATAAATCTGGCCCCAGGAATTGCGTCATGCTAACGTGAAAGCCGATAGGCTGTATTCACTTGCGTGGCGCGCATGTCGGCAACCATGTTTGTTGCCTTAACAACGGGGACGCGCGGGATCGGGCATTGCGGCGCATTGCGTCCCGGCGTGCTCAAAAGCGTAACTTCGACGTTAACAGTGTGTCTACGCCGGACGACTTCGTGGAAGCAGAAACAGCTGTGCTGCTAAAAGGCATTCAGCCTGGGCGCGACCTGAAATGTGCTGAAATCCTTGGCAGGGAAAAGAAAAGAGGAAGGAAGCATACATACCAACCTCTTATCTAGATTGCAGACGTTTGATTTCGCCTGCTCAGAGCGTATATATCCTGTCGACTTTTTTGCGCATTTAAGTTCTGTTGAGCGCTCGGGAAAAAGGGACTCCGTTGAAAAAAACCTCAGAATGATAACAGATCAGTCCAACCTCAAACTGAAATGGCCAGTCACCAGAGGAGACTGCAGAACCACAACGCCCAAGGCACCATAATTCAATTCAGAGGTGCCCGTCGGCGTTATCGCCACTTGGCCCCTACCGCATAACTAGGTGCATGGGAAATATACCGGCCTGGCCCAATTGGCCTTTATTCGGAAGACAGCGTTTTGGAAATATTCACCATTAATGGTAAGTGAAAAAAACATACAAAAGGGGAGGAAAGAGACAGGGCAGAGCTGCGCCCCAACCTAGGCCAATTTTTGAAAAAAAAAAAGCCAGCCTACATTTATATTTCAGTCTCCAACGTGGCGCTAAATCATAACGAAACACATTTACTGGCATGTCTGTGCAAGCGGCATATATTTATCAAGAGGGTTACAAAGGATGTCGTTAAATAGGCAGATTCTCGGTCGTGCAACCCTATATGGAGAGCCTGCTGATGCAGCGAGTCGGCAGATCCTTTTATATGGAATGCCGTGATTATCTACCTAGTTTTATTTTGATTTTTTTCTCTGATCATTAACGATGCGTATTCGTCAGGTCTCCCATCTCACAGTCCTTCTGGGCGTTTTGGGAAGTTAATTCGGCTGCTTCAGAAATTGCACGTTTGTCAAGGCCAACTAGAAATTGATTTGTTAAACAGTTGTTCTTTGACTATCCAGCGAACAGTAATTTCTGTCCAAACAATTATTATTACCGATTAGAAATTGTCGATGGACATTGTCGAAGCATACATTTAGCAAGGTCACTTGTATGAAAGTGTTTTCGGTGTTTCTCTTATTTACACATGTGGACTGGTGAAATGAAACAGCCAATCAAATTAATCTGCAAGCATTGCGGTCATTAGCTCTAGCAATTATCTGTATTTTATGTTTGATATCTGTGCACGACCGCACCTGAGACAGAGATTTCTTTGGGATTTACCTTTTTGCTTAACGTGAAGAATTCGTTGTGCGGCTGTGCTACCTTAACTTTGTGCACTTCTTTATGCCTGAAAACGTGCAATTCCTGTAGCTATTCTGTATTGTGTTCCTTCCTTGGTGTGTTACATTGATCAGTGTTTATTCTTCGGCCAGTGACCGGCAACGATTAGGGTCACTTCGAATTTTTGGTTACATTTTGTGCCTTGCAATAATATATCTTCAGTTATAAGGTGTTTGTTTTAGATGGCTGAGCTAGATGTTGAACACGCAACGGAACAGCTAGTACAAACTTCCCTTTAACAGGGCTGGAAAGAAAGCATGCCGTGAACAAGATAAGGGCGATACAATTAATAACTCCAACAAATGTATAAAAGCATCGGAATAACCTGCCGGTTCCCGACGTCGTGAGCAGTGCATATCGACTATTGAAACTACCGCGCTCAGAACCGCAACCACAAGTTGCGGGCAAGCTTTTGACCAGGAGTTTGGTGCGCTACAAATGTCCTCTTTTGTATGTCATTCTGTATCAATGCCGGACCCGCCGCCCAACGTAAGAGAAGGATGTACTGACGTGCGCTGTCTTCACTCATATAAATGCAGCGACGAAAACATGCAATGGCAGCTTGAACAGGCGGCATATGCGGCGATGGCCCAAATGAAAATTATCACGCACCGAGCGATGGTCTTCCCATAGGAAGGTTGCGCGCAAACTTCTGTAACTTTCTCACACAACGCATACGGGGCCTGTCGCCAAATTGCGCACGTTATACGCCTCGAGCGCTGCCTGTAGGGGCGATACTAAAATCCCCCTTGCGGCCCGTTTCGAAAGCAGCCGCGGGAGTCGCCGGCCCTCTCCTCACTGTCACCGCTGCTTTTGCGGCACGTTAACGACTGAGATTTACCGATTCGGTGCGTTGTAAAAACATATTTACGTGAAACAGTCATTCCGTTTGTAAATGTGGTGTTTACGAGAGTGCAAATGTTTCTGACGCGGTCTTAGTGTGGCACATTCGGTCCGTACAAGCGTCAGGTGTGCGTCACAGGCCGGCGTCGCGGAACCGGCATATGCATGGAGCTGATTGTAATTCCGCGGACCTGAAATATACTAACAGTGTCTCTGTGAGCAGCGTTTCCATAAATGGTCATGCTACGGCTATTCAGTATACGATGTAAATCGGTTTTGTGTGTGTGCTTACATAATAAAGCTGAGCCCTCATACCTGACAGCAAACCAGTTACGCTTGCCAGTATCATAGCTCAGATATTGATCATAACCCAGGAAAAGCCAATGTGGGTGAAATTTCGCGAACACTATACGACAGAAGTACGATTGATAATACAAAATAATACTTGGGAATAAGCACGCGACCAAAAAAATTAATTCTGGATCGTCTTGTCCTGAGCTGACCGGCCGCATTCATTCGTCATCGGCTATGTATCCTCCGCGAGCAGCGCGGCGACGGGTTAAAGAGTAAGCCGCTACTAACCCCTTCTGTGAACTATCGTCATATGATGCAGGGAGCCTGCAGAAACTAGCACAAACTAAAATTAGAGGGGTGCTTCAAACAACACCTGTTATCCTCTGTGAACTGCCTACCGTGTGCTTCAAAAAATGCGTCCGCCAAGTGATAAGTTGAAAAACAAAAGGGAATTGAACGAGCAGCTTGTGTGTGTGATTACTAAAACGTTCGTTTGTTGATTTCGTTCCGGATTCGGATGCAACGATAGTTAAACGTCCCCCTCCCTACCCCCTACCATCCCATGCGAAATAGAAGTGCATTTCGCATCTAGTTGAATCTGGTGAGTCCTACCTGGCTTCAGTTTAGATGAACGTTTTGTCATTCCCGAAGCTGCAATGGGTTTTTTGTTCCCACACAAGCTATTCTATTTCTTCCCTACTTGCACACCATTTATTATTCCGTGGTTTCGTTAATTTTTCTTGGTTCTTGCTATAAAGCGTGAGTGTGCACGTCTTTAACGAGGCAGAGTCTTACATTATACTTAATGATTGCGCATTGCTTATATTCCCATAAAAGACACAAGTGGTTGTCAGGTGTTGGGTAATCACATTCCCGAAACATATTTTTAACGACGTATATATTCGAAGCGAAGCCGCATTCGTTATTCGCGCTGCAAGACGAAACCAACCTCTCATTGTGCCAGTATCAGGGCTAAACGAGGCGACAATAGAATTTACTTGTGCCTGACGTATTTGGGGGTGACAGCGGTGATACCATGCTGCGGTCGGTGAAGCACGTAGGAACGGTCACGAAGCGTGCCGAACCGCACGGCTGTATAGCTTCTGTTGGCGTTCGGGAACTCTACGAAGAAGCAGCTGCTTTTGAAGTGACCTAAACGTACTATTTGCTTAGAGACGTGACCATAAAAAGTTGTTTAGGGCGCGGGGAGGCAAAAAGGAGCGAAAGCGAGCCAAACCACAGCATGAGCCCATATCAGCCGCGCAGCGCTCCTCCCGTAGACGCTGCGCAAAAGCGGCGGCAAGCGGCGCAGCCATCGCGAAGCTCAAGGCTTATAGTGAACGCCACCAGCCAGCTCCGTTGTTTTATTAAATCGAAGCTCGCTATGCCTCACTGGTGGCGTCGTCGATGTCCGAGCTAAGCGCACTGCTGAAAAGCCGACATTCAAAATCGAGCGCCTCAAAAAAAAAAAAAAAAGTGGTTCATTTCTTTATCATAGGAATTGGTAAAACACGAAAGTGAAATGTACAACGAAATCTGCAGCTGAGCATGATTTGCGGGTCGGAGGCTGTCTTGTGGGTGTGCTTGGAGAGTAACGTCCTGCTGGCGGGTCGCTTCGGCAAAGGCGTACTGGCGTCATTTCCGTGACGGATATGACGTCAGTGAAATATTGGTGTATTCTGGCATAAAGCACTCTCGTGTTAAAATATACGCTGTGTCTAAAGGTACGTCGGACGTACCCGCAAAATTTCTGAAAGATACGTCGGACGTACCCGCAATATTTCTTAAAGATGCCGGACGTACCTGCAAAATTTCTTAAAGATACGTCGGATGTACGCGCAAGATTTCTAAAGATACTTCGGACGTATCCACGAAACTTTTTAAAGTACGTCGGTGTATTCGGTTTCACTCGGACCTCTGAGCCACCTTAGCGAGCTTATCCGGGCGCTTCAATGTCAACTGTCACTAAAGTTCCGTCCAGAGGAAACACAACTGATGCGTGGTGACAGCAGTCTTTTTTGATTTTCACCCAACCGGCCAAACCGCTTCCGACCACTGACTGGCCAGAGTCACTGTTAGTTGTTATTCAATATTTGAGTAAAAATCAATACCGACTGCTCTCAACGCGTGAATTGTAAAACGGGCGTGAAGTCTGGCTATTAAAACACTCCAGCAACGTAAAAAAAAAACTACTACATCGTGAGATCTGAACCCGCGAATACAACATTCGTAAGTTACCTTTGCAGAACGCAGTGTCTAGAGTGCCGTCCGACGGCTCTTTAGCTAGGCCTTGCAGTGCCGTCCGACGGCGCTGCAAGCGTACGCTCCCATGCCGTCCGGCCGGTCCGGCGCTTGAGCGGCTCCTGTACAAAGCTTCCGGCACACGGCCAGCACGAAAGAAAAGAAGTTCATTATGACGCATTAACCAGCTCAACATCGGACGCTCGCGAGTGCTTATATAAACCGTTGGGTTATGTATCTCCGCGAGGAAGCGAGCCGAAACATAGGTGCAATGATATTAGCACGCCGCGCCACCTCGCAAAGCAATGAGGGGGCCTTCGCTTTTCA
The DNA here is from genome assembly GCF_048455015.1 of Haemaphysalis longicornis. NCBI lineage: Eukaryota > Metazoa > Arthropoda > Arachnida > Ixodida > Ixodidae > Haemaphysalis > Haemaphysalis longicornis. The sequence goes on along the minus strand of NW_027526214.1, from coordinate 53,256,936 downwards.
TCGCCTTGCGACGGCAAAGCCGATCATTAGTGCCTCGTCGCGCGATAGTTAATCACGGACAGTTAATCACGGCTGGATAGTTACCGGATAGTTAATCACGGATTAACCGGATAGTTAATCACGGCTGCAGAGTCACCTGACGTAGCCGGTAACGAAACGTTTACATTCGCAATGCCGAACGGCGGCGACGCGCCGCCCGGTCAAAGTTGGCCCGGCCCGCCGATAAGGCGGGCGCGCTGGCGCTGGGCCGGCAAGCAGCGTCCCCCGTGCACTTTAGTCAGTGGCTTCAGCGTACACATGTACCAATCGACAAACAGCGTGGGCCTCATCAGTGCGCAGAAACTACTTTGACTTGTAAAGCAAGTCTTAGTTGGATGCATTGCGGGACGGTAGGCTGACTTGCAGCCTTGTCGTACCTCTATCGGCGAGTAGTAAACACCCATAGAGTTTCAACGTGGAGTTCGAAGGTGCCAGAACTTCTGCGTGTGTGAAAAGAAGCGAACTTTGCGGTCTGAGTTGCAGGTTGTAGTGTGTGAAAGCAAACGTTTGTATTTTTTCTGCGATAGAAGATGTTGAAAAGTGTCCGCTTGAGTTCGTTATTTTCGACTTCGTTATTGCGTCCGATCTTGAGCTAGCTAGTGCGTCGTAAGAAACTTCTTTTCTTTCGTGTAGGTATCTTAAGACGACTGAAGCTTGAAGGCGCGGTGGTGGCCGTGTGCTGAAAGCTCCGCCGCTCAAGTTCCGGACTGGCCGGGCCAACGTAACGTTGGGCCGGACGGTACGGGAGCATACGCTTGCAGCGCCGTCGGACGGCACAGCAAGGCCCCGCTAAAGAGCCGTCGGACGGCACTCTAGACACTGCGTTTACACAACAGGAAAGGGCGTCTGATCAGCTGGTTTCATGCATGCCGGTTTTGATTGCAAAAAAAAAAAAAAAAAAAAAACCCTGTACGGAGCTTTATCATTACGTCAGACGTATCTGCAAGATTTCTTAAAGGGACAGACAACCGATTTTTGTCGAGTATATATTCTCTATCCCAAATGAAAGGGTATCGCTTAAAGCACCTTGACGAGAAACGGTTTTGCTGATAACGCCCTAGAACTTTTTAAATCGAATTTTTTTATCTACGAGCTGTATGTGTCCCTCCCAAAACTAATGCTGGCAACCATGGCATAGAGTAGCTCGGCAACATACTTTTGTCTGTATGCGAAATAAAAAACAATATTTAAAAACTTGTTCCCAGCTAAAAAAGTTTGAATCGCAGGCTTTCTTGTTCCTGTATGTGTTTTTTTAATGCAACAGTCTATTTTGCACGAATGCGCCATCTGTTGGGATAGACGATAGGTAGAATCTGGCTTCACGTTGTGGAGGCGGAAAGTTCGATGCCCCCCGGGCGCGACGTTTTTTTTTTTTTTTTTAAGCTGCCGTTGGCGTATTTGGAAACGGAAATAAAATATTTTGGCAGAACAAACGCCTCTGCCTCAGGCAGAATCGTCAAAGCTCCTTCACTGGGTCTGTTTACTGAACGCTGCCGTTGACTCTGGGCATGGAGGCTCAGTTAGCCACACTGAGAGCAACCCAGCGGCGGCGGGCGGCGTGTCTAAAAAAAATTTCAAAATAATGCTAAAAAATACATATACAATTTAACCCCATACAAATACTTGTGTTAAAAGGTTTTCAATACGTAAATAAACGTTTTAGCAGTTACAGTAGCTGCTAGGTTTGCAGGTCACGTGACAGGGACACATATTGTAGTTCCAAGTTTCGACACTACGAACCGCCACCCTTCCGTTTTCAGGAAGTTTGCTGCCAAATTAAAATTATTTCCGCCAGTTTGTTTAGACATTGCTTGTGGTTACCGGGCTATATAAAACGCTGGCTTTCATATGAGCTAGAGAACATATACGCGACAAAAATCGGTTGTCTGTCCCTTTAAAGATACGTCGGACGTACAGTGCCCAGAGTGGCTCGAAAGCGGCGTTGCTCGAAACTAGCGTGGTTATCTCGAACCATCGACGGCAAAACGATCACGCGTTTGTTGTATAAGCCAATAATCTAACGATGCCTAAGCTGACGGAGAATGTATTTTTTCCCCTCGTGTTCTCTAGTTGGACCTTATTTGAAGGGGCGGTTAGAGCCTTCGCTGAGGTCAGAGATCGAATGCGGACCACGGGTTCTCGCAAGAGGGAAACAAAATCATCTGCGACGCGAGTATTTCTTCCTTTTTCCCCCCTCATATGTTTCTGTTTTAAAGGGACACTGAAGTGATATGTAAACATTGCGGGATTACTTGCGCAAATTGTAGTCCGGAGTCCCCAGGCCATGTTACGACCACTCTGGGCGCGTTTACGCGATTTCATTGAGTAGAAAAATTAATTCAGAAATGCTGTCCTCCTCTCTTTACGCTCGCCCATTTTCTGCGGCGTTTTCATGTGACGTCGCGAGGAGCCGAGCTCGCGATTGGCTGCGCTACTGCACGGCTCCCCGGCCTTCAGACAGAGTCAGTCGGCCCAGCCTTTCGTCCGCCGGCCGCCGACGGGTCGTCGCAATTCGTTCGCTCAGTTGAAACGAAGCCAGGACACATTTGTGAATGGAAGAATGGGCCTTTCTTTACTTGGTTAGTTTGTACACTGTATCTAGCTCCAAGTCAAGGTCGCTTCACACAAGCGCTGCACAAGCGCACATGCGACGCTTCGCTGACTGGTACGCCAGTAGGAAAATATAAGGCCTCTTGAAGGTGGAGAAGAGTCAGCGAAGTCAATATAGGTACTAAGGAAATAAAATCAACTGATATTTTTAGCGTACAGCGTAAAAATAGGGTGCGGGAAGCACTTTTTTGCGCTGGGCGAACAAGCACAGCGGTCAGCAGCACGACTACGCATCTGCGAACGCTTTTCCGTCTACGAAATGCAATTGCTAGACGTGAGCTATTGTGAAAACTCGGGGGACGCTTACTGCACAAGCGCAATACAACAAATAGTCACCTAAGCTGCTTGAAATGCTAAAACTAAATAAAAGTGTAAACTTGTTGTACAATATATACTTTATATTACGATGGTCGGCGGAGCCCGTTCCGTGGCCGACTGGTCTGGGGTCGCAATGCTCCAGATTGACTTGGAGAAGGCTTTCGATCGTGTGCCGCACGAAATCTTATTTCAAATTTTGGAGTACATTAATGTCGGCAAAGTTATTCGAAATGGAGTGCATATGGCGTACAGTGAATGCACAACCCGTCTTATAGTTAATAAGGCAGTTGGAAAAAGAATTCAGGTGCAACGATCGGTGAGGCAAGGATGCCCGATATCCCCACTCCTTTTCTGCATATATATTGAGACGTTTTGCTTAAGTGTCATTAAAAGCAGTAACATTCAAGGTTTTCGGTTGCAAATGACAGAAGTTCGACTACTAGCGTACGCAGATGACATTGCAGTATTCTGCACTACTAAAGAAAGCATTCTCGAGGTAGTAAAAACCGTGAAACACTTTTGCTTAGCTAGCGGTAGTGCAGTAAACTGGTCTAAATGGTTAGGCTTTTGGCATGGCGAATGGCAGTCCACGCCAAGCGTTTTCGCCAACATCCAGTGGGTCACGAGTCCTGTTAAGCACCTGGGGGTGCCACTAGACAGTTATCAAGACAGTGACCCTTACTGGGCCAAGCAACTCAAGGAACTTCGAGAAAAGACAGAGAAGTGGAAAGGGTGGGGTTTATCAATGGTTGCGAGAGCCACAGTTTGCAATTTGTTTTTTATAAGCAAGCTGTGGTATGTAATGCAAGTTTTGCATTGTTCAAGGGCTAATATTCAGAAACTTCATCGTGTGTTCGCCGTGTACATCTGGAGTTCATCATGGGAAAGAACGAACAGAACGAACCTCTTTCGGAAAGTGCGTGAAGGCGGACTTGGTTTATCGCACTTATTTTTAAGGCAAGTGGTCAATAGATTTCTGTTTCTTCGTGATGTTGAAGACGCGTTTCTTAGGACGGTTTGTCAGCTGCGACTTGGAAGACTTTTGCCTAAATTTCTTGTGAGCTCTGAGTACATGAGGGGAACTGTACGTGGATTTTTTAAGGAGGTGGTGTGGTCCTACCGTTTTCTTTCTGTGCGTTTTTCTTTAGAGTACTTAAGCGGGGTGAGTCGGAAGAAACTGTACAAAGATATTGTCGAGAGTGAATTGTCAGTGCCAATATAACGCAGCAAGTGTAATCTAAGGCCTGAGAGAGATGTACTTAAGCGAGTGAAAAGAATGACGGTCCCAGGTGGAGTGAAATCTTTCTTTTTTAAACTCCATACTGGAACACTGGAAGTAAAGACCTGGATGGAGGAAAAGGGATGGTTTGTGCCATGGGGTGTGGACTGTTTTCTGTGTCGAAAGCCAGAAACAATTGAGCACGTGTTCTTGGACTGTTGGGGAGCGGCGTTCTTTTGGGACATCCTACAGCGAACACTCAAAAAAGATTTGCCTATCGATGCTTACGGTATTAGGTTTTTGAATGTTGAAAATGAGGACGGTGTGCCGCTTGACACAATTATGCTGTATGGACTACATAGCATCTGGAGAAACAGGATGGCGGTACGCTACTCCGACCCAGATGCCAGGCTTATCAGACACTACTTCAAAGAGTCAAAAGGTTCTTTTGTACAGATACAAAAACTTCAGCCCTCTAAACCAGAGTGGCTACCCACAATTGCAGCATTGTTGGTAATGAAAGAATATGGAAATCACCCCGCTTGCCCAAAAAGGGCTACAGTTCTAGTGTTTGTATTGAGTATTGAGTGTACAGATTATCAGTTACGTGTGTCTTGGTTTTGTCATCCTGTCAAAGAAGGCAATAAAAAAAAAAGTGGCCGACTGGTCTGGGGCGCTGGGTAAGTTGCCGCAAGTGTCTTTCAAGTCATGAGTTCGAGTCCCCGCGGGTACGTGCTTTTTTTTTATATAAGTTAACTTTTTTGTTTTTCGCCAATGTTTTCTATACTGCGTTCACCTTTTTTTGGGGCCGCAACGTTCATTGCTCCACGAACTAGTCCACAGAACTCGCGCAGGCTGGCACTGGCGCGCTAGCGCGTTCTCGTTAGCGTGCTGTTGCCATAAGCACCGACTGCTTGCGGGCAGTGGGCACAGGCCAGAATGAACAGACCCTTGGCCTGGTGCGAACACGCTTTTTACGGTACAGGCATGAGTGAGGCAAGCTCCAAATATGGGGGAAAAGCGCATGACATTTGGGCGTCTGCGGGTACGCGGAGGGCGTCCGTGCACTGCGTAGGCCTCGGCTAGTGAATGCTACGATTCCAAGCCGTCATGGGAGGCTTATCTTTATGCATTTTTACAGCTGACAACATGGAAGAAGCGCGGTACGATGATTACTGAGTTATTGAGAATGCCCATCCAACAACGCCACCAGTTGTGTTTTACAGAACCGAAACCGAAACCGAAACTTGTTTGGTTGCTCACCTTGGGCATCGTCCAATCACGGTGCCCGCTCCTCCCAACGTCACAGCTTTAGTTGGTGCGGCCGCCGCAAACCGCGCATGGTAGTTTTTCTTCTTTCGCGCTTTGTAAAATAATTACCGATTTTTCAAACGGATAAACGATGAAAAGTGTGCTAATTTGAGCCAGTCTACGCAGTCCAAGCAAAAACGGGAGCTTGACAAATCCACTTCAGTGTCCCTTTAAAGGAGCACTGACACGAAAATTTTATGTTACACTTTTATTGCTTTTATCGGTGCTTAATGGTCTGGCCAACCTGAAACAGCACTTCAATTACTTCAGCGCGCGACAGTTAATTACATTGAACGGCCTGAAAATCGTTTGTTTCAAATTCCCGCGCTTTCATCCCGAACGGCGCATATGACAGACTCCCTGCCTGACCTCACCGCTTTGTGCGGATGTCACCGGCACCCGCTTGAGAGGGTGGTGCGCCCGCTCGCCGCTAGTGGGGCCGCGCGCGTGAAGTGACGTCACGAGTTTTTGACGAGCGCTGTCGCGTCACTTCTTTTTCCTATCCTGGAGTGATGTCACGCTGATGTCCATTTGCTGAGTGCCGCTCCGCGCGCTGCTCCGTCGGCGCGATAAATGAGATCCAATTGAACTATGTTCTTCGCATCGCAGGCCGCTCATATTTCAGCCAGGGTATTCTGTTGAGTGAAGGAAGCGAACTTTGCAATAATATTAACGCCGAAAATTGGTGTCAGTGCTCCTTTAAAGCGTGCTTTAAAGCCCTAACCACATGGACGCAAAATCTCGCGTCGCGCGAGCGTCGGCGTCGTTCGGCGTCAACGGCCGGGCCCGCGGAGAGGGCGAGTAACCGCATGAGACCGGCGAAGTCGCGCGCCAGTCGCTGCGTCGGTGGGCGTTGCTGGACACGTATGCCATCCTGTTGAAGTCGTTTATGAGCAGTTATTGTCGCTTCTTGAACTGCAATTATCAAGACCTTAGCTTTAGCAAAAAAAAAAAAAAAACAATCACTTGGCGTTTTTTTATTCATTGCGAAGTATATTAGCGGAAATGCTGCGAAATGTATCTCAAGCCATCACGGTCAAATCAGAACAAAATAAGATAGAATGATAAACGAAGACGCACCTCGCACAACTGCTTTACTTGCTACTTGATTTAACCTTCATGTTGCGTACCGACTGCACGTTTATGAATTCAAATTGTAAGCAACACAAATTTCAGCGCTGCCTTGATACTGAGGTTACCGTCGAACGTCATTTGTAGGTTGAAACGCAAGGTACTCTGACACCCTGTCTGTACCCTGTAAAAACAAAATTAACAAACCCTCGCCAAAAAAAATAAAAAAAATAAAAAACACCGGGGCTTTGCCAGGATTCGAAGTCCGGCTCTCTACCGCTCGACCACGCTAGGATTTTTTTTGAAACAATAACTTTATTTACACATAAATATACACGTTATGCCGAGTGTTACACACGGTTCAGGAGCAGCTCTGACAGCGGATGTGTCGGTTACATGTTTTGAGTGGTGAGATGACAACGAACGTAAAACCAGGAGAAGAAAAAAAAAGGGCAAAGAGACACGAAACAAATAAGAAGGACAATGAGAACAGCAACACAGGCTCCACAAAAACAAAGGTTGCAGAAATTGTGTGCGTCCTATTGGCTGGCGTTATCTCTCTTGTACCTCAGAGGAGGAGATGGTCAACGTAGATACGCTGGCCCGGTAAACGAGAGCTCCCTCATTTAACTCACACAAACCTATCGCAGATCCCCGATCTCCCCGATGAAAGCCGTACAAGCCACAAATGGATGAGCGCTTGCGAACAGAAATAGCTTGCAATTTGTCTCAAGGCAACCAATTACCGTAAGTTAAAAGAAATTGATTGTTTTCTGCTGAAAGGAACGACCCCAAACCACGCGAAGACGGACGCTGCCGCCCGCTTTCCGATGCTCTCTCGTGCTGCGCCGACGCCGATATCTGGCGAGCGTAGACATCGGCGTCGCCCGGGCGTCAGCTCGCGTCGCCATGCATTTCTGGCGACGCGCGTTGACGCGCGTCGACGCGGGACGACGTCGACGAAAGAAAACGCTGAAAGTACGCTGCATGTGGTTGGGCCGAGTGAAAACGAATACACCGACGAAATTAAAAACGTTTCGCGGATACGTCCAAAGTATCTTTAAAAATTCTTGCGGGTACGTCCGACGTATCTTTAAGAAATCTCGCGGGTACGTCCGACGTATCTTCAAAAAACTTTGCTTGTACGTCCAACGTATCTTTCAGACATTTTTCGGGTACGTCCGAAGTATATTTAAGACATACTGCGGGTACGTCCGACGTACGTTTAGACACAGCGTAAAATATAAAACTCGAAAACGAACAACCCCAAGTATAACGTACTCTTTAGTACTAAAGGTTGCTTCCCGCAACAAGACCCCGTGTGCAGGGGTGCACCCTTTACAGGCCGCTTCCTTCCTTGCAATGGCGTCACTTCCGTGGCGGATATGACGTTACCGAAATCGTGGTGTATACGGGAATAAAACTTTTCTGTGTTGAAAAAAAAAGTTCCCGCGGTTGAAATCAAATCTGGCTAGCTGGCGTCATGAAGCCGCCGTCTACCCGATTGCGCTATTCTGGAACGGTTGAAGCAGTTTGGATTTTGGACTCTGACTCAAGCTGCAGGGGGAAAAGCTTCGCGTTTTAAGGGGATGTACAGTGCAACGGGAGGCGAAGGACGCTAAGGACATACAAGGACAAAGCGCTAAGTGCCTACTACTAATTTACTAAAAAGAGCGCTGATTTTGAACATCGACGCACATAAAAACAAGCAAGCCAAGCGACACACAAAAAGCGAGGAAATGCAAATTTGATACACCATGACACGTTGTTATCGTCCGCTTCTCGCGACAAGGGCTTGAAATCCGCGGTCTCTTTTAGCGATAAAGCAATCGATGCTTGGCGGATGCATCTGTGTCCGGCTCTGGAAATTTCGAGCGCTTACATAATTTCTCTTATTGCTTGGTTCTTTTAGCAATATCTTGCAGTTTGAGAACAAAGGCACGCATTCACGATCAGGACAATGCCGCCAAATGTGGTCGTGATTCTGCCGTACGTTATTGTTGTGTTCTATTTATCTGCAGATTAGGCATCGGCCTGTTTGGCCCATGGATTCCTTGCCACACCGAGTCGGAATGGAGTGCACCATACCTTCTTCGCATTGTACAAACATGTTTTCTGGCTTTATCGAACATACTTTCGGTTTTGGGGCAACGGGGTTCGTCTGTTTGTAAAGGGCGCGATAGCTCCTTTGGCGCAGAAAACAAAGCGTCGACCTTGGCGCGCCTTCCCATTTTTAAAGATTGTGAGAGATTCTGTGCAAATATAGGTATAGTGATGATGATTCTTCAGCTCGGTGAAAAAAATTCGGATGCGAGGTGTTGGCGGTCGGCTCTTACCTCCCTCATACGGCCGCCTGAAGCACCCGGATGGATTGTGCCACTGACCGCCCTCAGGATGGGTTCTTTGGGTTCGAGAAGGTAGAGCAGCGCGTGCCACGCTAGAACACGGCGTCTTGCGAGCCGATCCCTCCCAGCCTGCGACATGTGGGCCAAAAGCGCCAGGGATCCGCGGTCGGCGTCCACTGCCCTGTACTCGGTGCGGCTGTAGGTGACCAGAAGCCGCCGCCATTGGTCTGCGACGTAATTGGTCCATTAGTAAATAGTGTGGGATCATTTTAAGAAAGCTTCTGGCGTCATATACGGCGGGTCTGTGTAAGATGAAGTCTTCACGGCGATGTTGGTGCGGTTGTATGTATATTATAATATGTATGTATGTATATTAAGACGACGGTGGTGATGTGAAAGGCTACTGCTGCTTCTTTATGACTTAAAATAGTCAAGATGCTGGCAAATGACTGGTATAGTATTCCGCCGTTATAGCCTCGCCACTTAGCTTGCATTTTCATTGGCTTATCAGTTTTCTGCTTGCGCTGCGTAGGGAAACTCCTCGGCTGAGCGGAGAGATCCTCTCTGCCTGATTTTCTCGGAGGGAAAACACCACGCCGGCAGGCGAATTTCGCTACAGCGAAACTTGGGAAACCCTGTACTCGTATGACGCAATAACGCTAGCAAGCCATCAGCGTTGGGTGGACGTTCATAAAAAGGGTCTGGAGACCAAGGAAATCAGTAAACTCTGCACTTAAGACGGTAGCGTTCACGCTTCACATAGTAAAACCGGAAGCACAAAAAATTGGCCCGTGATGTTCCATAAAGAGACTTCTGTAAAACCTAGTCTTCTGCACTGCGCTGACCAACTTCAAACCGTAAGTGTGCCCTCGGATCCCTCTCACACGAACAGGTAGCATAGGTTCAGATCCATTGCGGAAGCTAAGTGTGCTGCCGGAAATTCCAACGTCAAAACTTCGTAAGAAAGGATAGTGCAAGTGCTCTTTATATATTCATGGCTCTACATCCCCGAGAACAATTCTATAAGCAGACAAGTCCTGGGATACAATTCATAATTTAAAATACGTGTGCCCGAAGTAAATGATGTCTTCAGCCTACCTTCATTGACACTGGTGTGGTGCGATAGGTCCGTCATGTTCATTCGTACTTGCCCTGTTCCTTGTGCGGTCTTGTTCAAAATATCTGTAACTAAAGGAAATACAGAAACACGTGAGTTAGGTAATGGAAAAACGAAAAAAGCGAGGATATTTTCATTATGTTTATTCCGATTTCTTCGTAATACTGTTCTTGATTTAGACACAGTCGCGTCATGTCAACAGAGGTTATGGTTGAGTAGTAGTGTTATTCAACACATCAGAGATCGTATTAGAGGACCGTAACTGTCAATTATTACACGTTCACGTCTCCCCAATTCAAGAGCCGTTTTAAAATATTTAAAAAGTATTTCAGTTCTCTGCACCTAAGAGTCAGTTTTGAAATTACTTGAACACAAGTGACGCTACAATGCACCATAAAAAAAGGTATATTGGATATAATCAGGCATACTCTATTATAGTTTGGAACTTCTTTCACACTTACAAAGAAGTAGTAAAAAAATAGAGAGTTTTAGCAGTCCGTCTGTTCCGTCGTGTACGTTTTACCGTGATTACCGGGACCCGGCTGCGCATGCGCGCGCGGAGGGGCAAGGAGGCTCACCCCACCGTGGTGAATGCACGGACATGGCGAAGGCCCGCCCGCGGAACTAATCCCCATACCGCGGCGAATGCGCAAGTGCCCAGACGGGTCCCCGGCGACACGGTAAATACGTTGGTGTAGCCCGAAATAACCCATTCCCGGTTGAACCCGCCCCGTTTGAACCCATTCCCAAAACGGCCTTCCCGGTTCAGTCCACTCGCAAAACGCTCTTCCCATTTAAACCCATACCGTTGCAATCAATGCGATTTTCCGGAAATATGCGTTGCCGTTTTTGAAAGTGTTCCCTAAAATGTGCATCCAAGGAACGGGCCATGCAATACTGTAAAAACGTCTACGCAGCAATTTTCTGTAAGTAAGCATGCCGGCGATATTTCCGGCGGATAAAAGTTTGCGATTGCCTGAGGCCAATACTGTGCTCATGAAGCTTTTTAAGGAAGGAAATGGTTGCGCATTTTTCGTTCGTCTTGCTTTTTTACGGAATCAAAACGTTTGTTCAGTCATGGCTCCTCAGAAAAGAAAGAATCGCGCTGAAACAAAGTTATGCTCTCGAAAGACTTTTTTCCCGTACCGGTGCTCCCGGCGGCCACCACGGCGAACTAACCAGTCAGGCCCGGGAAGATTTTGCTGTCAAAAAGCTTGTGAACGGAATATCCTGCATCGGTGTTGAGTCAAATCCCGCAAGTTGCGCGTTTTTTTAATAATCAAGAAGCGGAACCCGAGTGGAAATGAAACTACTGAAAGGGCCATTTGACGAAACTGCGTGCATTGCATGTGATGCACGTCTGTTCTGGCATTTCAAAGAAAATACCTCAAGCCAGCAGCTGGTTCAGCCAAAAATGTTTGAGATGGACTACCCAAAGGGTATGCATTATATTTACTTTTCCAAGTACTGCGCGGCCACCTGTGAATTATCCGTAAAAAGTACGCGGAACGCCTTGGTAAAAATATGTGCGAATCATTTCCTCCGGGAGGAAATTTCATCTTTAGACTTCAATGGCAATCCTTTTACAGACATTTGTACATAGAGTGACCATTGGCCCCGAATTAAAATGAATCGTAAATTGACTGGCTCGGCCCATACTAGTTACCGCTTTCACAAAACACGCTTGTTATTAGTTAGTTAGATTTGGTGATTAAATGTGGCGAGATCCTTTAATACATACCCCTAATAAATTATTAATTGTATTTGGTAAAAGACTCAACTTCGTTCCCGCCACGGTGCGAACGCTACAAACTGGCACCGCGCGCCGGAAGAGGTTCCCCAAACAAGGGCGGAAGAGATGGCAGTCGCTCTGGCTCTTACTTGTCGGCCACAACCTAGAATCATAATCTCAGATTCGAAACTTGGCATTCTAAATTTTGCACGAGGCAATATCTCCTCGGATGCGCTCTAAATTCTCCAACAAAATCCACCCACTATCTCTGTGGAACTCGCCTGGGCCCCTGCCCATGCAGGGCTAGAGGGGAATGAGGCGGCACACATGGCGGCCCGAGAGCTTACACACCGGGCCGGCATGAACCCCTTTCCCCACCACGGCGCCAGGTCCACCAGAGACAAGCTGATCACTTTTAACAATATCACAGAGCACTACCGTCTCTCCCGTCGCCTTTACCCACCAGCCCATGCATCTCCTCCCCAACATAAAGTACGAACCTCGAGACTCCTTCAAACGGGAGCCTTCACAACGAGATCCCGTGTCCATCCCATTGACCCGCCAGAATTCCCCTCTCCCAATTGTCCCCTTTGTGGTGCGTATGCCTCACTCACCCATTGCATGTGGGAATGCCTTCAAGACCCTTTCCCTCCAATCACCAGCAGTGAGCAGTCGGAGGAGGCTTTGGGCAGCTCTAACTTGGCATCCAAGAGCTCTTGGTTGAAGGAGCTGCTTTAGTCGCCACCAGCCCGGTGGCCACCCCGTCTCATTAACCCATCTGTTCATAATAAAGTTCTCTCTCTCTCTCTCTCTCTTTTATTTTGTTAATTTCCATGGAAAGAAGCGCATGTGCATTCGCATATAAATTAAATACTTTGAAACTCCTATGCAAGAGTCGGGACTCGAACGCACACCGCTGCGTCGTGCCCTGCGAGCAACACGCTCCATGCAGACCACCCCACCAACGCGGAAGGAGATGGAAGGGCACAGTTTCAGCTGTAATTCAAGTCGGACGTAACGCAGCAAACTACCTGTTGTTTTGTTAATTGACGCCGCGTATCGTAAAACGAACTGCTGCAATAAGGTTGTGTCGGATATTATCTCTTGTCTGTACTTTGGTTCCGCTAGCTGTTGCTTTTTTTACTGTGGAATACCTTCGACGGAACTTCAATTTATTTTCAGGTTACATCGGACGTAAGTGTATTTTTTGACTTTGGTTTACGTAGGATGTGATCTGAAACTTCGGGTTAAAGTAAAGTCGGACGCAACCTTAATTTCAAAGATGGCACGCCTCGGTCCGAGCCACCCGAGTAACTGGGTACGTTATTCCGGTATAAGACTAAATGGGAAAATACGAAACGGGACAGGCGTTTTGTATCTGGTTGAAATGGAAATGAGAAGGTCGAAATGAGAATAGGTTCAAATGTGAACAGGCGAAATGGGAAAGTACGAAACAGGAAGGTCGTTCTGCGCCGGGTCGAAACGGGAGGGAACAAGCTAGAAGGTTATAATGGGAATGAATTCAAACAGGAACCTCCCAAATACGTACACGACGGAACAGACGGACTGCTAAAACTCTTTATTGTCCCAACACGAAAACGGAGGAGAGAGTAGGGCTGTGGTATCAACCTTCTACGAAGAAAAAATTGCCCGCGTATCTGTATCTTTTGTTGCAAATGTCGTCAAAAGACGATAGTCTTTGTCGAAATTTGCCATGTAAATGCCGCCCTTTGCTTTCCCGCTGACCTCTCGTGCTGTTCCTCTTCCTCTACCCAGGAATATGCACCCCGTCCACCACAGAGGCCGGCGGGAAGCAAGAGCTAAAGCCTTGAACAAGGTATATGGAGCAGACCAAAAAACGGTCTATACTGACGCAGCAGCTCCCCCCGGACGAAAGGCCAAAATAGCAGTAGGGACGACCAAGCAAGATCCGGTCACAAGTACTGCTGCAAAAACAAGTTCTACTAAAGAAGAGGAAGAATTAGCCATCGCGCTGGTGCTCACGCAGACCACAGCCCGTACAATCATCACGGACTCTCAATAAGCGTACCGAAGTTACCAATCGAAATGGGTGGCCCCTTTAGCACATCGGATATTATCAAGTCGATCCCCAATCGAAAGGTGCAAATCGTGTGGACGCCTGCCCACACCTCCATAGGGCAATGAATTTGCTCACCAACAGGCCCGCGTACTGACCAACCAGGGCCTGGAGAGTACGGTAGAGCACAACCCACTCACTACATTCCAAGAGATTACTCAGCACTACAGGCTTAGTAGGAGAACGTTCCCGCTCCCACACCCAAGCGTTACAAAGGATCAGGAAATAACTCTGCGACGACTTCTTCAATAAAATCCACATCCTCATTCCACCCGAACCTGATGTACCCAAGCGAATATTCAGCCGGATGCAAATTCTTCCAGCAGCCAGGGACACTCAGGCACATTATTGTAGAATGTAAAGTTACGCCAGGATTGCCGCCCCTAATCATCTCTTCCCCCACCCCCAAGAGCAGTGGGAGACACTGCTGTCTAACCCCTTCCTCCCAGACCAGCTCATCCTCGTTGAGAGGGCAGCCGTGTTCAAGACGGCCAATGGATTCCCGTGAATAGGGAACCACTCCCACATGATTTCCAGATCAATGCTCCTAATAAAAATTGTTCCATCCATCCATCCATCCATCCATCCATCCATCCATCCATCCATCCATCCATCCATCCATCCATCCATCCATCCATCCATCCATCCATCCATCCATCCATCCATCCATCCATCCATCCATCCATCCATCCATCCATCCATCCATCCATCCATCCATCCATCCATCCATCCATCCATCCATCCATCCATCCATCCATCCATCCATCCATCCATCCATCCATCCATCCATCCATCCATCCATCCATCCATCCATCCATCCATCCATCCATCCATCCATCCATCCATCCATCCATCCATCCATCCATCCATCCATCCATCCATCCATCCATCCATCCATCCATCCATCCATCCATCCATCCATCCATCCATCCATCCATCCATCCATCCATCCATCCATCCATCCATCCATCCATCCATCCATCCATCCATCCATCCATCCATCCATCCATCCATCCATCCATCCATCCATCCATCCATCCATCCATCCATCCATCCATCCATCCATCCATCCATCCATCCATCCATCCATCCATCCATCCATCCATCCATCCATCCATCCATCCATCCATCCATCCATCCATCCATCCATCCATCCATCCATCCATCCATCCATCCATCCATCCATCCATCCATCCATCCATCCATCCATCCATCCATCCATCCATCCATCCATCCATCCATCCATCCATCCATCCATCCATCCATCCATCCATCCATCCATCCATCCATCCATCCATCCATCCATCCATCCATCCATCCATCCATCCATCCATCCATCCATCCATCCATCCATCCATCCATCCATCCATCCATCCATCCATCCATCCATCCATCCATCCATCCATCCATCCATCCATCCATCCATCCATCCATCCATCCATCCATCCATCCATCCATCCATCCATCCATCCATCCATCCATCCATCCATCCATCCATCCATCCATCCATCCATCCATCCATCCATCCATCCATCCATCCATCCATCCATCCATCCATCCATCCATCCATCCATCCATCCATCCATCCATCCATCCATCCATCCATCCATCCATCCATCCATCCATCCATCCATCCATCCATCCATCCATCCATCCATCCATCCATCCATCCATCCATCCATCCATCCATCCATCCATCCATCCATCCATCCATCCATCCATCCATCCATCCATCCATCCATCCATCCATCCATCCATCCATCCATCCATCCATCCATCCATCCATCCATCCATCCATCCATCCATCCATCCATCCATCCATCCATCCATCCATCCATCCATCCATCCATCCATCCATCCATCCATCCATCCATCCATCCATCCATCCATCCATCCATCCATCCATCCATCCATCCATCCATCCATCCATCCATCCATCCATCCATCCATCCATCCATCCATCCATCCATCCATCCATCCATCCATCCATCCATCCATCCATCCATCCATCCATCCATCCATCCATCCATCCATCCATCCATCCATCCATCCATCCATCCATCCATCCATCCATCCATCCATCCATCCATCCATCCATCCATCCATCCATCCATCCATCATCCATCCATCCATCCATCCATCCATCCATCCATCCATCCATCCATCCATCCATCCATCCATCCATCCATCCATCCATCCATCCATCCATCCATCCATCCATCCATCCATCCATCCATCCATCCATCCATCCATCCATCCATCCATCCATCCATCCATCCATCCATCCATCCATCCATCCATCCATCCATCCATCCATCCATCCATCCATCCATCCATCCATCCATCCATCCATCCATCCATCCATCCATCCATCCATCCATCCATCCATCCATCCATCCATCCATCCATCCATCCATCCATCCATCCATCCATCCATCCATCCATCCATCCATCCATCCATCCATCCATCCATCCATCCATCCATCCATCCATCCATCCATCCATCCATCCATCCATCCATCCATCCATCCATCCATCCATCCATCCATCCATCCATCCATCCATCCATCCATCCATCCATCCATCCATCCATCCATCCATCCATCCATCCATCCATCCATCCATCCATCCATCCATCCATCCATCCATCCATCCATCCATCCA
This sequence comes from Haemaphysalis longicornis, assembly GCF_048455015.1. NCBI lineage: Eukaryota > Metazoa > Arthropoda > Arachnida > Ixodida > Ixodidae > Haemaphysalis > Haemaphysalis longicornis. The sequence goes on along the minus strand of NW_027526214.1, from coordinate 53,240,412 downwards.
TCCATCCATCCATCCATCCATCCATCCATCCATCCATCCATCCATCCATCCATCCATCCATCCATCCATCCATCCATCCATCCATCCATCCATCCATCCATCCATCCATCCATCCATCCATCCATCCATCCATCCATCCATCCATCCATCCATCCATCCATCCATCCATCCATCCATCCATCCATCCATCCATCCATCCATCCATCCATCCATCCATCCATCCATCCATCCATCCATCCATCCATCCATCCATCCATCCATCCATCCATCCATCCATCCATCCATCCATCCATCCATCCATCCATCCATCCATCCATCCATCCATCCATCCATCCATCCATCCATCCATCCATCCATCCATCCATCCATCCATCCATCCATCCATCCATCCATCCATCCATCCATCCATCCATCCATCCATCCATCCATCCATCCATCCATCCATCCATCCATCCATCCATCCATCCATCCATCCATCCATCCATCCATCCATCCATCCATCCATCCATCCATCCATCCATCCATCCATCCATCCATCCATCCATCCATCCATCCATCCATCCATCCATCCATCCATCCATCCATCCATCCATCCATCCATCCATCCATCCATCCATCCATCCATCCATCCATCCATCCATCCATCCATCCATCCATCCATCCATCCATCCATCCATCCATCCATCCATCCATCCATCCATCCATCCATCCATCCATCCATCCATCCATCCATCCATCCATCCATCCATCCATCCATCCATCCATCCATCCATCCATCCATCCATCCATCCATCCATCCATCCATCCATCCATCCATCCATCCATCCATCCATCCATCCATCCATCCATCCATCCATCCATCCATCCATCCATCCATCCATCCATCCATCCATCCATCCATCCATCCATCCATCCATCCATCCATCCATCCATCCATCCATCCATCCATCCATCCATCCATCCATCCATCCATCCATCCATCCATCCATCCATCCATCCATCCATCCATCCATCCATCCATCCATCCATCCATCCATCCATCCATCCATCCATCCATCCATCCATCCATCCATCCATCCATCCATCCATCCATCCATCCATCCATCCATCCATCCATCCATCCATCCATCCATCCATCCATCCATCCATCCATCCATCCATCCATCCATCCATCCATCCATCCATCCATCCATCCATCCATCCATCCATCCATCCATCCATCCATCCATCCATCCATCCATCCATCCATCCATCCATCCATCCATCCATCCATCCATCCATCCATCCATCCATCCATCCATCCATCCATCCATCCATCCATCCATCCATCCATCCATCCATCCATCCATCCATCCATCCATCCATCCATCCATCCATCCATCCATCCATCCATCCATCCATCCATCCATCCATCCATCCATCCATCCATCCATCCATCCATCCATCCATCCATCCATCCATCCATCCATCCATCCATCCATCCATCCATCCATCCATCCATCCATCCATCCATCCATCCATCCATCCATCCATCCATCCATCCATCCATCCATCCATCCATCCATCCATCCATCCATCCATCCATCCATCCATCCATCCATCCATCCATCCATCCATCCATCCATCCATCCATCCATCCATCCATCCATCCATCCATCCATCCATCCATCCATCCATCCATCCATCCAT